>NC_134080.1:70425923-70773090 GCF_000715075.1 Nicotiana tabacum
TTCGATCATCCTTACGATGCATCTTGTGCTATAAAAACGATGGAGAAACTCTTTCTCCAGCTGCTCGCAACTATCGATAGAATCAGGTTCGAGATCTATGTACCAATTGAATGCATTACCTTTGAGAGAATGAACAAACAGTTTGACAAGATAATAACCGTAAGTTCCAACATTGTTGCAAGTTTCAACAAAGTGTTCTACGTGTAGTTTTGGATTTTTCCTTGCCGTCAAATTGTTGCAACTTAGGAGGTTGATAACCAACATGCATATTCAAGTTATCAATTCTTTGCATATAAGACTTTGCATATGTGAGAGATAATTTGGGCGATGACTCAGGCTTATCTTTGATAGCCTCCATGATGAAGTCCTTCAATTTCTCAACGGGAATCAGACCTTCGATGGAGACTTGGATCTCCTTGGCTTTCATTGCTTGATTTTCGGAAGAGTCTCCTTTTTCTTGTGACCTTTGAAAATTTAAAGGTATTCGTATGGATTCTCCTTCTACTATGCTATCCAACTTATTTGTTAACTTGGAAAGTTTAGCATCTTGATCTTGCACGTGCTTTGGCAAGCCTTCAACTGCTTTCGTCAAATTTGCGAGTTGTTCTTCTACTCTAGAAACTTCAATAACTATTGCTTGCATGATGTTCGTAAAGGATGAAGAATGAAATAGATCATTATTGGGATATAGCTTGGAGGTCGCATTAATAGAGACTAAAGTAGATCAAGCGATCAAGTCATCATCATAAGCTTGCATGAAAGGTTTCTCGGACTTGGATAAACTAAGTTGGTCAAGAACCTTTTCGATCCTTTTGGCGACATCATTCCCTTTTTGGTTCGTGCTTGTAGAGGATATTGCTCCTTTTGAAGATCCGAAAATAGGGGTTGATGCGGATGACACTTGGAGTGTGTGTTGTCCTAAAGGGCTTGCTTTGCTCCTTGTAACTAGCCCAAAGCTTTCGAAGGTAACATCGAGAATGCTTTCCACATCAGCATAGAACTTGGAATTAGCAACCTCACTGGAAGTTGATTTGGAGTTAATTTTCTGTGAAGCCATTTCGATATTCTTGAACTTTGGTAATTGAAAAGTTGAGATGAGAGGTAGAGATCGTCCCACTAGGCATGCCAGAATTTATAGACAATAAAATTGAGTCGAGAAAATAAAATCAAGATTGAAAATATTGCAACAATCATAGTATTTAATTTTAAATAATATGAGTGTACAATCTCTATGAATCCTCTGATTCTTCTTTTCAATAGTAAATAAATTCAAGGGCCTTTGAGCTTGATTTTGAATATGTAGTTGTTTCCACGAATGATGATCTCAAATTCAACTAGTACGAACTTTGATTTGAACTCGTACTCCTTGAATCTTGATTTGTTCTTCGTTCTTGAGCTTGAACTTTATTGCTTGAAACTTGTAGAGAAATTTGTGGCGTTTGATCCACGAGCTCTCTCTTGCTTCATGTTATAACTTCTGGTCCCTTTTTTGGGTTATGAAGACCCATATTTATAGTTGTGAAAGGGAAGAGTTGTGATGAGAACAAACTCTTTCCGGCTAATCAGATTGAAGAGTGACAAGGCCGCATTTGATTAGCCAAGATATGTCACTTGTACATGTGGCGCAATTTCATTGGCCTTTTGATTTGACTTGGCATGCCTTGTCATTTTGACATGTGGTACAATCCTATTGGCTAGTCCGTTTGACTTAGTTATGAAGACCCTTATTTATAGTTGTGTGAGGGAAGAGTTGTGATGAGAACAAACTCTTTCTGACCAATCAAATCGAAGCGTAACAATGCCGTATTTGATTGGTTGGAACATGTCACTCGCACATGTGGCGCGGTTTCATTGGCCTTTTAATTTGACTTGGCATGCCTTTTCATTTTGACATATGACATGATCCTATTGGCTCTTCTGTTTGACTTGGTGTGCCATGTCATTTGACACGTGACACCAAAGTGGGCCTATAGGAATATGACATGTTGGGCCTAATGAAATGGGCTCATCATTTGTAGCCCAACTAAATAGGCTAGCCCAATCAATATTTATTGGACTTAATTAATTAATCCAATTATATTAGCCCATAATATTTATTTGGACTAGCATATTTAAAATATAATCTAAATTATTTCTTGAATTTGAATCCAATAAATTTTACATGCCTACACTCACGATCATGTGAATTTTCATGTTACGCTATTTGATTTCGCTATTGTTAGTGTATCAAAACTAGTCACACACGGGTAATTATTAATAGCATTATAATTGCATTTTTTACCCATAGAGTAAAATACATGAAATGTTACGTGATTCTTCATTTTATATTATGTTTCATATAAAATAATACATACTTTCTTGCTTGATATTTGAAGATATTATTTAATATGTATACGGTTAAAACCGGGCCCATTTTACTGATTAACCAAGACTAGGGGGATGGATTGAGGATCGACCCTATAGCATATCAGACCGAGACGCGAGCATAATGTACCGAGTTCGGGATTCGAAGTATCTATCGAGATCGAGAACAGTAATGATCGAGATTGAACAGGACAGATATCGAGCAAGACAGAAGATAGCATAATAACGGAAAGGCGAGATATCCGTGACTGGTTGAGGATCATGGCAGAAATCTCAGAATAGATCAAATCAAGGATGGTTGTTTAGCTAATCATGGGATTTTCTTCTGTAATTAGAAGTATACCATTAATAGGATTCCTCTACTATATAAAGAGGGTCTTAACCATTTGTAATGATCTTACATTCTTGCATATCAAAGCAATACAATATTCTTTTTCTCTTATGCTATCTTGTTCATCAGTTTATTTCATAACTCTATTCTCACTCACTCGATTCGAGGGCGACCTAGCTCGAGGGCTGAATTTGCATTTCAATACTGGTTTGCTTTACTTTGCTGTTAATTTCTACTATTAATTATCATATTTATAACTGGTGCTAGATGAAATTACGTATCATTAAAATCACTTATAAGTTTAATTGTTATCCGATTTTAAGGGTAAACAGTTTGGTGTCCACCGTGGGGCTAAGGATAATAGTGATTGACTGGTATTAATTCTCATAACACACAGTGCTTTATACTTGTTCTTGTAAGTATCTATGATTTCAGGATCAACATGTCAAACTCTAAAGTAGCACCTACACACACAGACAATGGCCTTAGTTTCCACAGTGAAAACGACAACATAGCCGCCCCGGGAAATAGAGTACCTCCTGTCAACCCCGATGGACCCCCGCTCGTAGACCAATCGACGACAGCTCCCATATTGCCATTAATGGGAATTTGGCCGCCGATCCTGAAAATAGCATTCGCAGAGATGCTCGATTAGCCGAACAGAATGAATAGGGCAATGAAGAAGGCATGATTAGCATTCGAATGATATTCGAAATGTTGCAGATCAACATGTTGCAATAGTGCAACTCCAAAAACAGAATCGTGCACCAAAGCAGGGTCGAGCTCGAGCCATCACAAGAAATTGTTCCTTGAGCCGAATTCGTGCCAAAAGGATTGAATGGAGGAGAATCGGAGACCAATCCTGCTATCATAAAGATGCTAGAGGAACTGACAAAGCGAATCGAAATAGGGGAAAAGAAGATCGAGGAAAATGATAAGAATGTGGAAACTTATAACTCCAGGGTCGATCAAATCCCGGGGGCACCACCGGTATTGAAAGGACTTGATTCCAAAAAGATTGTCCAAAAATCTTTCCCCTCGAGTGCGGCTCCGAAGCCAATCCCAAAAAAGTTCTGTATGCCCTAGATTCTGAAGTATAACGGGATGACAGATCCAAACGAACACGCCACCTCATATATGTGAGCTATTAAGGGAAATGACTTGGAAGATGATGAGATTGAATCCGTGTTGCTGAAGAAATTCGAAGAAAATCTATCAAAGGGTGCTATGATATGGTATCATAATTTACCACCTAACTCTATTGATTTATTTGCTATGCTTGCAGATTCTTTTGTAAAGGCACATGCCGGAGCCATTGGTCGCTACCAGAAAATTGGACCTCTTCAAGGTAAGACAGAAAGACAACTAGATGCTTAGGGAATTTGTATCTCTATTCCAAATGGAGTGAATCGATTTGCCACCGATCACCGATGATTGGGTTGTTCAAGAAGGTCTCAACGAATGGAGTACCATAGCTTTACAACAATTAAAGCAGAACTTGATCGAATATCCAAATGTCACTTGGGACGATGTACATAATCAATATCAATCGAAGATTAGAGTCAAAGACGATCAACTAGGAGCTCCAATTGGTCCGATTTATCCACCAGGACCGTGGACAGGGTTAAAAGGGACGTCGACCGGGAACTCAATCGAATAGAGACCGATATCAACCATACGGTGGAGATCAAAGAAATAATGGGCCTCGACGCAGCCCCATTCGGAATGATAGAAGGAATGATCGGGGATAAAGCTCCCGAGGGCTAATGAGCAAGAGTGGCTTCTATAAGGATGTCGGGTCCAAAAAAGCACCTCCATTGCTAGAATATAACTTCAGCGTAGATGCTTACGCCATAGTATCGAGTATTGGGCATATCAAAGATACCAGGTAGCCTCGATCTCTGTAGATCGATCTGGCCCAAAGAAACTCAAACTAAATATGCAAGTATCATGACACCCATGGCCATAACACAGAAGATTGCAGACAACTAAGAGAGAAAGTAGCCCAATTGTTCAACGAGGGGCACCTTCGGAAATTCTTAAGTGATCGGGCCAAGAACCACTTCAAAAACAGGGATTCGAACAGATAGAACAAGAAGGAAGAGTCACAACACGTGATTCACATGATCGTTGTAGAGGTTAATATTCCTCAAGGACCGGTATTTAAACGTACCAAAGTGACAATCATAAGGGAAAAGCGAACACGAGATTACTTACCAGAAGCGACTTTGTCTTTCAATGATGAGGATGCAGAAGGGATCGAGCAACCTCATAACGACACACTAGTAATATATGTCCTTATGAATAAAATTCAAGTTAAACATGTTTTGATTGATCCAGGTAGCTCGGCCAACATTATTCGATCAAGGGTCGTGGAACAACTCGGCCTACAAGATCAAATTGTACCCGCAACCCGAGTACCTAACGACTTCAACATGGCGAGCGAAACCAAAGGTGAGATTATTTTACCAGTGAACGAAGTCGGGACCATCCAGGAAACAAAGTTTCATGTAATTGAAGGTGATATGAGGTATAACGACCTTCTCGGAAGACCTTGGATCCACAACATGAGGGTAATACCCTCGACCTTTCACCAAGTTCTAAAGTTCCCGACATTGAAGGGAGTCAAAACAGTGTATAGGGAGCAACCCACAGCCAAAGAGATATTTGCAATCGATGAGGTAATACTGGTATCGACACTCTCATCAGCAAAGGGATCGAATTCAAAAGGAAAGCAGGAAGTTAAATAGCAACCATAGTCAGTAGCCTCGGCCCAATCGAAGGAACATGGAACTTTTGAGGATGATGACTATATGATACCCAAACCTTCATAATCCATTATGATTCTAACACCACAAAATCAATGGTTGAAAAGCTGAAACAAATCATACTGAACGAGCATTTGTCCGATCGAAAGGTATACTTGGGCACGGGGTTAACTCCCGAGCTCAGGAAAGAACATATTCTATTTCTTAAAGCTAATATGGATTGTTTTGCATAGTCCCATCTCGATATGATAGGGATCCCATCGGAGATCACTACTCATAAACTAAGCTAGGACATGCCTTAGTCCAAGGTCAAATATATCTTCATCAAAGACGAGGTAAGCAAACTTCTCAAAATAGGATCTATACGGGAAGTAAAATATCCCGAATGGCTAGCAAATATAGTGGTAGTCCCTAAGAAGGGAAATAAACTTAGAATGTGCATAGACTATAAGGACTTGAACAAGGAATGCCCTAAAGATTCTTTTCCTTTGTCGAATATCGATCGCATGATCGATGCCATGGCCGACCACGAGATTCATAGTTTTCTCGATGCCTACTCTGGGTACAATCAAATACAGATAAACTCGGATAATCAGGAAAAGACTTCGTTTATCGCTAAATACGGCACATATTGTTATAAGATAATGCCATTCGGACTAAAAAATGCTAGTGCAACTTATCAACGCCTAGTAAATCAAATGTTTGAAGAACGAATAGGAAAATAAATGGAAGTTTATATTGATGAGAAGTTAGTTAAGTCCCTGCGAGTAGAGAACTATTTGAAACATTTGTAGGAGACCTTCTATATACTAAGAAAGTACAACATGAAGCTCAACTCGGAGAAGTATGCCTTCATGGTCGGATCAGGTAAATTCCTTGGTTTCATGGTGTCAAATATGGGGATTGAGATCGACCCCAATAAAATTAAATCCATCGAAGATATCACAGTCATGGCAATGTCAAGGATGCACAAAGGTTAATGGGGCGCATAGGCTCCTTAGGGCGATTCATCTCGAGGTCCTCAGGTAGAAGTCACCGGTTCTTCTTGCTGCTTAAGAAGAAGAGCAATTTTGCATGGACCCCGGAATGCCAACAAGCCTTAGAAGAACTAAAATGATCCTGATGCTGCTTCACACCCCGAAAGCGGACGAGCAACTCTACTTATATTTAGCAGTCTCAGAAATAATGGTAAGTGGAGTCCTGGTTCGAGAA
Organism: Nicotiana tabacum; assembly: GCF_000715075.1. Classification (NCBI taxonomy): domain Eukaryota; kingdom Viridiplantae; phylum Streptophyta; class Magnoliopsida; order Solanales; family Solanaceae; genus Nicotiana; species Nicotiana tabacum. The sequence goes on from NC_134080.1 coordinate 70,432,599, forward strand.
GAGCAAGGTACGCAATTCCCTATTTATTATGTTAGTCGAACCTTAGGCGAGACCGAAACTAGATACCCACACTTAGAAAAATTAGCGCTTGCTTTAATAAGCGCCTCTAGGAAACTAAAACCATATTTTCAATGTCATCTAATTTGTGTTGTAACTACATATCCCCTTTGCACTATTTTGCACAAACCCGAACTCTTAGGTCGATTGGCCAAATGGGCCATCGAGATCAGCGGGTATGATATCGAGTATTAACCCCGAACGACTATCAAGTCTCAAATCTTGGATGACCTTACGCTAGCCCTCATGCCCGAGGTCGAAAAGAAACCATTACTAAAATCATGTACATCATCGGGGTGTGGACCCTCTTCATGGACAACACTTTGAACATGAAAGGGTCCGGGCATCATTTTGAAGCCACCCACGGGTAACAAAATTAGACAATCTATCAAAACTTTGAAGTTAACTAACAATAAGGCCGAGTATGAGGCCATGATTGCAGGTTACGAGCTGGCTAAAATTTTGGGAGCGGAGGTCATCGAGGCCAAATGTGATTCCCTACTTGTGGTAAACCAAGTCAACAGAACTTTCGAAGTCCGACAAGATCGAATGCAAAGGTAATTGGACAAGCTACATGTAACTTTACATCGATTTAAAGAGTGTACCTTACAACACATACCTCGGGAACAGAACAACGAGGTCGATGCCCTTGCAAACTTGGGATCATCGGTCAAAGATGACAAACTTAACTAGGGACTGTCGTACAACTCTCGAGATCAGTAATCGAAGAGGGCCATACTGAAATAAACTCTACAAGTTTGACTTGGGATTGGAGAAACAAGTACATTGAATACCTAAAGAATGGGAAACTCCCATCAAATCCGAAGGAGTCAAGGGCTCTATGCACAAAGGCAACACAGTTCACTTTGGCCGAGGATGGAACGCTATTCAGGAGGATGTTCGATGGGCCATTAGCAATATGTTTGGGACCAGGAGACACCGACTACGTCTTATGGGAGATTCACGAAGGCACTTGTGGGAACCACTCCAGTGCCGAATCACTGGTTCACAAAGTTATCAGAACAGGATACTATTGGGCTGATGTGGAAAAGGATACAAAAAAGTTCGTTCGAAAGTGCGATAAATGTCAAAGGTATGCGCCGATGATTCATCAACCCGGGGAGCAGCCTCACTAGGTCTTATCCCCATAGTCGTTTATGAAATAAGGAATGGACATCGTCGACCCTCTAACATCGGCTCCAGGTAAAGCTCGGTTTATTTATTTATTACTAATTATTTTTCTAAACGGGTTGAAGCACAAACTTTCGAAAAAGTCAGAGAAAAAGAAGTCATAGACTTCATTTGGGACCACATTATATGTCGATTTGGGATGCCTGCTGAGATTGAGTGCTACAATGGAAAATAATTCATCGGCAACAAAGTGACTAAATTTCTCGAAGATCACAAAATTAAAAGGATTCTATCGACACCATACCATCCCAGCGGAAACGGACAAGCCGAATCGACCCATAAAACCATCATTCAAAATCTTAAGAAAAGATTGACCGACACTAAGGGAAAATGGAAAGAAATATTGCCCGAGATCCTTTGGGTGTACCGCACGATGTCGAAATCGAGTATGGGAGCAATACTATTTTCTTTGGTCTATGGTGCCGAAGCTCTTATCCTGGTCGAGGTCGGGGAACTAGCCTCAGATTTCGATATGCAACAGAAGAATCAAATAATGAGGCCATGAATACGAGCCTAAAATTGTTGGATGAAAGACGTGAGGCCACCCTCGTTCGATTGGCCGCACAAAAATAGCAGATCGAAAGGTATTATAACCGAAGAGCTAATCTTCGACACTTTAAAATTAGGGACTTGGTACTAAGGAAAGTCACCCTCAACACTCGAAACCCGAATGAAGAAAAACTGGGTCCAAATTGGGAGGGACTATATCAGGTCCTCGACATCATCGGAAAGGGATCCTACAAGCTCAGCACGATGAACGACGAGCAATTGCCGAACAATTGGAATGTATCACTCCTAAAACGATACTATTGCTAAGGTACGACCTTCTCCATTTTTATTTATATTTTAAACTAACCAATTGCAGGTGATCGATCAAGGACGACGATGGATTCTTCAACTTGAAGTCTTTAGGTCTGAAAGCACGTGTTGTACTCTTTTTCCCTTAGACTGGTTTTTGTCCCAAATTGGTTTTTCCGGTGAGGTTTTTAACGAGACAACCATTGATCGTGCTAACTTAGAACAATTCAATAGTATTCGAGGCTTCTTTACAATCAACCTCGAATATTGGGAGGCATTACCCTCGAATGTCAATTTTATTGCAGGGAAATTACTTCGTAGCAGCGGGGTCTCGATAGGTAAATTTTGTAAAGGCCAAACGGTCGAATGAACCGTGCCCATATAGGTTACTCGAGCTCTAACATCAAATATGTATAATCATCTATTGAAAGAAGTTTTTTCCTTGCCACTATCTCATGTCTATTGAAAGAAGTGTTTTTCTTTGCCGATATCTCATGCCTTAGAAAAATTTTCTACTTTACAATTTCACACTCTTGATCTATTTTGTAAACAGGCTTAAGGGCTGATCACAACTAAAGTTCGAACAATTAACCCCACACTCGGGGACTGCCGTCTGAAAAATAGACGAGATCGAATTACTAAAACCTCGAGATCATAAGACCTTAAAAAGGCAACCCTCAATTTTTGTAGGCCACAACCATCCCACTCGGGGACTGACGCTTTCAACAAGCTCGAAGTATAATGGGAAAACAAACCCAAGAGGCATGTCCCAAAAAGGCTACGACCAAATTAACACGGCTCATAGATGTCCGAATCCCGTAACAAAACATGCTTCAAATTCTTTCACAACTGGTTCTAAAAGGCTACCCTCGGCAGAATCCTAATACCTAAGATATCGCCTTAACCAGAAAGGCAGTAAAAGCAAGGTTTTGTTCGAAACCTCGAACACGACATCATTATTCATGCTAAAGCCATTTCAACCTTTGCGAACATGAATGACAAATCAAAGGAAAAAATCTTGAAAGCCAAAAAGGGGTAGAAAGCCTTACATATATATATTAAAACGATCGTTCTACAAAGGCCGGATCGGCCAAATACAAAAGCCTAAGGGCTATTCTCACTTTGAGTTCAAAATATCACTCTTACTCGACTACTAAGCTTAAGGGCTACTGCAACTCGAGTTCAAATAAATTCTCACTCGGGGACTGTTCTTCGGGCCTAAAGGCCACCTGATTTCGAGTTCGAGATAACATCCTCAAAGATTACTTTATTCCGAGTCCAAATAAATAATCTCACTCGGTTCTAATTTATCGGAAACTGCCTTAGGACAAGTTTGAATGTCAGACTTAAGACTGTTGGATACAAACATATAACTTTGTACTAAGGTACTTTGACACTTTCATAAAATAACTAAAGAACAACGGATTCGGGAACCATGGAAAGGAAAATGTTTTTATATATCAAAGTTTTTCTTACAAGGGCCACATGGCCCGATCAAAAATTCTTTACAAAGGCCGATCGGCCTCAAAGCAGAAACAAAAATTACTAGGCCTAAGCAGCATGATCATTATCAGAGGAAGCTTCTTCACCCTCAGAATCTTCTCCACCAGATTCGCTCACATTCTCGGAATTCTCGTCGGGAAATGCTAGCTTCCGAGCCTTTGCTTCCTCAACCTTGGATCTCGAGTTCGGCATATATGTTAAAACTCTAGGCAATGACCCCCTTGAGAGCCTCCCTTCGAGCCTGCCACTTCGAATGATCTACCATGCCCTTGGCCTGCTCAAGGGTGGCTTCGGCGTCTACTTTGTATTGGGCCGTAGTAGCCCGGGCCTTAGTATTGGCCGCGGCCAATTTAGATCTGGCAACCTTGAGGTCTTTGGCCAAACTAGATAAATTAGACTCGAGTTCCTCGACCTTCTTCGCCTGAACCGAGGCATTCTCCCTTACATACCGAAGCTGCGACTTGCCGAATCCAGCTTTGCTTGAAAGGTTTCCTTTTGTGCAGCCAAAATGTCCATACACCCCTTGAACTTGTCTGCTTCGGCTCGCACTTTATCTATTTGCTCTTAGAGGCCCTTGATCTGTTTGAGCCTCTGTCGAACCTGCAGAATGGGATTGTTAGTTGTTATCTCCGACTCATCCTCACTATCATAAAGAACTTGGAATACCTGTTTGGCCATCTTTTCATGCGCATCTAGAGCCTCCACCAGGTCTACCTAAAGCTTCTCACTGAGAAGCTTGTAAGTATTGCATTTCTCAGTGAGGCCCTGAACTTCGACCTTGCGTTCCTCTTGGATTCAAAGAAAGGCCTCATGATGCAACACCGAAGCCTACGAGAAAGGAAGAAAATGTTAGAGATATTTACAATTCAAAGTCATAAAAAGATAATGGACCTTGAACTTACCCGATTCAGAGCGTGCTGGGCCTATTCAACAAGCAAGCAACATCCACTGCATCTATTTTGGCTTGGTCTACCTTGGTGACCAAACATCGAAGATACCTAGCCACCCCTACAGGGGCAGAGAAAACTTGAGTATCTTCTGGGATCGAGATGATAAGAGGCCGCTTGTGGTCGGGGTTGACGTTGGGAGTTAGAAATTAATTGGTCAGTTTAAAGCTCGAGGAAGCCTTGTTCGAGCTCTTCTTCGGTATGTCTAAGTCTCCCATATCGGTGACGTCTTCCACTTTAGCAAAATAGTCGCCGAAAAGGTCTTCTGCTCCGTGGACCTCTTCGTTGGAGCGAGCCTCCATCGCCTGAGTGTCTCTTCTTTAGCAGAGGGGGGCCTGATTAGCACATCCTTCCCGAGGCCTACAAAATGGAAATGAGGACTAAATACAATAGCAAAACCCGAATGAAAACCTTTCTAAGAAAAGAAGATTACCATGGTTACGAGCCTCCCATTGGCCCCTTGACAACTCCATCCAAGCACGCTCGAAATAAGTTTTTTGTGACACCAATCCCTCGACCCATTACCTCAGGTCGGGGATCACTTCCGGCACAATAGCCACAGCTGCAACACAAAAAACTTAGATAAGAGGAAGGCAAGAAGTAAAGCGACAAACTAAATATTCAAATGCAAAGCAATACTTACGTTTCATGTTCCACTTTTTAGGGAACGACATATCTTCGACAGGGATTAGATCCGAAGTCTTTATTTGAACAAACTGCCCATCCAACCTCAGTCTCGAGTCTCGTCTATGCTCGAGAATGGGGGTTTGGTGGCTCGGCAATAAAGCTTGATCATGCCTGCACGATAAAACCAGGGGCCGTAGATGCGCATAAGGTGATTGAGGGTAAAAGGATGCGCCTCGATCTTGCTTACAAAGAATCGAAGGGGGATCATGATCCTCCAAAACGATAGGTGGATTTGGCCAGAGTGACATCGTACCTCTTGCAAAAGGCAACGATGATAGGGTCTAAGGGACTTATCATGAAGGGGTAGGTATAGACACTCAGATACCTCTCCTTGTGAGTTGTGATGGATTCCTCAGGGCTAGGCACTACTACATCCTCTCCTACCTAGTTGCACTCCTCCTTCACCTTCTCGAGGAAACTTTCGGTAAGTACACATGTACCTCAACATGGGTTCACATCGACCCGGTGTCGAGGGTGTATTCTCCACCTTGAAATCAGCAGCGGTAGCACACTTCGTTGGAACGAAGTCTGCAAGAGGATGTTCCGCCGCGGCCGCGGCGCCATCAGGCTTTGATAAAGAAGCGGTCTCCTTACGAGGGACAGTTTTAGAGGTCTTAGCCATTTTTGTGAACAAGGAAGAAGAGAGATTAGGATATTAAGTGTTTTAAAAAAGAGTTTAGCAATGAAACTTGAATATTTGCAGATGAAGAACTTGAAGGATGCAAAGAACTTTGAAGATTAGAGCAGAGATTAAAAATAAAGTTTGAAAGAGTGGAAAATAGGCCTATTTATGGGTTTCACGACGACGGTTCAAAGTTGCTAGTGGCCGACCGGCAACTGACGTGCCTGAAATGCTTGGGAAATTGAATCGATGAGATGTTTTGGTCACCTCTGTCGCTTGCGTCACAATGCTTACGTCATGGTAAACCAAGGTCCGGTTCGAAAACTCAATTCGTTTCTTGTCGTTACATTCCAAAAAACGAGGGGACTATCTGTATACGGTTAAAACTGAGCCCACCCAGTTTTACTGATTAACCAAGATCAGGGGGATGGATTGAGTAGAGCCGTCAAAATTGGCTTGGCCCGTGAGGCTAGCCCAACCCAGTCCACTCTTTGGGTAGGGCTAGTTTGAGATTTTTTTAGCCCATTTAAAATTGAGGCTTATAAGCCCGACCCAAGTTAGCTAGAGTGGGCTAGGTTGAGATTTTTTTAGCCCATTTAAAATTAAGGCTTATAAGCCCAGCCCAAGTTAGCTCGCTGGCCCTTGAGACTTGACCGAGGCTGGGCATGGGCTGGTCCATGGGCCAAAAATTAATTAAATTTAAATTTAAATATTTAGAAAAGTAAAATTAAAAAAATATTAAATATAATCCCCATTTCCAGCCTTAGATTTCTCATTTTACCTTTCCATATCAACTCAAATTTATATTTTTGATATGCATGTAGTAGACAAGATTAGTTTTTCTTTTGCTTAATTAACAACGAACTAGGAAAGTTTTAAGTGGCCATCAATATTTTTTTCAAAAAGAAAATATTACTTTAAGTGGCCAATGATCAGTTTGGTTACTTTAACATATTATTAATTATTAAATTTCTCTTCTGTATAGAAAAAATCAAGTTTTAATAACCAAAGAAAATTAACAACACTAGCAAATTTCATTAATTTTAAAATTTTATGGACTATAATGGTGAAATCAATAAATAATGTTAAACCTAAATTAAAAAACCTTAACATATAAATTTATTGAAGCAATTCCTGAACCTAGGGAAAGTGAAAGAAAAGTACTAAAAATATTTATGTAACGTTAAAAAAAGAAGAGCTAGAGATATAGAGAATTTGCATTTCAATTACGAGATTCCTTGTCAAATATCAAGATTCATGTACACTCTAAATAAAGAAAAGTCGTTCATATGATTAAAAGATTATGCCACGGAAAAATATCTAAAGATTTGAAAAAAAAAAATCTAAAAAATTGAAGGGCCAGCTCGCGACCCTCTTAGGACTGGGCTGGCCATTTAAGGCTCGTATAGATGGAGGGCCGGCCCGCCCTAGCCCACCAAATTTAAAAGCTCACGAGGCTTGGGCGGGGTTGGGTTGGGCTAGCACGTTTTGACAGCTCTAGGATTGAGGATCGATCCCATAGCATATCAGACCGAGACGCGAGGATAAGGTATCGAGTTCGGGTTACGAAGTACCTGTCGAGATCGAGACCAGTAATGATCGAGATCGAACTGGATAGACATCGAACAAGACCATAGATAGCATTGCGAGCACGTGATTTTTGCCCTATATATGAATTACTCCCCTAAATTCAAAACAAAATACTAACTTCTTTTCGTTATTTGCAATTTTTGAGGATTTTGTGACATTTTCTAACAATTGTTTGCATTTGTCCGTGCATTTTAATTTTGTTTAATTAATGAAAATACAAAAATATGTTGCATTTGCATTTAGGATTTAATTTTACATCTTTTTAGATTAATTAGCAAATTAGTTGTTTTATAAAAGTGGAAAATCACAAAAAATAACTTATTTTTGCACTTTTTAATTTTAGTTTTGATTTTTGGTAATCTTTCCTTTAATTATGATTTTTATTATTATTTAGAGTTAATTATTTGAATTTGGTAGGACAATTTGATTTGAGGATTAATGTAGGTGTTATTTTTAATTTTTGGGAAAGGAAAAGAATTTTGAAATTAAAAAGAAAAAGAAAAAAAGGGATTTCAAAACAAGACAATTCAAGCTTGGGCCCATTAATTGAATTCTCCTCAGGCCCACGCCCATTGACCCAACAAAATTAGCCCAGAACCCGTCCTCAACCCGGTCCGGTCACCCCTTCATCCAAAACGACGTCGTTTCGTTATCCGTCGATCTCGACCGTCGAAGTTAGTTGATGTGACGGTTCAGAAGCGGGGAGGTCTTAATATATATATGTCCAAACCCTATCCTACCCCCCTCATCTCGCCTCTTTCAACTCCCACCTCAGAGACCTCTCGGAAACCCTACCCGCCGCCCCTATTCTCCACCGTTTGTCGCCGGCGGTGCTGTTCTCATACCGCCCCAAACTAACACCCTACAACCCCCATGACCCCCTCATACCAAATCCACAACTACTTTCCTTCAAATCTATCGGGAGCTCCGCGAATCTGGAATCCGAGTTCAACCCCCAAAAAGTTTAAAGTCATTTTTCACATGCACATTCGGGGAGCGCTATTCTTTCAAACTCTGAGGTTTGGACTCAGCGAAACTGATGTCGTTCAGTTGTTCTTGACAAAGAACAAGGGATCTACATAAGTTTGGCTAAGTTCTTTATCCCCTTCCGGTTTCGAGGTTCGATTTGGTGAGTCCCTTTCCATCTCCGGTTTCCTTTCTGTCATCCTCATCTTTCCCTTTCTTAAAACTAGTTTTCTTATAATAATTTGGTTGAAAATTCAATTCATCTTCTGAGTCCAAGTTTGTTCTTCCGTTCGTTATTTTTCTCTTTTCTATCTCTCTTTCTTCGTGAATTCCATTTTTTTGACATTTTTAGTTTGTTAAACAGGTTAAGTTTCTGGTTTGTTAAATCACTTAATAAGGTCTTAATTTAGTTGATTTCCTGTTAATTAGCACATTCATCTTTGTATTTGCTTGATTGCATTTTAAAGAAGGGGTTCCGGATTTTCTTGTAGGGAAATTTTGGTCAGTCTTTCGAGTTGGGAATCCCTGATGGATTTTAATTGGACTCCGAAAATCTGAAAGCCCAAGTGGGGATCTAGTTTGGGTTTGCAGACCCCTACCAATTTGAGTCGGGTCAGTGTGACCTATACTTGGGTTGGAGGGGTAATTTTCAGAGGTTTAAAGGGTAGTTTGGGTAATATAGGTAGGGGAATCTTATATAACTGAACTAGGAAGCTTCCTAGAAGCTGGGGTGGGGGCTATTTTGAAATTCTGAGGTTTACACTAGGAATTTCTAAGCTAAAATGAAAATTTTAGAAGGTTTTAAGTGCAATGTTGAACTCTTTAAGGCTGCCCTACTTGCCTTGCCTATAAAGGCAGCTTTTCTTCCCTTTCAAGGCAGAGTTTTTTGAGAGCTGGAAATCCAGAAAATACAGAAGCTGTTACTACTTTCATAGACTTCAAAAAAAAAGTTATGAGAGAAAAAAAACAAAGGGCTGAAAACTTTAGAATAACACTGTTTCATTGATTTCTTTTGGTGATTTTTGAGGTTTTCTTGGTGCTAAGTCAATTTTCTGATCAGCTGGTTTTAAGATGGGTTAAAGTCGAGTTGTCTTGAGGTCTGTTGGTCCATCGAGTGACTGAAATTAGTGTTTGGATTATTGTATCTTTTCTGCTGGTTCAAACTTGGCTCAGAGCTGGTTTTCTTTGGTTATTTCTGGGCTAACTCCATTGTTGTTGTTGTTCTACTGCTGAACCATCAATTTCTGTTTTGTTTTGAAATCCAGGTACCCCTTGGAACTATATACAACATGTGCAATGCAAACTTGTGTTAGAGTGTGAAATACCATGGATACAAGTTATATTTTGGGCCTACTCTTCTATTTCATTCATTTCTGTAATGTCCTGGATATAATCTTATACTCTGCCTAGTAGAGCAGCCCTTCCTCCCCTCTCTTATGTTGTTAATGTCTTGCAAAATTCGTGTGTGTGCTCGTTAATTTAATTCTAGGAATGTACAAGCATGGGGATGGTTTAAGTTGAGTTGAAGTTCAATCATATAGCTTGCAAGTTATTGAATTTTTGTTTTGACATGTGAGCCATGGAATTACTATAATAAAAGTTCAGGCTCATGCTAAACATGTTTGTTTCATATCTGTCAAGGATCAATGTCATTTTGGGGTTGGTTTGAATTTATTTGATTAACATGGATGTGCAAGAAAGCAGAATTGTCTAATGGGGTTCAACATGATTATAGGATGATTACATAGTTCCGAGTTTTTTTTTCAAAAGTTATTTGTTATGTCCTTTTGAAACGATTAAGTTCAGAAGCCAAATGGATATCATGGTCATTTTGAATCAGATTTAGTCTATTTTATTTTATTTGGGATCAATTTGGAGCCATCTAGTCCCTTGCTTGTGCGCTGATTATGTGGCTATAGGGATTCGATCTTGAGTCCCTGTTTGCCGTTGTACCCTGTTGCAAAATTGGGCCTTCTTTTGGGCCCAGCTTAATTCCTTTAGAAATCAGGGAATTGGTAGCCCTTGCAACATGGTGTTGGGCTCTATTTGAGCCTATATTTAAGATGGGGACTAGACCCACGTCAACACTGCAAATAACTCTGATGTTCTGCATGCACAGAGACTCGATCCTTCGCCTATTTTCCCTGTGTTCATGATCTGGGTCTCTGTTGGGCCAATTGCTCATGTAGAATCATCATAAGCAGGTCTGCCTTTTAATGGGGCCCGACACGGATTTAGGCCTCCTTCAACGTCAATCATATTTAGTTCGAATTCATTATCAACCTATTGGTTACTAGAACTCAGTTTAAACATTTAATTGAAAGTAGAAAAATAGGAATCCTCTTAGCCTTGTTAAGTAATCAATTAAGTCCATTTATTAGATTGGAGGTGAGCCATATAAGACAACGCCAATAGTTTATGGCCCTCCGAGTTTGATTTAAGTTCTTCTTTTTAATCCGGAATTGAGATGCGCCATGCCGAACAAGACGACAATTGCATGGCCCTCATTTAATTATTGCTTTAATCTTTAGAATTCGAGGCGTGTCATATAACAAATTTTCCATAGCCCTCGCAAAGTTAAAACGCGTAGTTGCTTTAGGCACGTTATTTTAATAATATTACCTTCCTAAATTTGGGTGTGTATTTCATGTAACCCAAATCCGAATCTTAATAACGTTGAATAAAATGTGTCTCGGATTGCGGGTGCATTTCATGTGACGCGATTCAAAGACATGCTTTAGACGACGTTAAATCTTCTTTAAAATAAATAAAAGCGGTTTTGAAGTAAAAATGCATATAGGTTCAAAATATTTTAAAATCAGATAATTATGCTAATAATAACAGTTGAGAGACCGTGCTAGAACCACGAAACTCGGGAATACCTAACACCTTCTCCAGGGTTAACAGAATTCCTTACCCGGATTTCTGGTTCGCGGACTGTGATACAGAGTCATTCTTTCCTTGATTCGGGATTTGAACCGGTGACTTGGGACACCATAAATTATCCCAAGTGGTGACTCTGAATTTAATAAATAAATAATCCCGTTCCGATTGTCACTTTACGTTGGAAAAAAAACTCCCTATATGCCCCTTTCGGGGTGTAGGTAAAAATGGGGTGTGACAAGCATAATAACGGAAAGGCGAGATATCCGTGATTGATCAAGGATCATGGCGGAAATCTCGGAACAGATCAAATCAAGGACGATTGTTTAGCGAATAATGAGATTTCCTTATGTAATTAGAATTATACCGTAAATAGGATTCCTCTATTATATAAAGATGGTCTTAACCATTTGTAATGAACTTACATTCTCGCATATCAAAGCAATACAATATTCCTTTTCTCTTATACTCTCTTGTTCATCAATTTATTTCATAACTCTATTCTCACTCACTCGGTTCGAGGGCGACCTAGCTCGATGGCTGAATTGCAGTTTGCTTTACTTTGCTGTTAACCACTATTAATCATCATATTTATTGGTGGTAGGTGAAATTACGTATCATTAAAATCATTTATAAGTTTACTTGTTATGCGATTTCAAGGGTAAACATAATACTATCAATCAAACACTATATTAATTATGTGAAATTTATTTTTTCTTATATAACCTGCCAAAAAGGATGTATCTCATTTACTTTCTAAAATTCCTCCAACCAATATTGCGTCATTTTATATGGGTATTGATCCTCACATTAATTTTGCTAACTAGTTTAACAGAAAAATAAAATACGTGAAACACATTGGACGTTTGAGCTTTACAAATACTGGCTTATAATCTCAGCATGAACCCATCAAATGTATTGGGTTAAAATATTCGGGCTCGGATTAACCATCCAACATTCCAGCCTATCAATTTTTCTTCCAAAACTCTCCTCCTGGCACCAGCTGTTGAATCATTTTTTGGGCACCGAATTGTCTCCCTCGTCCGCTCAACGTTCGTCATCTGATCTACAATTCTACATTCTCTCTACGCAAGATCTAGGTTTTCATCTGAGGAAGATTTTTCGATCTCGCAATTCTAGGGTTTGTGAGATCTTCAAGCAGAGATCTAATCGAATTTTGAATGCGCATGTGAGATTTTATGTGTCTACAGTTTTGATTTTGGATCTACAGCTTATTGTTTGCGATTGCTTGTGTTAGTATATTGATATCGTTAATTTTCGGAGATTATTGAAAATGCCTGTGAAAGTAGCGAGTGCGTCAATACGGGATCGGACTCAGGAGTTTCAGAGTATAGCGGAGAGATTAAAGAAGTCATTTTCGTCCGTACAGAATGGGCCGGTTAGTAGCAGTACAAATAGTGGTGGTTCTAGATCGGAGGAACAGAGGTCCACTGTTGCTATGCAATCGGAGTTTAATAAACGTGCCTCGAAAATTGGTTTCGGAATACATCAAACCTCGCAGAAGCTTGCAAAGCTAGCGAAATGTAAGTCTATTTGTCTCACTAAAGCTTTTTAATATGCTATTTTGTTTTGTAGAGGAAGAAATTTGCAATTATAATATGTTTTAGTATATTTCGCATTTACGTTTTGAATATTTAACTTGTATTAAAAATTTATTCGATGTGGCATTTTATGTGTGATCTTGTTCACACTGCGGGTCCAAGCCCGGATATGTGCTGAGACCAAACTAAAATTAGTCAATATATCATTAGCGAACTCCTTGGTGAGTGGAGTTAATGGGTGCCAGTATTGGTGGGACATAACAGGTATCCAGTGGAATAGTCGAGGTGCATTCAGGCTTGCCAAAGATATCATCAGCTGACTCCAACTAGCTTGATATTGAGGTGTAACTTTTGTAGTAGTTACTTGTTGTATGTTCCATTTAGTTCTTGGCTATCTTTATAAGTAGCAAACAATTTGGAAGTGGAAGAATATTTCTACACTCCGTTTGTCCCATTTTACATGACTCACTTACTATCTGTATAATCCTTCCATTTTTTAAATATTTTATATTTATATTTTGAAGTAGTTAGTAATTGCAATTTTGTTTAATTCTTTAATAGGTAAATTGTAATTCGAGAAAATGGAGATATCTGAGATTAACTCGAAGATTAGTGATTTTGTGTGTGGTACTTCAGCAATATAGTTGGGAGACAGATTATTAAATTTTTTACTCTAGCAAGCATGAGAGTCATCCCACTACCGTGGGGAACTATAAACTCACGTATGTTGGTGACAGATTATTAGCATTTTTACTCTAGCAAGCATGAGAGTCATCCCACTATTGGGAGGAAACATAAACTCACGCGTAACCACACTGCTAAGAAATATAGAATTATGTAGACAAATTTATTTACTATTGTTATTGGAGCACCAAGGCTCTTGAGTGACTTCTTTCGTTTGGTGTGTGCATTGTGGTCACTGTCTGGTAATTTCCAGAATTTGTTGCTTACTATGCACTTAAATCTTATTTTCTCAAACTCTTATGTGAATTATTATTTTTATAGATCTCATCATACTGGCAGTTTGCTACCCTTTACAAAATTAAATTATGACATACGCATTGAGCGTGACTTAAGCGCTTGTTAATCCTTATGCTGTGGTTGCATTTGTCGCTCTTGAAAGTTAGAGCTATTGTTTGAGTTTTGAATTGTGATATGAAGGAAATGCTGATGATTCTGTGGGTTATATAATCTAAATTCAGCTGATGTGAGCTGAATTTTAGCATTTTGAGTGTTATTGTGCATCCAATGAACTTGATGGCTGATAGTTGTAGCACATATAGTTTTTCTCCATTAGGCTTCACGGCCTTAAATTCTTTTTTGAGGTGTTACTTTACCATCCGAAAAGATTTTAAGGCCATGAAGCCCAATAAAGAAGAATTATCCCAACAGAGGCAAAAAACACTAGGTAATTTCTTCTCGTCCGCCTAAGTCTTGGTGGGTAGAGCTGTCCGGTACTTGTGCTGGTGGGAGTAGCAGATACTCCAGTCTAGATGCACGTACGTTGGCCCAGGCACTGCTTGGTATATCTTCTATTTTTTGTACTTTTGGGAAAACCAGTGAAGTGTTTTCCCATAGGAAAAGCTTTTCTGCCAAATTGAGACCTACAGAACTTGCCGGATTTTGAAGTTAGCTGTCTCTTCTAATATGAATATTCATTGTTCTTATGGTGTTTTGAAGTTGATCATTCTTGTTCTGTTTGGGGTTGACTACTACCCTAATGGTTCTGACTTCTTAACTCTCTCTTACTTCTTGGGTTTTCTTTTTAGCCATTTCAGTATCTTTTGACTATTTGGTTAAATCTTATACCTTCTCATTCAGAAACAAGATTCACATGTACTTTTATTTGGAATTTCTGTGCTTTAAGACATTCCTTTTGCCTTTTGAAGTTACCAGGTCAGCAATTTGGGCTTACTAGACTCTGCAGTTCCCTTAGATGCCCCAGTTATGGTCTCCCTTTGCGTTTTCTCTTACCATGGGTTCTTGGGGCAGTTCAGTTTGTTTGGTTGGTGTCTAATGGATTTAAGCCCCTAAATCTTCCGTAAAAGGAAAAAGAGTTGCAAACTTGGGCAACTGACCTTTTTTATGGATGCCAGGGAGAATTTGTGGAATGAATTGCTAAATTAACCATTTCCTCAGGTCTTACAAGCACCACAGCTATTTTTCTTGTCCAAGATAATGTTTTTAGTGGTGCAGTCCCTCCACATCATCAAAATAAATGCAGTCCCTCCCTGGGCTTCATTCTCAAACTATAATAGAGAAGATGCAGACTGCAGACACTAGATGTTAATCCTCGTATTTTACGTATTATGTGGTTATACCGGGGCCTTAGCTCTTTGACACCTGTTTGTGCTGCGAGTAATTATCGGGGCCAAGATTTTTGATATAATTTAACAATATTGCACCTATGAGTGTCTCATTTTGTAAGGAACATATCTCTAGTGTTCTTTCTAAAAAAAGAACAGGAACATATGTCTAGTGTCATTGTGGAGGAGATTGAGAAAGGAAGTATGTAGCTGCAAACCGACATTGATCTCCAAAATAGTTGAACTTGTAATGTATTTGATGAGCTTATAGATACACTGTACCAGATTGCTGAAACTGCAAACAGAGTCTATCAGTGAATCAGACAGAAAGGATGATGTAGCAGCTATCATAGTAAACTTGACATGGAAAAATAATATCAGCAATGACATTGCCATGAAAACACATAGATGAGAAGTTATGAGAATAATCATGATATTAAGCCTTGAAAATAAAAATGAAATCGCTATGATTGCAAATAAACTCTAGAAGGTTACTTTTGAGATGATATTTTCAGATGAAACCAATCTTCTCCTTTCTATTGGACACCATCATCCTACAAATTTTGGCATCTGATTTTCCCCCTTTCCTCTTTAGTATTTTCATTTGTACTTGTGAAAAATATATTTTCGTGGAGAACAAAAGAGAACTTGGTAAAAAATTATTTCCATTTGTATACTTCTAATACCGAGAAAACAAATGCATGGATCAAATAGGTTGTGTTTCTCTTCCAAGGTAATTGATTTAGATTGCAGGCTTGAGAAATGCTGATTTATCCAAAAGTGGTAATGTTTTACTATGTCTCATTGCAGTGGCAAAAAGGACTTCTGTTTTTGATGATCCGACTACAGAAATTCAGGAGCTTACTGCAGTTATCAAGCAAGATATTACAGCACTTAACTCTGCTGTAGTAGATCTTCAGCTTCACTCTAATGCTCGTAATGAATGTGGTAATCGTGATACCACTAGTCACTCGACGACTGTTGTAGATGACTTGAAGAACAGACTGATGACTGCCACAAAGGAGTTCAAAGAAGTACTCACCATGCGGACAGAGGTTAGACCAGATGCTGGTTATATCTTCCTTGTTAGCCTACTTCTAAAAAGAAGAGAAAATCTTCCTTGTTAGCCTACTTCTAAAAAGGAGAGGAAAATCTTCCTTGTTAGCCTCTTTTCTTACTCAAATATATCTTTTGTGAGTCTGTAGTAAGCGAATGCTTCTGTTTACTATTTTTTTTGTGGTTATTATGTTTTGCCCTCCACTTGTGGGACTACACTGGTATGTTGATGTTGTTGTATTATGTTTTGCCCTGCAACTGTTTTATCGTTAACAGTAGAAAAATATACTTAATCATGGTCATCTGCATTTTCTTGTATTTTTGTTTCCAGAATATGAAGGTTCATGAGAACAGAAGGCAGTTGTTTTCTTCGTCGGCTTCCAAAGAAGCTTCAAATCCATTTGTGCGCCAGCGTCCTCTAGCTTCACGGAATACTGCTAGTACATCAGCCAGCCCTCCTCCTTGGGCTAATGGTTCGACTTCATCTCAGCTATTTCCAAGGTGAGGATGAATTTACACTGTGTTAGTAGTTCTCGCCCACAGGCCCGCTATCAGTGAGTAGATGCTTGGTTAGCACCCGTGAGGTTTACATATTTCTTTTGTAATTTTGGTAACGTCTTGCTTGCTATATTTTTAATGCTATGGTTTTAACTTATTGAAAAGAAAAGAAGTGCTAAGGAGTTTGTTGTCTCTCTAACTTTTGCTTTTGGCAATCTTGACATGTTTCCAAAATCACTGATTTACCTGTATTGATGCCATAAAGTAATTACAACTGATTCATGAATTAAAGGTTGAAAGAGAGGAGATACCTCTTCCTCTCATGGGAATAACCTTCTCTTCAGTCTATGGTCTATCTATCTTCCTTCTTTTACTACCAAAAATTCAGCTTCTCCAAACATGGTTTATGATAATCCTATGTATCTTTATTTTATCCTATTCATCTAATCCATTACTACACACAACTTTAACTTGACCCCTTTTCTTCTATGGAACCTCTATTCTTGAATTGGTGAAATTTAATAAGACATGCAACCTCGTCTAGATTAATGCTATATGCTAATGGTTCTTCCAGGGTTAGAAAACCTAAATTTATAGAATATTGGAATAAGATGGGTCTAAATGGAGCTAAATGGATAGTGAGAATTCATATAGCTGACTCCTACTACCTTGGGTTGAGGTTTAGTTGTTGTAAAGTCACGTGGTCATGCACTTTGGATATTAGTTTTTCTTCTGTAAGTTAAATTGTGTTATTAATGTTAGGATAACTCCCTTATATAAGCGTTATACCAAAAGTAGAAAATCTACATCAAAACATGATTCTTTACAAAAGACACCCAATCATCTATACAAATAGGAACCTCATGGGTGCACCAAAAAGAAATCAGACACAAGAGGCTATTCCTCAAATGTACATAATCATTTTCAGTCCCTTCATTATCATTTGTATATTGGCATTGCTTTCTACTTTCTTTTCCATCAGTAATAACCATCTGATTTTTCTTAACCTATTTAAAAAAAAAAAATCTGAAAAATTAACTTGGATAAACCAGATTCTGTTCTGCATCTGTTTTCGCTATTAGCTTTGGGTTTTATAAGTATCAATGAGTTTTGCCTCTTAATTCTCTCTGGTAGGACGCAAGGGGTTGGAGACACCCAGCCATTGTTGCAGCAGCAGCAGCAACAACAGCAGCAGCAGCAGCAGCAGCAGCAGCTAGTTCCGCTGCAAGACAGCTACATGCAGAGTAGAGCAGAAGCTCTTCAAAATGTTGAGTCTACTATCCATGAGCTGGGCAGCATTTTTAATCAGCTTGCTACCTTGGTTTCTCAGCAAGGAGAGGTTGCAATCAGGTATTTATACCAATTGTTGTAGCACTTGAAAAAAATAAAATTATGTATGAGAATTTAACAACAATAAATAACAGTAATAAAAGTATGTAGGAGAGCGCAATGATTTGCATTTTGTGTAGTTAGCTTAGTACAACGAGTTGACATCAATCTAGTCTCCTAATAGTAAAGTTCAATATTTGATGACAAGTAATGGATTTTTTGTTTGTTACTATTATTTTGATAAAAGAATCACTGGATTTAGACTTATAATAATAAAAAAGGATGTAAGAGATTTGAGTGCTTGCATTTTGTGTAGTTATCTTAGTACAACCAGTTGACAACAATGTAGTCTCCTAGTGGTAAAGTTTAACATTTGATGACTAGTGATGGATTTTTTGTTTGTTATTATTTTGATAAACTAATCATTAGATTTGGACTTCGCAATCTGATCAGATGCCCCCCCCCCCCCCCTTTTCCGGCTCTGTCATGAGCTTGCAAATCACAATACTAAGTACTAACTGATCCTGAATGCAAAGGCCGTGTATAGAAGGTATTGAACTAGCTAATAAGATTTCAGTATGATCTCACTTGAAAGGCAAATGGAACTAGTGGAAGTTACCTTTTTCCCATTTGTCAACTATACTTTTAACAGTATCACTTTCTGAAAAATGTTGATCTTCTATTTTATATGGTATATGTTGATTTTTAACCTTGACATGAACTTCCGGACTGAAAACATTGGGATCCAATTTGGGATCATTTCATGCATCTGCCAGTTATAAGGATTTAGAAGTCTATGTTTTTTAGATTATTGCATAAATAGGTTTCAGGGAAATGGGTCAATTCTTCTCGATTCTTAAAAAAATAAAAATTGCTAGTCCTTCCTGTTTGTTTGACACTTGAGTCGGTAAGGGGAGCAAATCTGTGGGATTGACAAATCTTATCCAAATTTGTAGGTTTATTTTATCAAAGGGAATGACATGCCATTGTTGTAATGTAAATTGCATGCTAAATTGAACTTTTTAAAATTTTAAGGGTCACTAATATAAGATGCATATTTTTTTAAATGACGGTGGTGTCTGGGCCAGCTTACCCGCACCTCGACTATCCACCGGGTATTTGCTACCTCAATGTGATGCATGTACACTCAATGAACCCCACCATCTCATTTTATGTCATATCTTTGTAATGTGATGTGTAGTGTAATATTTGGCGCACTTGTTTTTTTTACAAGTATATCTTTGTACATTATTGATATATCTGAATTCATATTTGCCTGAGATGTGATAAATGATCTTCAATATGATGTTTGTGCTATCAGCAGGATTTACTGCTTTATCCATGGTTAGAGAAAAATCTAGAAGCAGATGAAGTTTCTTATACTTTGGGTTATCTGCATTTAAAAATCTTGTAAAATGTTGCCTTCCACTTAATTAAAGTTTGTTGCTTCTCTTGCTGTCACTCTTTATTGTGGAAAACCTTGTACGACCTGATTGTTGATGTATAACTGGTATTCACAATAAATTCTCCTCATATATGATTTTGGCCAAGATACAGTGGGGGTGAGTAATACATTCTTTTAAGAAGAAAGTAATAACTTGGTTTCCACACAGGATTGATGAGAACATGGATGACACACTAGCAAATGTCGAAGGGGCACAAGGGGCTCTGCTCAAGTACCTCAACAGCATCTCATCAAATAGGTGGCTAATGATTAAGATATTCTTTGTGTTGATTTTCTTCCTTATGATTTTCCTATTTTTTGTGGCATAGTGAAGTACGTAACGTTCGACACAGCGTGATGTAGAAAGATAATAATCCTGTATTTTAGATAAGTTGCTTCGCTCCCTTGTTACCTTGTCCGTTGTCAAGCTCGGATTTGATACCATCGCCATTGAGAGGTACTTTTCCAGCCTTGTATTCCATCAGATATGGCGTATTGTAGTTAACCTATGAGCTTATTGAGACTGGCACTTCTTTTTTTGTGACTGCTTCAAGTGTATGAAAGCTGTCACGTTGGGTTACCAGTACAAGGGAAAATTATCCCTGTATGAAAAGTATGCTATTATTTTATACTCCTTTTGGTTACCATTTGAATTCAGTATTGTTAGTAGTTAGTACATGTATTATTTTATTCAAGAGTTATTGAATTTTCTTATCCTACATTGAGATAACAATACAATGATTAGCTATAGGGGTGTCAAAACCATTTAAAGAACCGATCGAACCGAATCAAGTTTTAGGTTATTTTTCAGAGGTTTTGATATGAGCCATATAATTATTGTTGATTTTTATTTTCATATAAAAGCCAAAAAAAGACTGAACCAGACGGATTCAATGATGTGTAAAAATATTACGCGGGATAATTAAACATCTAACATCACTGTATTGAGCCTGGAGTATCAACACTTAAATGATCATATAAATCTACCAATTTAAGATAATTATTGAGTGCTCTTTGTAGTTTACTGTCTTTTTCATGCGTTCTTGCTGTTGCAAGCGAAGAAACCAGAGTGGGTATAATCTCACTATTTAGGCGTGCTACTAGTAAAATAGCAGAGATTTATTTCAAATGACAATTTATAACGCACAATTTAGAAAGTGCAATAATCAAGTACTCGTTGCTTTACATTTTATATCACACTAGTATATATATAAGATATAGATGGTAGTTTTTTATTTTGTATTATTTTCGTCTTTTATAGATATTTAAATTCAAAAATAATAACCAATAACTAATTATTACTAACTAAATAACTAATTATGCAATATGGCTTTTTTTAGGCCGCCACTTGGCTTAAGGAGAGAGTTTTGTCCTCTCCTTTTAATAATAATATAGATATAGATTTTTATCGGTTCTAATAGTTTGACACGTTTCTATGCTTAGAAGTTCAGTTTTAACACTTCATTTTTCGTCAAAGACATACTACATATTATAGGAACGATGACAAGATATGTTCAATATCATAAGGCTCTAAAGTATCGATCTTTGAATCTGTTTTATAGCCTAATGCATGTGCTTGGAGTGTAACCGCGGGTGTGATCTAATGGCCGCAGATGCAAATTTTGGAGACTAGTACTCAAATTTCATTATTATGCATAAATTAATAGGTGATTTCTTCTCATCCGAAACTTTGATGGTCGGAGTTATCTTTTACTTGTGTTGATGCAAGATAGCAGATATTTGATTGAATAGTCAAGGTGTTCACAAACTAGCTTAGACATATCCACTTTAAAGAAAGATAACATGTAAAGTTATCCCATACATGATGGAAGCATACAAGTTGGTTCGGATACTATTATTATTTAATTTTTTTTTATAGAAAATATGGCATGTGTTGGAACATTTCCTTCCTTTCTTAAGCTCCGGCTCAAATGACGTGGTAAAAATGATTTAAAGGTTGTTGATTGGACAAGTGAAGCTTTCTTTAGTGGTTGAGCACCTTTACCATCAAACAGTAGGCTAATGCCTTAGAAGGTTTGAGTCACGCTGGAGGACAAATGGTAAGTAGTACGTTTTTGGTAAACAATGATGTTTCCATTTCTCATGACAAGCTCTTAAAAATTTGAATTGTACGTAAAATTATAACCTCTTTTAAAAAAGGCGAGATGGCCTAAATGCCACCTAAACTTGTACTTGTTTGTCATTCCAATATGTAAACTTAAATTTTTTCGTTTAAACAGTCCAACTCATATATTTGCTTAGTAATAAATTATTTTGACGGTTAACTATGTTTATATCGCAATAACACAATTGACGTGGCTAAAATGTGTGCAAATCTTGTTACTTAGGTGCGTGAATAAATTATTTTGATTAAAGAAAATACTAGAATAAGAATAAATTATAAATAATATAAAACAAAAAGAAGAAGAAAAATTTCTCCCCTGTTTCTTCATTCCCTCACACATTCCGCTTTTACAATTACTTATTGGGCAGATCGATTGGATATTTATACCTAATAATTTAATTTATCGCTTATCGACCTTTAAATATACTAAGTCGTTAGTCAACCGTTAAAATATAGGTTGGTATGATATTGGGTTAGAATTATTCATCAGTTTATTGGTTAAACCAATAACGTAATTATGTTTGACTTAAAATGAAAAAGCCAAAACATAACTGCACTTTTACCTTAAATAACGCTAGTCCCTTACAAACTGACCCAAGTTCTTCATAAATGAAATATTCAACATTTTAACTGTTACGCCCTTCAATATTACGTCCCGCAATATTATATTATGATGATGTTACGTCCTGCAGTATTATATTACGATGGTGATACGCCTTGTAGTATTACATTGCGATGATGTTACGCTTTGCAGTATTAAATTACGACGGTGTTGCACCCTGTAGTATTGTACGTTGAATTTGTTGTAAGGTAATTGACATCAGTCCAAGGAAAAGATTATTTGGAGATTATAAGGATTTGCTATTTCAAGCAAGTGATGAGTAAATTCGTGAAGGTGAGAGGGGAAGCAAGTCAAGGAAAATGAATTTTCGTCCAAGTTTGGCATGTTGGGATAAAATACGGGCCGAATAATAATACCCGATATTTGTGGACTAGTATCATACAAGGTACCATATGACCATGGTAGTGGGATGTATAAAGTGTATTAAAAATAAGTAGAATTTTAAGTAATTTGAGGCAATTCTTAATTATGTGGGTAATTGGTTAATTATCGGCTAATGGAATATTATCTAATTAAAAACTTTGGATAAGCATCAAAGCATGAACGTGGCAACCCCCTTATCCCATTTGAGTGAGTCATTGCTTAAATGTCACATTTTTAGAATTTAGGAGGCTTAGTCATCACCACTCCAATTCATCCCCCTTACGTAAACCATAATGCAAACTTTATACTAAAATTCTCTCTTTGTGTCATCCAAGTTTACTACACACCCAAGTAGCAAAACAACATAATAGCAATGTCATTAGAGTGACTAGTTAGATATAATTAGAATGATGGTATCAGATTCCAAAATAATAAACCAAGGAATCTCTTTCATAGAAGAGTTCTTAAATCTTACCATAAAAGACAGCAAATACAATGTATGACTACTTCTTCTGAAGAAGATGTTTGTTTTGTTCCCAAAAAAATGGTTTCGTGTTAAGGGTTTGGTGGCTGAGCTACCAAAAGATGAACAAATTGACAACAAAAGTAGTTCGTCAAACTCTACTGAGTCAAGTTCCAAGGGTACTATAGCCGGAGCAACATCATCTCAAATATCGAGTCAAAAATATCATACGAATTTTCCCCTACTTCGATCCACCGTTACATGTTATTGCAATCAAAGTGTGTTAAAGGGATTGTCAAGAGAATCGATTTAGGTATGTTAAGGCTATCCCTTCCTTCTTTTTGGCATGATTTATACGACACGAACGAAACGAGCAAATGCACAACTTTCATAAATGACTCTATTCATAGAAATACTAGAGATGCTTATGTTCTTGATTCCCCATGTGTCATATTATTCTATCATCTGTTCATGGGTCTCAAAAATACGTAAGTTGGTAAAGTTAATTTTATGATATTATTCAAAGGCATACTGGTCTTGTGACATTCTAAGAGATTTTATTGACGTACTTCTCATGCATTGCATTCATGTACATTGACCCATGACCAGATGACGTTATATACGCGTATATATATATGTATGTATATGGGATATGGGAAAGGTTATGGCGTTATATACATAACACCGCCTGATCAGCTGGTATACGTTGATGATTTGTCCATAGTGGTCGAGATGATTTGATGGGATGCCCTCAGAGGCTAATGATGTTATGAAACATGTACCTATGCACGGCATGACATTCATACGCATATGCATGACACTATAAGTATTTCAGACTTACATGTTGAGTCATTTACTCTATATTTCTTCCATGTCTGTTATGTACTTATTTATGTGCCTTACATACTCGGTACATTATTCGTATTGACGTACCTTTTGCTTAGGGACGCTGCGTTTCATGCCCGCAGGTCCCGATAGACAGGTCGAGAGCCCTCCAAGTTGGCATCAGCTCAACGGAAGATGTTAGTGCGCTCCATTTACTTCGGAGTTGCTTGTTTGGTTAGCATGATTTAGATGTGTATTGTTTGATATGGCGGGACTCTGTCCCGACCTTTATGAAAATTACGTATTCTTAGAGGCTTGTAGACAGATGTCATGTACGTAAATGATTGTTTGGCCTTGTTGGCCTATGTTCAGTATACGAATAGTTATTTTGGTCTTATAGGCCCTTATGTATTGTGTATAAGTTGGTATTTCATATTGTATCCTACTTATCTCACGGAAGCCTTCCGGCTCAGTTATCTTTGAAAGTATGACACGAAAAGATATGTTATATTAGTACTCGGTTGAGTAAAATATCGGGTGCCCATCGCCGCCCATCGGTTTAGGTCGTGACATTAACTATAATATAAAATGTAAGTTTACTTAATGATAAATGTTTAGGCATGAACATTTGGAACGATATGATTAAAAAGAGAGAGAAATCGTTACAAATAATGTTGACAAAAAGAGGACATGTATAGGGGCATAATAGACATGCGCTATACTTAGTCAAAGTTGACTAGATGTCCTTTAACCTAGGAGGTCTTGCCAGGAGGGTGTAGAGAATGCTATTATGTGCTATATATACTCTATTTTTTAACACATTATTTTGGTTCTTCAAGTTGCATTTTATATTACTTTGTTTCCGGACTTGATAAATCGTACATGGTCAGAGTGCTACTAAGACATAAAATTTTGAGAAGACAACATTATCTGGTACTTATGTTGGCAAAAAGTAAAATTCTTGATAAAATAGTTAAGGTACACACAAATAAACTTGGATATCACATTAACAAAAGAAAGCACAAAAGATTTAAGGAGAGATCAAGTATGAAGATTTTTTCTTAAACGAACAAAAGACCAATATTGAAATTTGAGCTTGGGATACATAAAAACATTAGGAGTGGATAATCTACTAATGTATAACCTCAGTAATGGTGCCTGTAACATTCAATATATCTATCTATTTATACTATATTAAAAATAAGAGTTCAAATCGAAAAGTTAAATTACCTAAAATACCCTTATTCTTTTTCGAGAATGGTAACATTTATATAAATAAAACTGCACTAAGGCAGTGCATAACAATAAGCAGAGGGAATATTAGATCAATCTTGATCTAACTAATTACAAAAAGCCTAACATGTCTACTACAGATTCTGTATCCTCTACAAGACTTTTTTTACACCAAAAATGAAATAGAAGAATACAGTCCATCTTGACATCCTGAACAGATTTGTATCATTCTTCAAAAACTCTTGAGTTTCTCTCCTTCCATATTGTTTACCATATGCATGCAGGTATCGGTCTCCAATGTGTCTTTTGACTCACTGAGTCTCCAATGTTGTTCCAAGATTTTAGTAACTCAAAAGTAGTAACTGGCATAGACCATCTTAGCCCAACAATGTTAAGGAACAATTGCCACAGTTGACTAGTAAAAGGGAAGTGAAAGAATAAGTGGTTGTTCGTTTCCAATTCTCTGCCACATAAAAGACACCTAGAACAAAGTTGGAATCCCCTCCTTTTCAGGTTCTCTTGATTTAAGCATGCTTCTATTACTACCAGCCATGTGAATACAACGACCTTATAAGGAGATTTAACTTTCCAGATACTCTTCCATGGCCAACCATCTATGTGACGATCACTGTTTGACAACAGAAGATAATTTGCTTTAACAGTATACATCCCATTTTTACCATTGTCCCAGATAAGAGAATCTTCATGTTCTTTAAGACCTTGGAAAGCTTCCAAAGTTGTAAAAAACTCAGCAATTCTCCCAAGCTCCCAATCATGCAGACCTCTTCTAAAATTGATGTTCCAACCATGTTGTCCCCAAGTTGCTTCCATTCTAAGATCAGGCACTATAGCAATGCAGTAAAATTCAGGAAATAGTTCTTTTAGCGGACCATGTCCTAGCCAATTATCATTCCAAAACAATGTCTTCCTTCAGTTTCCAACCTTTATGCTAGTGTTGCACAACATAGAATTCCAGAACTTCCTGATAGTTTTCAAACTTCCACTCCATAAGGAGTATTAACAGGTCTTGTGCACCACTGAGCCAACTGGCCGTACTTCTCATATATGAACTTCCTCCATAGAGCATTAGTCTCTAGTTGATACCTCCACAACCACTTCATGAGTAGACTCTGATTGTGTGCCTTTAAGTTCCTGATACCTAGACCTCCTTCTCTTTTGCTGGTAATGAGTGAGTCCCAATTAACTAAGTGAATGACTCTCTTGTCTCTATTTCTCTGCTAGATAAAATTCCTCCTTGCTGCATCTATTCTTTTTCTCACCTTAACTGGAATAGGAAATAAGGACATGACATATGTTGGAAGTGCATCCAAAACAGAATTCACCAAAATCACTCTACCTCCCAGAGATAAATATTGGTTCTTCCAAGTTGCAAGTCTCTTTTCATATTTTTCTACCACTCCATTCTATATTTACTAGGATTTATTTTTATAACCCAATGCCAAACCCAAGTAAGTGGTTGGCAGTGATCCCACCTGGCAATCCAATATTGTAGCTAATACCTGAATGTTTTGAACTTCCTTGATCGGGAACAATATACTTTTTCTCCAGTTCACATACAAGCCTGATACCGCTTCAAAGACAACCAAAATGAGCCTTAGATGTCTTATTTGCTCAACCTTAGCTTCACAAAACACCAGTGAATCATCAGCATACAACAAACGTGTGATCTCCAAGCTACTATCCTCCTTATTTGATGCAAAGAAACCCCTGATCCACCCATTCCTTTTGGCATTTTACATCATCTGACCCAGCCCTTCCATGGCTATTAGAAATAGGAAAGGTGACAAGGGATATCCTTGTCTAAGACTTCTCTCTGATGCAAAAAATCCTTCTGGGGAGCCATTGACAAGAATGGAAAATTTTGTAGTTTTAATACAAAAAGAGATCTACTTAATCCATTTTGCACCAAACCCATATCATTTAGCATTTTTAGAAGAAAGTTCCAATTAACATAATCATATGACTTCTCAATATCTAGCTTGCAAAGGATCCCTGGATACTGCCCTTTCAATCTAGAGTCCACACACTCATTAGTTATCAATGCAATGTCCATGATTTGTCTCCCTCTTATAAGTACCATTTGATGACCATCAACCAGCTTATTCACTAATCTCTTCAATCTTTCCGTCAGCAGCTTAGAGATGATCTTATACACACTTCCAATTAGGCTAATTGGTCTAAAATCTCGCAGCTCTTTTGCTCCATTCTTCTTAGGAATTAGCACTATGTATGAGGCATTGAAACTCTTTTCGAAGTATTCACTATTATGAAAATTCTTAATGGTTTTTATGAGATCCTCCCTAACTATCTCCCAACACTTATGAAAGAAACCCATAGTGTATCCATCAGGCCCTGGGGCCTTATCAGCTGCACATAGTTTAAGACTTTCCAGTACCTCATGTTCGTCAAAATCCCTTTGCAGCCACTCCCTTTCTTCCTCTGAAATGCAAGGCCCATCCATTAAATTATAGTTTGGCCTCCATGTTTCTGTTTCAGCATATAGGTTCTGGTTTTTAATACCTTCTGGATCAGTAATAGCTTCTCCTTCAGTAATAGCTTCTCCTTCACCCTCCAAATTATCTATGTGATGGAGAATAGGCCATTTTCCGGAAAAAAAAATTGTGTTTTTATCTCTTTCCTTTAGCCAAAGTCTTCTAGATTTCTGTCTTCATGAGATCTCTTCGTATTTTGCTATCTCCTCAAACTCCATATGTAAATTTGCCTTTTGAAGAAGTTCATCTTCAGTAAGTGGTCTCTGTTCCTGTAAAATATCCATTGCTGAAATCTGATCAAGCATGCCAATTTTCTTTATCTTCATGCTCCCATAGTTATTAGCATTCCATTGTTTCAGCTTTGTCTTCAAGCATTTAAGTTTGCAGGCCAAAACATAGTCTGGTCTACCTTGTATTTGAAAAGAATTCCACTAGCCTTCCACCCTTTCTTTGAAGCCATCTACCTCAATCCACCAAGTCTCAAATTTTAAGTAAGACTTCGAGAATTCCCAGTCCCCACATGTCAGTAAAATGGGACAATGGTCAGAGTTAATCCTTGTAATTAAGGATTGCTTGATGTTACTAAACTCCTCATCCCACTCGATAGAGAATAAAAATCTATTAATTCTAGAAGAACAATCATGATTTTCTCCCTTTGTCCAAGTGTACATTCCCCTCATTAGTGGAGGGTCAACAAGCTCCAGTTCCTCTATGATATCAGAAAAATCCACTATAACCCTAGAAGAAACTCCATTTACCCTTCTTCCATTAGCAAATCTAGTAGTATTAAAATCCCCACAAATCACCCAAGGCCCTTCACATACCCCTCTAGTAGCTGCAAGCTCCCACCACAACTACTTTCTTTCCCTTCTACTATGTGGCCCATACACCCATGTGAGAACCAACCCAAAATTGTTATGTAAGGAGTTAAGTCTACAGAAAGTGCTATATAGACCAGTATTTACTAGTTCCCCCTCCATCACCTTCGATCCCACATAATTAATATTCCACCACTTCTCCTATTAGCTTCCAACCCCACATAATCTGCCCATCTGTTGCTACACAAATGCCTTACAACTGAACTACAATCTCCTTCCAACTTAGTCTCTTGAAAACAATAAATATCTGCTCTCTACTCTTCAATCAATGATTTAATTACCCTCTTCTTATCGATCCCATTCAAACCCCTCATATTCGTGGGTTCACAATTGAGGTCTCTTTTCCCCTATTCCTTGTCCCAATGCTTTTGAATTTCATGTCAATGATCAAGCCTTTTAGTTCGTTGCTGCCTTTTCTTTTGGGAGTCTTCATGGTGTTGATTTCTGCTTCTTTTCTCTTAATTTGCCTGCTACTATCAATTTTCTTGAAGAGAGCCGGAGCCTCCCTTTCACATCCCTGAAAGTCAACTCCAAATTGCTTGCTAAGTTTTAACACATTCTTATAAACCCATAAGGATGCATCCATCTCCCCCTCTATCTCCTCTTCTTGAGCTTGTATTTTTAAAGGTTCTGCTTCCTCCATTGACCAGAGATCAGTCTTAGTGCTATCGAACATCTGCATGTCACTTTTATCTTCCCCCGTTTCAAATTGATTGCCCTCACCTTCAATGTTGGTCATAACATCTATATAATCATCAGCTTCTTCATGAATTACCATCTGATTTGTCGCTTGAAATTGGGAAGAAGTGGTTCCTCTTTCTTCATTTACAACTTGTGTAGAGCTAGCTGCTAGGAATGTTGTTGTTTGCCTCAATTTCCACAAATAACATTGTCTGAGGAGTGTACAAAGTTTTGGACTGATGGAGGCATTTGGGCCTCGTTAAATAAAAATGAGGCAATTTATCTGAGGATGGCAAATTATCTTGGACTGCTGCTGTCAATTGGGCCTTATTAAATAAAAACGATCCCAATAAATTCCCCTACTCCTTGTCTTTTTTAATTTCTATGATATGTTAGGCCAGTGCAGAACCCAAACCCATCAGATCTGTGGCCCTATTATCATAACCACTTACTCCCTGACCTAGGCACATTTGTAATTTGAAATGGGCACAGTATTTGATGTACTCACATGCCCATCCCTTCCTATATTATTTATAGCTATTGCTATTATCTGCAGTAAAGTAGGGTTTTATTGCCCGTTGGTTCAAACTTCAAAGCAAGCCCCTTTCTTCTTCTTTTTCGACCGCCACCCTCGTCGGTGATTCACACCAAATAGGAATGGTAAATTCTAAGCCTTTATGTGCTATCATAATCTCCTTTGGAGCACTAACACCATCACTTTTATTTTTGATTCTCGCCCATTTGAGATGATTTTTTAAAGAAGTCTCTTCCTCTGTTTCCATCCAACCTCCACAGTGGCCTCCGATATCTTTAAAAAATTTCTCTGATCAGAAATGTGATTGAACACCCATGACTCTAATCCATGTATAACCTCTTTTTTGTTTGGAAGAACAGTAACCGGCAGTTCTAGAGAGATTTTCCACCTCCATTCCCCTTGAAGAATGTGTTCTGCCCAAGGCTGTATTGTGGCCCGGGCCAAACGGGCCTAGGCTTGAGGCGGTCCCAGGCCAAACGGTACCGGGCCAAACAGTCCCAATGTGTGGAACCGACCCACGGTGGTCCTAAGTCCACATGGTCCCGGGCTAAATGGGTCGGGCCCACGGGCCTAACGGCCTTTTTTCCTTTCGGACTATTTTTAAATTTTTTTTTTATCTAAGGCACTTTCTTGTAAACTATATATGTATATACTAGTATAAATTGTTTATATATAAATATATATAGTATGTATAGTATGTATATATAAGGGTGTATTATGTGTATATATAATTATATATTGCCTTATGTAATATATATTATTCGTTTCGGGCTAATTTTTTTAATTTTTTTTATCTAAGACACTTTCTTGTAAACTATATATGTATATACTAGTATAAATTGCTTATATATAGCTATATAAATATATATAGTATATATAATGTATTAGATATATAATATATATACTATATCAAATTTAAACACAAAATAAATTGCAAAGAAATATTCAAGGGAATGTCTTATATATTTTACTATTACGACATTAACAAAAAATGACAATATCTTTCTTAGTCTTCCTCCCCCCAATGGAATGAGCACAACAAGGTACTGTAAGCACGTGATTTTTGCCCTATATGAGAATTACTCCCAAAAAATTCAAAAATAAAATAATTTTTCTTGGTGTGCAATTTTTGTGATATTTTGTGTAACTATTTGTATGTTTGTCTATGCATGTTTATTTGTTAAATTAATAAAAAATACAAAAATAGGCATCTTTTGCATTTTTAACATTTAATGTCCAAATGAACAATTTTATGCTTAATTATTACTTAATTGTGCGTTAATTATTATTGGAAGTTAATTTGCGCTTTTATAACTTAATTTAGTTCTTAATAATAATTTAAGTACTTTTATAATTTAGTTTTAGAAAAATAAAAGAAGAAAAGAGAACAAAAATACAAAGAAAAATCGGATTGGGCCACTTCTTCAATTTCAAACCACAGGCCCAAATAATTGCCCAACTTTCCCCATGACCCGGTCCGTTTCAAATCGGGTCGATCCGGTCCGCTCCATTAACCCAGTTGCAGGCGAAGGTCATTCGGGTCACTCGATATCCCGAGTGGTTGGCCAATGTGGTACCAGTTCCAAAGAAGGATGGAAAAATCAGGATGTGCGTCGACTACCGCAACCTCAACAAAGCAAGTCCCAAGGACAATTTTCCGTTGCCCAACATTCATATCCTGATTGATAATTGCGCTGGGCGCGAGATCGGATCCTTTGTGGATTGCTATGCGGGATATCATCAGATCCTAATGGACGAGGAAGATGCGGAAAAGACAGCATTTATCACGCCATGGGGAACTTACTGCTATCGGGTAATGTCGTTCGGACTGAAGAATGCCGGGGCAACGTACATGCGAGCAATGACTGTTGTGTTTCACGACATGATACACAAAGAAATTGAGGTGTACGTAGATGATGTGATCATAAAGTCTTGGCGTCAGGAAGACCATATAACAGACCTAAGGAGAATCTTCCAAAGACTCCGAAGGTATGATATCAAGCTTAACCCGGCCAAATGCGCATTCGGGGTTCCGTCAGGAAAGCTGTTAGGATTCATCGTCAGTCGACGGGGGATTGAGTTAGACCCATCCAAAATCGAATCCATCCGAGATTTGCCACCGCCAAAGAACAAAACAGAGGTAATGAGTTTGCTGGGTAGACTCAATTACATCAGCAGGTTCATCGCTCAACTCACAACAACTTGTGAGCCCATATTTCGGCTGCTGAGAAAGGATGCTGCGGTAAGTTGGACGGCAGAGTGTCAAGAGGCTTTCGACCAAATCAAAGGGTATCTGTCTAATCCACCTGTATTGGTCCCGCCTAAGCCAGGGAAGCCCTTGATTCTTTATCTGACGGTCCTGGAAAATTTATTTGGTTGTGTACTAGGGCAACATGATGACACAGGAAGGAAGGAGCAGGCCATCTACTATCTTAGCAAGAAATTCACAGTATATGAAGTCAAGTACACTCAACTCGAGAAAACATGTTGCGCCCTAACTTGGGTAGCTCAGAAGTTGAAACACTACCTGTCGTCATATACTACTTATCTCATATCCCGTTTGGACCCATTGAAGTATATCTTTCAGAAACCTATGCCCACAGGAAGGTTGGCCAAATGGCAAATTCTGCTCACAGAGTTTGATATTGTCTATGTGACCAGGACAGCCATGAAAGCCCAGGCGCTGGCCGACCATTTGGCAGAGAATCCAGTTGATGAAAAATACGAGCCTTTAAGAACATATTTTCCCGACGAAGAGGTAATGCATACAAATGAGCTGGAGTTACCCGAGGAACCAGGTTGGAAGCTTTTCTTCAATGGTGCTGCAAACGCGAAAGGGGTTGGAATAGGAGCAGTACTCATTTCTGAAACAGGACGCCATTACCCTGTTACGGCTCAACTACGCTTCTATTGCACCAACAATATGGCTGAGTATGAAGCTTGCATTTTGGGTCTGCGATTGGCTGCGGACATGGATGTCCAAGACGTTTTGGTCTTGGGAGACTCGGACCTCTTGGTACATCAGATTCAGGGTGAATGGGAAACACGGGATCTGAAACTCATACCCTATCGACAATGCTTGCACGATTTGAGCAAGCGATTTCGATCGGTGAAATTCAAACATATCCCGAGAATTCATAACGAGGTAGCGGATGCATTGGCCACCTTAGCATCAATGTTGCACCACCCTGACAAAATGTATGTTGATCCTTGGCACATCCAGGTCCGTGATCAGCACGCTTATTGCAACGCCGTAGAAAAGGAGGCAGATGGCGAGCCCTGGTTTCATGATATCAAGGAATACCTCAGAATGGGGATATATCTGGAACAGGCCACTGGAGACCAAAAAAGAGCCCTTCGGCGTTTGTCGAATGGTTTCTTCCTCAGCGAAGGAGTTTTGTACAAAAGAACCCCGGATTTGGGATTGCTGAGATGTATAGATGCCGGTCAAGCCACGACGGTTATGGCAGAGGTACATACCGGAGTTTGCGGGCCACATATGAGCGGATATGTATTGGCAAGGAAGATCCTCAGGGCAGGGTATCATTGGCTCACCATGGAACACGACTGTATCACTTTCGTAAGGAAATGCCATCAGTGTCAGATACATGGAGATCTGATTCATTCTCCGCCAACAGAGTTACATACGATGTCAGCACCCTGGCCGTTTGTGGCATGGGGCATGGATGTCATTGGACCTATCGAGCCAGCAGCGTCCAACGGTCATAGGTTCATTTTAGTAACCATTGACTACTTCACCAAATAGGTTGAGGCTAAAACCTTCAAGTCGGTAACTAAAAAGGCGGTGGTAGATTTTGTGCACTCCCATATCATCTGCAGATTTGGGATCCCAAAAGTAATCATCACGGATAACGGTGTGAATCTTAACAGCAGCCTGATGAGAGAGGTATGCCAACAATTCAAGATTACACACCGCAATTCCACCCCATATCGTCCCAAGGCGAATGGAGCGGTCGAAGCAGCCAATAAAAACATCAAGAAGATACTGCAAAAGATGGTGGAAGGATCTAGACAATGGCACGAGAGATTACCCTTTGCTCTGTTGGGTTATCGCACTACCGTCCGGACCTCCATAGGTGCAACTCCTTATTTGTTGGTGTACGGAACTGAGGCCGTAATACCGGCGGAGGTCGAAATTCCGTCCCTCCGGATTGTCGCTGAAGCCGAGATTGATGATGATGAATGGGTCAGAGCTCGATTGGACCAGTTGAGCTTGATAGATGAGAAAAGATTGGCAGCAGTGTGCCATAGTCAGCTGTATCAGAAGAGAATGACGAGAACATACAATAAGAAGGTACGCCCCAGGAAGTTTGAAGTAGGGCAGCAAGTGTTAAAGAAGATCCTCCCGCATCAGGTCGAGGCAAAAGGCAAGTTCGCCCCAAATTGGCAAGGGCCTTATATTGTGACCAGAGTGTTGTCCAACGGTGCTGTGTGTTTGACAGATATCGAGGGGAGATGTGTCGACATGGCTATCAATTCTGATGCAGTCAAGAGATATTATGCGTAATTTCTTTAATTATGGCAATTATCGGTTCGTTTGTTTGTACTTGGTGCTTATTGGATAATGAAATGACAGAGGCAGTTCTTTCTTCTATCCAAACACTTTTAACCCTTGTTTCCCCCTTTTGAGCCTTAAGTTATTCTTTCATACCCCTCTTTTGGAACTTCTAAATTGTTGTTGAAGCCAGGCGCCCACCTGTATAACGAGAGGAATACTTTTTGTCTGTCCATTTCATATTTTAGGCGCCCACCTGTATAACAAGGGAATACATTCCACGCCTTTACCAATAGGAGACGCATTTCCTCCTAAGTTCATTTTACCCATAGGAGATGCATTTCCTCCTAAGTTTAGTTTTACCCATAGGAGACACATTTCCTCCTAAAGTTTAGTTTTACCCACAGGAGATGCATTTCCTCCTAAAGTTTATTTTATCCATAGGAAAGATATTTCCTCCTAAGTTTAGTTTTACCCATAGGAGAGGCATTTCCTCCTAAGTTAGTATTGAAGTTGGGAGCCCGCCCATATAACAGAGGCATACATTTCTGTCCTTTCATTCTGTTCTAGGTCGCCCACCAGTAAAATGTGGGAATACTTTCTGTTCTAGGTCGCCCACCAGTAAAATGCGGGAATACATTTTGTTCTAGGTCGCCCACCAGTAAAATGCGGGAATATATTCATGTTCTAGGTCACCCACCAGTATAATACGGGAATACATTCAGTCTTTTTCATTACAAGCGTTGAAGTTGGGAGCCCGCCCATATAATAGAGGCATACATTTCAAGATCAAGTCAGAAAACAATAAAATAGAGGGTTACAACAAGAATCCCCAGCAGGAAACAATAAAAATCCCCAGCACCGGGAAACAGAAGGTTGCAACAAGATGTCCCAACACAAGTTCAAGCGCATGAGTCAAAAGGAAGAAAAGACGCGTCTTGAAAGAAGTGGCTTGTGAACATTAAATTATGCCCAGCATAAAAGATCTGATGAAGAGAGCCGTATCCCCAGAGGAACCGCCAAAAAGCTTAATGAAGGAAGTCATGTCCCCAGCGGACCGAACAAAATGATGAAAACTGGTATTCAGAAAAGCAAAGGGCCAGTGTTATCCCCAAATTCACGAAAGAAAAGCACCGGAGGAAACACAAGCCGACAAGAAAGGAAGGCAACAAGAACAAGTTGCAGTCTAGCCTAGCTTCTTGTTTTCTTTTAAGCACGGTGTAACAAAGAGATCGGTAAGCAGTGGTAATAGCATGCAACAACAGTAACATTGCAGTCCCACGGTAGTCCCAGCTACCAAAACTTCCCGAACTACATTGACCTGATTCCTGTTTAGCCCAGGATATGTAGGAAACCTTTGAAGCAAAGGTTCGGTCAAATCTTTTTCAAAAAAAATGCTTCACACGGAGTACTCGGATGGGCAAAAATCGCTCGCTTTATCTTTGCACGAAAACCCTTCGTGTCTTCGGGCAAAGAGGGGCAGCTGTAAGCACGTGATTTTTGCCTTATATGAGAATTACTCCCAAAAAATTCAAAAATAAAATAATTTTTCTTGGTGTGCAATTTTTGTGATATTTTGTGTAACTATTTGTATGTTTGTCTATGCATGTTTATTTGTTAATTAATAAAAAATACAAAAATAGGCATCTTTTGCATTTTTAGCATTTAATGTCCAAATGAACAATTTTATGCTTAATTATTACTTAATTGTGCGTTAATTGTTATTGGAAGTTAATTTGCGCTTTTATAACTTAATTTAATAATAATTTAAGTACTTTTATAATTTAGTTTTAGAAAAATAAAAGAAGAAAAGAGAACAAAAATACAAAGAAAAATCGGATTGGGCCACTTCTTCAATTTCAAACCACAGGCCCAAATAATTGCCCAACTTTCCCCATGACCCGGTCCGTTTCAAACCGGGTCGATCCGGTCCGCTCCATTAACCCAACACCCCTTCTTCATTTTTGTCCAACACAAAACAAAACCAAAAAAATAAAAAATAAAAAGTGAATTATCACTATTAATAGTTTTATTTTTTGTTTTTTTTATATATAAAAAAAATCCGAAAATATTTTATTTTATTTATTATTTTTATTTTAAAATATATATATATATATATAGTAATTTCGGAAATGATTTTAAAAAAATAAAAAATAAAAAAATAAAAAAAAGTAAAAGAATGTAGAAAATTTAAAAAAAGTAAAAAGTTTTAAAAAATTTAAAAGTAAAATAAGGTTGGAATTAAAAAATAAATATAAAGGTATCTGAAAATTTAAAAAATTTAAAGTAATTGAAAGTAGCATTTTTAAAAGAAAAAGAAAAGATAGTGGTTTGTTTTTTAAAGAAAAGTTAAATAAAGTGAGATTCTCTTTTAAAAAAATAAAAAGTGGAATTTTAAATAAGATAAAGTAATTAAAGTTGGAATTTTAAAAATAAAAGTAAATAAAGGTGGGATTTCTTTTTCTAAAAAAAATAAAAGCAATTTGTAAGTGGGATTTCTTAAAATTAAAAAAATAATAAAATAATAAAAAAAAACAAATCTGAAAATTTCGAATATTTTGCTATAAATAGAAGAGAAAATTTAGGAAGAAGGGGTGGAAAAAAAAGAGGAAAAACTAGATAGAGAGAAGAAAACAAGAGGGTGCGGTGTGAGAAGTATACACCCGATATACATTCTGGATACACTGAATATACAGGGGCAGAATTCATTTTGGAGAGTTTTGAAGTTGAAAAAGAATAGTTACTGTTTCATTGCCTCGCTTAAGATCTGAAATAGTCAGAACCTTCCTGCCTTTTACTTCTTCTCTATACTTGGAGTCGTTTATAGTCTCCTGGGTTTTCTACTATTCCTACTGTTACTGGTCTATTCCTGTGTTGCTGGACTGTCGTTGTTGTGCTACATTGTTACTACTGTTGCTGCTTCTCAGCTTCATCTTCTCTTATTTTCCAATACCAGGTACACGAATGTAATACTAGTTATTGCAAGCTAAAAATGTGGAAGCATGAATACATATGAAGAATCGAATTTTGAAGTTTTAATTTCGCTTTTTCTCTGTTCCTTTTATTGATTGTATTTAGGCTATTTTATGTATTATTGAATAATAATTGGAATAAGAGAAAATAACATAAGTTAGTCTTTAATGAATCGGCTTGGCAAAACGGGTTAATTCACTAGCTATGAAGGTTCTAAGATTATCAACAGTAGGTTAATTGTGAACAAGTACTTAAATTTAGCTAAGGCATGAATTTGAACTAAATTTCGTGAATTAGGTATTAAGGCATGATTTGAGTTCAAACAAAATTAGAAGAACGTTTAAGTCTAATAAACTTTCTATTAAGCTTTAGTAATTATGGTTAAATCCAGTTTCAAATGGTTGTGAATAATTAATTCCAATAGTTTTTTTTTATATATATAACAATGCGAGCTTCAATCTAACTATATTTGATTCTTTTGAATATTAGTTGTCAAATTTTTATTTTATTTATAATTTCGAATTTTTTTTAGTAAAATTCTTGTTCATCAATATTTGTATTAATATACAGTGCTGATGATCCAGGCCGCTCCGAAAGAAGGACCGACCAGTGGAGGAACAGGGGTACAGTCCCAGGGAGAAGGCGTCAAGCCGGTAGTGATATTGGGGAAGAGACCGTCCGCCATAACAAGCAAACCCGAGCCAAACAAGTTGGTAATATCAGGGACTCCGCCCACACCTGCAGTTGTGTTAAAAGGGGTATACAGGGAACTGGTCACAATAAAGCCCGCAGTTCAGTTGCCGATGGTTGATAGTAAGGCTGTGCCTTGGAAATACGAGAGGGCAGTGGTGATGTACAAAGGAAAACAAGTGGAGGAAGTTAGTTGTGAAGCGCAAGGACTGACTCGATCAGGTCGGTGTTTTGCTCCGGTGGAGCTAAGAAGAACCAACCCCGCTACAACCAAGAAACCTGTGTCCGAAGAAGAGGCTGAGGAGTTCTTGAGGAAGATGAAAGTGCAGGACTACTCCGTGGTCGAGCAGCTGAGGAAAACACCAGCACAGATCTCGCTGCTATCATTACTGATCCATTCTGAGGAACATCAGCGTGCTATCTTTCTGTGTGAGCAAAGTACTGACGACCCCCGCTATCTTTATGTCGATATTCCCGTCTTTTCTTGGGAACACTAAGAGCCCTAAGAAAGTTATCATAAAACAACTCGTCTATGTTCATCCCACTTTCGACGGTTACTTTTGCTGCACAACTGATTTTCTGGTTTGTCAAATCCTCCTATGTGACCATATCTTTGGTATATGAAACTCACAGTGCAAAAACCTTTTGCCAAGTCAGGGTTACGAATTGTTCTGACTATCTTTAATGAGTCCAGAAACCGGTGTACTGCCACAACTCTTGGAGCAACCAGGTATTTATGCCTCAATGGAGCCTCAACATTGCCGATATACCCTGCTATTTCTTCTAAAGTTGGGGTAAGTTCAAAGTCCGAGAAGTGGAAGACATTGTGTGCAGGATCCCAGTGAGGGACTAGTGCCCTTATGATATCTCCCCGTGGCCTGATATCCAACAAACTCGTGAGGCCTTTCAGATATTTCTTGATTTCGTCATGCCCTGCTTTGCCTAAATCATTCCACCAAAGCCGCAATTAGAGGGGAATTTTATTCATGATTGCAAAGGGTTCATTTGGAGTCGTGCTCATTCTGCACATTTATTAATAAGATTTTAACAAACAAAACTTATTTTGATCAAAACAAAAAAAACATATGCTCACTTTCCTCAAGAGGATTTCTGAACACGACCTCTCAGCACTTCAGGGACGAAGATTTTTAAGGTTGTGTGAAAAAACAAGAGGTGGCCGTTTGTACAAAGGCAGCCTTCCGGGTTCCTTTTGGGAACATTTGGCTGTTTTTGATATAAATGGCGTCACCCGACCCTATGAAAGAAAAATACACTTTTGGCGTTTTTGCTACTTTATTAATTTTCAAAAAAATGGGAGGTTGGACCCGGCGGGGGTTGCCTACGTATCTCACATCCGGTGAGAATCAAACCCGCGTAGTTCGGGCAATCAAGAATAAGTAGATGAACTAACTTCCTTTTTTGAATTTGTGAAAGAACTACTTTAAAAGGAGAAAGGAAATATTTTTGATTGATTTTCTTTTTAAAAGAAAGACTTCTAAGATATATATTTTTTTTTAATTTCCATTTGTTTTTTTTTCTTATTCTAAAGGAAGAAGAAAATATTTTTCGGAATTTTACCTTTAATAAAAGAAATGCTTCTAAAAAATATTTTTTTTTTTGAATTTTGAATTTTCTTTTCAATTTTGAAAGAAGAAAAATATTTTCGGATTTTTTTCTATCTTATTATACATTTTTTTTTTAAAAAAAAATAGTTAAAAGACTTTCTAAAGAAGTTAATAATGGAAAATATTTTTGGATTTTTTTTTTGTTTTTGAAAATTGGGGGTCTAAAAACCTTTCTAGACTTTTTGGCAAGACAAATATTTTTGCAACAAATAAAGACATATATATATTTTTTGGAAATAAAAACTTTTGGATATATATATATATATATATACATGTATATATTTGTGACAAATAATATTTGTGACAAATAATGAAAGACTCTTTTTTTATTATTATTATTATTATTATTTTTTGAATTTTCATAAAAAACCCATTTTAAAAAAGTAAGACTCTTTTTAATTTTTATTTTTATGACAAGACAAACTATATATTTCTATATATTTTTTTTTGAAAAACAAAACAGAACAACGATTTTTTTTTCTATTTTTCCTTTGCTTTTAATAAAACAAACTAATAAGACGTTTTTTTTTCTTTCCAAAATTTCGGCAGAGTTTTGACAGTATTTGGGTATTGGGTTTTTTCAAAAATAAACAATCAATTCCCTAACCGCTATTTCCTTTTTTTCAATTTCACAATATTCATAATATTCAAACACCGGTCAGCATGCGGGCACGAGACAAATAAATGCACGGAAAACAAATAGGATGCATCAGGATGGCCTTTTCATTTCAGGTTGCTAGTCCTAGACGGACCCAACCCCTGTGTTGAGTCCCCTAAGTCAAATGCAACGTGATGCAAATAAGCGTTCCTACTAGGGATCCGGCATGAAGTCACGTTATTCTATGTTCAAAACCTGGGTCGGTGTTCTAGACAGTGTACCCGAGCGGACCACTCGAGTTGAGGAAGGAGCTCCTGTCCGGGAACCAAAAGGCCAGCCGGCTTAGAAACTTTCCGAGCCTCTTTTATTTAGGGTATGACACTAACAGAATAGGGAGTCTTAACCAGTAAGCACATCCCCGGAGGTAAGAAGAGTAGGTTTCGGCACAGTTTATATACAGTTCAGATAATATCAAAACGGTAAAGGCAACATTTAGCACATTAGGCTCAAAACATGTAAAAATCAGATAAAGCCAAATATAACAATTTATCTAAGCTCAAATTTCTAACCCTGAACCAGTGGTTCTGGGTCAAAGTAGTCCCCAGCAGAGTCGCCAGAGCTGTCACACCTCCTTTTACATACCCGCGAGGGTACAAGAGAGTTTTTTTCAATTAAAGGACAATCGAAACGGGATTCGTTTATTTATTTCAGAGTCGCCACTTGGGAGATTTAGGGTGTCCCAAGTCACCAATTTTAATCCCGAATCGAGGAAAAGAATGACTCCGTATTACAGTCTGCGCACCAGAAATCCGGATAAGGAATTCTGTTAACCTGGGAGAAGGTGTTAGGCATTCCCGAGTTCCGTGGTTCTAGCACGGTCGCTCAACTGTTATATTCGGCTTGATTATCTGATTTTATACAAATATGAACTTATGTGCAAAATTTTATCTTTTTATCGCTTTCTTACTTATTGTTATTATTTTACGAGAATTGCAACGTCGTGGAAACATATCTCGAACCACGTTACATCAATGCACCCGTAGTTGTTTGGCATATCTCGACTCGGTTGAGATTTGGATTTGGGTCACATAAATGTGCACCCGAGTTAAGGAAAATAAATTATTAAAGGCGCGCCTAAAGCAACTAGCGTCTTGTTATTTTGGGGAAGGCCGTAAAATTCGCTAAACGACCTGTCCTCGAATTCTAAGTATTTTAATATATACATTTAGAGGGCCCCGCAGCTTGTGCATTTTTTGTTTGTCGAGGCTCGTCTCATTCATTATTAAAAAGAATTTGTAATGTCATGGAAATACATCTCAGACCACGTCACAATCAATGTACCCGTGATTAGAGACACATTTCGATTTCGTTGAGATTTGGATTTGGGTCACATAAATGTGCACCCGAGTTTAAGGAGATAACATATTAAATACGCGCCTAAAGCGACTAGCGCAGGGTTATTTTGAGAAAAGGCCGTGAAGTTCGCTAAGCGGCCGATCCCGAGTTCTAAGTAATTAACACATACATTTGTGAGGGCCCCACAATCTATATATTTTACTAGGCGAGGCTCATCTCATTTATTTTAAATGGACAAATCCTAAAGCGACTACATCTTTTCTATTAAAATTAGTCTCTAAAATAAATAAAGAAAATCCTAATTAATTACGAGCTTTTTTTTATTTAAGAAAGCATGGCATACTAATTGCTATATTAATACAAATATTGATGAACAAGAATTTTACTAAAAAAATTCGAAATTATAAATAAAATAAAAATTTGACAACTAATATTCAAAAGAATCAAATATAGTTAGATTGAAGCTCGCATTGTTATATATAAAAAAAAACTATTGGAATTAATTATTCACAACCATTTAAAACTGGATTTAACCATAATTACTAAAGCTTAATAGAAAGTTTATTAGACTTAAACGTTCTTCTAATTTTGTTTGAACTCAAATCATGCCTTAATACCTAATTCACGAAATTTAGTTCAAATTCATGCCTTAGCTAAATTTAAGTACTTGTTCACAATTAACCTACTGTTGATAATCTTAGAACCTTCATAGCTAGTGAATTAACCCGTTTTGCCAAGCCGATTCATTAAAGACTAACTTATGTTATTTTCTCTTATTCCAATTATTATTCAATAATACATAAAATAGCCTAAATACAATCAATAAAAGGAACAGAGAAAAAGCGAAATTAAAACTTCAAAATTCGATTCTTCATATGTATTCATGCTTCCACATTTTTAGCTTGCAATAACTAGTATTACATTCGTGTACCTGGTATTGGAAAACAAGAGAAGATGAAGCTGAGAAGCAGCAACAGTAGTAACAATGTAGCACAACAACGACAGTCCAGCAACACAGGAATAGACCAGTAACAGTAGGAATAGTAGAAAACCCAGGAGACTATAAACGACTCCAAGTATAGAGAAGAAGTAAAAGGCAGGAAGGTTCTGACTATTTCAGATCTTAAGCGAGGCAATGAAACAGTAACTATTCTTTTTCAACTTCAAAACTCTCCAAAATGAATTCTGCCCCTGTATATTCAGTGTATCCAGAATGTATATCGGGTGTATACTTCTCACTCCGCCCCCTCTTTTTTCTTCTCTCTATCTAGTTTTTCCTCTTTTTTTTCCACCCCTTCTTCCTAAATTTTCCCTTCTATTTATAGCAAAATTTTCGAAATTTTCAGATTTGATTTTTTTATTATTTTATTATTTTTTTAATTAAAAGAAATCCCACTTACAAATTGCTTTTATTTTTTTAGAAAAAGAAATCCCACCTTTATTTACTTTTATTTTTAAAATTCCAACTTTGATTACTTTATCTTATTTAAAATCCCACTTTTTATTTTTTTAAAAGAGAATCTCACTTTATTTAACTTTTCTTTAAAAAACAAACCACTATCTTTTCTTTTTCT
Organism: Nicotiana tabacum; assembly: GCF_000715075.1. Taxonomy (NCBI): domain Eukaryota; kingdom Viridiplantae; phylum Streptophyta; class Magnoliopsida; order Solanales; family Solanaceae; genus Nicotiana; species Nicotiana tabacum. Next base: position 70,475,608 of record NC_134080.1, read on the forward strand.
TTTAAAAATGCTACTTTCAATTACTTTAAATTTTTTAAATTTTAAGATACCTTTATATTTATTTTTTAATTCCAACCTTATTTTACTTTTAAATTTTTTAAAACTTTTTACTTTTTTTAAATTTTCTACATTCTTTTACTTTTTTTTATTTTTTTATTTTTTATTTTTTTAAAATCATTTCCGAAATTACTATATATATATATTTTTTAAAATAAAAATAATAAATAAAATAAAATATTTTCGGATTTTTTTTATATATAAAAAAACAAAAAATAAAACTATTAATAGTGATAATTCACTTTTTATTTTTTATTTTTTTGGTTTTGTTTTGTGTTGGACAAAAATGAAGAAGGGGTGTTGGGTTAATGGAGCGGACCGGATCGACCGAATGGGTCAGAGCTCGATTGGAACAGTTGAGCTTGATAGATGAGAAAAGATTGGCAGCAGTGTGCCATGGTCAGCTGTATCAGAAGAGAATGGCGAGAACATACAATAAGAAGGTACGCCCCAGGAAGTTTGAAGTAGGGCAGCAGGTGTTAAAGAAGATCCTCCCGCATCAGGTCGAGGCAAAAGGCAAGTTCGCCCCAAATTGGCAAGGGCCTTATATTGTGACCAGAGTGTTGTCCAACGGTGCTGTGTGTTTGACAGATATCGAGGGGAGATGTGTCGACATGGCTATCAATTCTGATGCAGTCAAGAGATATTATGCGTAATTTCTTTAATTATGGCAATTATCGGTTCGTTTGTTTGTACTTGGTGCTTATTGGATAATGAAATGACAGAGGCAGTTCTTTCTTCTATCCAAACACTTTTAACCCTTGTTTCCCCCTTTTGAGCCTTAAGTTATTCTTTCATACCCCTCTTTTGAAATCACTAATGGAAAAGATATGAAAGAAAAAGAAAAAAAAAAGAGAAAAATCATTAAAGGAAAATGAAAAAAAAGGAGAAAGAAAAGAAAAAGAAGATAAAAATCATAAGAAATACAAAACCGTGGGAACTACGTTTGACCTGATTCCTCGAAGAGGATACGTAGGCGCCTCACGGCTCGGTCATAGTGTGCATAATGTCCATAAGTATGCATAATAGGCACAGTGTGCATAACGCACGTAGCTCAACCTAGAGTAAAAATAAAATCCCCCAAGCAAGAAAACTGGGGCAGAGGTTATGTTTTAAAAATTCCAACAAAGGTTAGATTCCAAAAGTTGTAGCAGATCACCCATCAAATTATTTCATTTTGATAGCCTTGCTTTAGCCCCACACCAAAACCAACATCGACGTCCAAAAGACCTCCCGATCAATATCCAAGAGGTGCCAAGTCATGCAAATAAAGCCGAGAATAATACGCCGATCCCCAGCAAAGAAGAGGATCATGAAATTGGAAATGAATTGATAGTCCAAAGGGATCTCCAGAAGAGAGAGTCACATCGACAACACCCCGATTCCTCGATGAAGAAATAAAATGAGAGAGTCTTATCGGTGAAAACCTTCATAGGCACCGAAAGGCGACATAAGATGAGAGATATAAAATGAGAGAGTCTTATCGGTGAAAACCTTCACAGGCACCATAAGGCGCCGGGAGTTGAGAGAAAAGAGAGAGTCTCATTAGTGAAAACCCCTCGAAGGGCACTATGAGGCGACAAGACCGATCAAAAAAAGGGTCCACATTCGCAAAGAAATGGACACTCATTTATCCCCAGCAAGTAAGACCATCGGGCAAGTTGATTAATACAAATAGACTGGGTCGGGAATCTATGGTGCACGTCATGATCACGGGGACCAGTCATGTCATCCAGATAAGTTCTTCTGAATTTCTTTTCCCGCCAAGTATTGGTTCAGAAAGATTTTCTCCTTTTCTATCTTTTTATTTCTCTTTCTAAAAATTTGTCTTGAAAAGGATTTTTTAAAGCTTACTACCAGAGACCGAAGAGGGATTCATCCGATGCAGGGTAACCCCAACAGTCCTAAAGGCTAGCCCCAGGCAATGCAATGTTGTGCCCTGCAGTTTTGGAGGAAGTAAACTCCTAAAGGGAGTGTTTCCGGGAGTAAAAGCAGAATCCCACGGCATGTACTGTAAAGAGAAAGCAGAAAAGGGGATAAATTGAAAACCAATCCCCAGCAATGTTATTTAAAATGGCAGAGGTACAGGAGGGTATCTAGAATAGGCATCTAATACCTGTTAGTGACGATGAATCTGAATATGACGAAGATAAAGCCTTCGAAGAGATAAACCGAGAACTGTGCCAATTTGAAGAAAACCCAAACCTAACCTAAATGACACTGAGGCTGTGAATCTAGGAGACGCTGATAATGTCCGAGAAACCAAAATCAGCATCCATATTGAGCCGAATGTCAGGGAAGAATTGATCAAAACCCTCGTGGAATTCAAAGATGTTTTTGCATGGTCATACGACGATATGCCGGGATTAAGCACCAATCTAGTGGTTCACAAATTGCCCACTGACCCGGCATACCCTCCGGTCAAGCAAAAGCTAAGGAAATTTAAAACAGAAATGAGTGTAAATCCTACATCAGAAACAGTAACTATTCTTTTTCAACTTCAAAACTCTCCAAAATGAATTCTGCCCCTGTATATTCAGTGTATCCAGAATGTATATCGGGTGTATACTTCTCACTCCGCCCCCTCTTTTTTCTTCTCTCTATCTAGTTTTTCCTCTTTTTTTTCCACACCTTCTTCCTAAATTTTCTCTTCTATTTATAGCAAAATTTTCGAAATTTTCAGATTTGTTTTTTTATTATTTTATTATTTTTTTAATTAAAAGAAATCCCACTTACAAATTGCTTTTATTTTTTTAGAAAAAGAAATCCCACCTTTATTTACTTTTATTTTTAAAATTCCAACTTTAATTACTTTATCTTATTTAAAATCCCACTTTTTATTTTTTTAAAATAGAATCTCACTTTATCTAACTTTTCTTTAAAAAACAAACCACTATCTTTTCTTTTTCTTTTAAAAATGCTACTTTCAATTACTTTAAATTTTTTAAAATTTCAGATACCTTTATATTTATTTTTTAATTCCAACCTTATTTTACTTTTAAATTTTTTAAAACTTTTTACTTTTTTTAAATTTTCTACATTCTTTTACTTTTTTTATTTTTTTATTTTTTATTTTTGTAAAATCATTTCCGAAATTACTATATATATATATATATTTTAAAATAAAAATAATAAATAAAATAAAATATTTTCGGATTTTTTTTATATATAAAAAAAACAAAAAATAAAACTATTAATAGTGATAATTCACTTTTTATTTTTTATTTTTTTGGTTTTGTTTTGTGTTGGACAAAAATGAAGAAGGGGTGTTGGGTTAATGGAGCGGACCGGATCGACCCGGTTTGAAACGGACCGGGTCATGGGGAAAGTTGGGCAATTATTTGGGCCTGTGGTTTGAAATTGAAGAAGTGGCCCAATCCGATTTTTCTTTGTATTTTTGTTCTCTTTTCTTCTTTTATTTTTCTAAAACTAAATTATAAAAGTACTTAAATTATTATTAAATTAAGTTATAAAAGCGCAAATTAACTTCCAATAACAATTAACGCACAATTAAGTAATAATTAAGCATAAAATTGTTCATTTGGACATTAAATGCTAAAAATGCAAAAGATGCCTATTTTTGTATTTTTTATTAATTTAACAAATAAACATGCATAGACAAACATACAAATAGTTACACAAAATATCACAAAAATTGCACACCAAGAAAAATTATTTTATTTTTGAATTTTTTGGGAGTAATTCTCATATAGGGCAAAAATCACGTGCTTACAGCTGCCCCTCTTTGCCCGAAGACACGAATGGTTTTCGTGCAAAGATAAAGCGAGCGATTTTTGCCCATCCGAGTGCTCCGTGTGAAGCATTTTTATTTTTTTTTTATTTTGAAAAAGATTTGACCGAACCTTTGCTTCAAAGGTTTCCTACATATCCTGGGCTAAACAGGAATCAGGTCAATGTAGTTCGGGAAGTTTTGGTAGCTGGGACTACCGTGGGACTGCAATGTTACTGTTGTTGCATGCTATTACCACTGCTTACCGATCTCTTTGTTACACCGTGCTTAAAAGAAAACAAGAAGCTAGGCTAGACTGCAACTTGTTCTTGTTGCCTTCCTTTCTTGTCGGCTTGTGTTTCCTCCGGTGCTTTTCTTCCGTGAATTTGGGGATGACACTGGCCCTTTGCTTTTCTGAATACCAGTTTTCATCATTTTGTTCGGTCCGCTGGGGACATGACTTCCTTCATTAAGCTTTTTGGCGGTTCCTCTGGGGATACGGCTCTCTTCATCAGATCTGTTATGCTGGGCATAATTTAATGTTCACAGGCCGCTTCTTTCAAGACGCGTCTTTTCTTCCTTTTGACTCATGCGCTTGAACTTGTGTTGGGACATCTTGTTGCAACCTTCTGTTTCCCGGTGCTGGGGATTTTTATTGTTTCCTGCTGGGGATTCCTGTTGTAACCTTCTACCTTCCGGTGGGTTACTGATTTCAAGATTTGCAGTATAAGACTCAAAAGTATTCCTCTTGTTATACAGGTGGGTGCCTGAATGCAAAAATATGAAATGTATGCCCGCATTATACTGGTGGGCGACCTAGAACAGAAATGAAAAGACAGAAATGTATTCCCGCATTATACTGGTGGGCGACCTAGAATAGAAATGAAGAGACAGAAAATGTATTCCCGCATTATACTGGTGGGCGACCTAGAACTGAAAGTATTCCCGCATTTTACTGGTGGGTGACCTAGAGCTGAAAAGTATTCCCGCATTTTACTGGTGGGCGACCTAGAACTGAAAGTATTCCCGCATTTTACTGGTGGGCGACCTAGAACTGAAAGTATTCCCGCATTTTACTGGTGGGCGACCTAGAGCTGAAAAGTATTCCCGCATTTTACTGGTGGGCGACCTAGAGCTGAAAAGTATTCCCGCATTTTATTGGTGGGCGACCTAGAGCTGAAAAGTATTCCCGCATTTTACTGGTGGGCGACCTAGAACTGAAAGTATTAAAATTGTTTCCTCGTACTTCCGAGAAAATTTTTGACAATCGGCAGAAAATTTTCTGCCCCGGTTTTGGTGATTTCCCTGGCATCGCGTCCTGCTGCCATCATCAATCCTTCGCTTTCCTGCAGCAGACAAAAGGATTTAGTTAGTTTTAATCATGGTGGGAGGAGGTGCCTTTCCGGTGGATGATTTTTCCTCTCTTTCCCTTTTCTTGCTCTGTGCCCCCATAACTGGTTGGTGGACAAAGTTGCTTGCTGGGGGTTTCCGGCCTGCTGGGGATTGGTTTTCAATTTATCCCCTTTTCTGCTTTCTCTTTACAGTACATGCCGTGGGAGTCTGCTTTTACTCCCGGAAACACTCCCTTTAGGAGTTTACTTCCTCCAAAACTGCAGGGCACAATATTGCATTGCCTGGGGCTAGCCTTTAGGACTGTTGGGGTTACCCTACATCGGATGAATCCCTCTTCGGTCTCTGGTAGTAAGCTTTAAAAAATCCTTTTCAAGACAAATTTTTAGAAAGAGAAATAAAAAGATAGAAAAGGAGAAAATCTTTCTGAACCAATACTTGGCGGGAAAAGAAATTCAGAAGAACTTATCTGGATGACATGACTGGTCCCCGTGATCATGACGTGCACCATAGATTCCCGACCCAGTCTATTTGTATTAATCAACTTGCCCGATGGTCTTACTTGCTGGGGATAAATGAGTGTCCATTTCTTTGCGAATGTGGACCCTTTTGTTGATCTGTCTTGTCGCCTCATAGTGCCCTTCGAGGGGTTTTCACTAATGAGACTCTCTCTTTTCTCTCAACTCCCGGCGCCTTATGGTGCCTGTGAAGGTTTTCACCGATAAGACTCTCTCATTTTATATCTCTCATCTTATGTCGCCTTTCGGTGCCTATGAAGGTTTTCACCGATAAGACTCTCTCATTTTATTTCTTCATCGAGGAATCGGGGTGTTGTCGATGTGACTCTCTCTTCTGGAGATCCCTTTGGACTATCAATTCATTTCCAATTTCATGATCCTCTTCTTTGCTGGGGATCGGCGTATTATTCTCGGCTTTATTTGCATGACTTGGCACCTCTTGGATATTGATCGGGAGGTCTTTTGGACGTCGATGTTGGTTTTGGTGTGGGGCTAAAGCAAGGCTATCAAAATGAAATAATTTGATGGGTGATCTGCTACAACTTTTGGAATCTAACCTTTGTTGGAATTTTTAAAACATAACCTCTGCCCCAGTTTTCTTGCTTGGGGGATTTTATTTTTACTCTAGGTTGAGCTATGTGCGTTATGCACACTGTGCCTATTATGCATACTTATGGACATTATGCACACTATGACCGAGCCGTGAGGCGCCTACGTATCCTCTTCGAGGAATCAGGTCAAATGTAGTTCCCACGGTTTTGTATTTCTTATGATTTTTATCTTCTTTTTCTTTTCTTTCTCCTTTTTTTTCATTTTCCTTTAATGATTTTTCTCTTTTTTTTTCTTTTTATTTCATATATTTTCCATTAGTGATTCCAAAAGAGGGGTATGAAAGAATAACTTAAGGCTCAAAAGGGGGAAACAAGGGTTAAAAGTGTTTGGATAGAAGAAAGAACTGCCTCTGTCATTTCATTATCCAATAAGCACCAAGTACAAACAAACGAACCGATAATTTCCATAATTAAAGAAATTACGCATAATATCTCTTGACTGCATCAGAATTGATAGCCATGTCGACACATCTCCCCTCGATATCTGTCAAACACACAGCACCGTTGGACAACACTCTGGTCACAATATAAGGCCCTTGCCAATTTGGGGCGAACTTGCCTTTTGCCTCGACCTGATGCAGGAGGATCTTCTTTAACACCTGCTGCCCTACTTCAAACTTCCTGGGGCGTACCTTCTTATTGTATGTTCTCGCCATTCTCTTCTGATACAGCTGACCATGACACACTGCTGCCAATCTTTTCTCATTTATCAAGCTCAACTGGTCCAATCGAGCTCTGACCCATTCATCATCATCAATCTCAGCTTCAGCGACAATCCGGAGGGACGGAATTTCGACCTCCGCCGGTATTACAGCCTCAGTTCCGTACACCAATAAATAAGGAGTTGCACCTATGGAGGTCCGGACGGTAGTGCGATAACCCAACAGAGCAAAGGGTAATCTCTCGTGCCATTGTCTAGATCCTTCCACCATCTTTCGCAGTATCTTCTTGATGTTTTTATTGGCTTCTTCGACCGCTCCATTCGCCTTGGGACGATATGGGGTGGAATTGCGGTGTGTAATCTTGAATTGTTGGCATACCTCTCTCATCAGGCTGCTGTTAAGATTCGCACCGTTATCCGTGATGATTACTTTTGGGATCCCAAATCTGCAGATGATATGGGAGTGCACAAAATCCACCACCGCCTTTTTAGTTACCGACTTGAAGGTTTTAGCCTCAACCCATTTGGTGAAGTAGTCAATGGTTACTAAAATGAACCTATGACCGTTGGACGCTGCTGGCTCGATAGGTCCAATGACATCCATGCCCCATGCCACAAACGGCCAGGGTGCTGACATCGTATGTAACTCTGTTGGCGGAGAATGAATCAGATATCCATGTATCTGACACTGATGGCATTTCCTTACGAAAGTGATACAGTCATGTTCCATGGTGAGCCAATGATACCCTGCCCTGAGGATCTTCCTTGCCAATACATATCCGCTCATATGTGGCCCGCAAACTCCAGCATGTACCTCTGCCATAACCGTCGTGGCTTGACCGGCATCTATACATCTCAACAGTCCCAAGTCCCAAGGGCGGATAAAAGATTGATAGCAGGGTTAAAAAATCAGGTTGCGGAAAGCCAGGAAGACTTGGAAAGAGCCAAGGCTAGCACAGCAAGATTATGAACCAAGTGGGCAAAAAGTACCATGGCCCGGAGGCAGCACCTGCAACAAGTCATAAGGGATTATGAAATGAGCATCGGGATATTAAGGAAAACGAACTCCACTCTGCATGATCAGATCAGCAAACAAGCACGAGATGCCCAGGCTGACAGAAGACGTTGTTACGATGCAATGGCCTGCATGGAAAGACAAATGGAGATGTTCCAGGATCAGCTTGCCGACAATGCGCAAGCACTAGGATAAAAAAACCGACAAATAAGGCAATTGTTCGTTGAAAGGGACAACATTCGAGGAAGGATCAACGAGATTGGGCACTACATCTACATGAGATGCCTAGCATGTGAGCAAATGCCTCGGAAAACCCTCCTTGTTTCCATCATGGGTTGCGTCCATCGGATCATGAATGAATTGAAAAGCTTGCAGAGAGACCTCACACCTAGAGCCGCGAAAAGGCCGAATGATGCCTCGTGGGCCCCTAAGTTGGGAAATTAATCTTCGGTCGAGTCCTGTTCAGGCTTTGTGCTTTCCCATGTGTTGTTTTCTTTTCTTTTAGCCAAATCAAGTTAAAAACTGTGGAGTCTGTACTGTTGCTATTCTTTATTGGAAGTAATTTGTAATAGCAAATTTTGATGATGAACTTAATGATTCCAAAAAGAATTTTGTGTGTCTTTACCTTATGGCAGAACTACGCCTGGTCTGATTCGCGCGGGGACGTGATACGTAGGCAATCCCCATAAGATTCGACCGCTTTTAAGAAAGAAAAAAAGGAGAAATAAAATAAAATACAGGGTTTCCCAAAGTACTTTAAAAAAGGGACAAATGAGTAAGCCGGGATGACGCATGTTGTTTGAAGCAAAGCATGTAGAAACGGTTAACTGCCTAGGAACATTGCATCCTCTATGTGTTGTGATCAAATCTGTTAAAATCTAACGCTAACAAAGTTTGTTGTTGTCTGTTTCCAGACAAGTTAGTTGTTAAAGAATTCTGGCAACACACTCTTACCAAACCAGATCCAAAGGACCAGTAGCAACAAGCATGACTACTTCAGAGAATAGTAACGAGGAAGAAAGGTCGATGAGCCAGTTGTTAAAAGAAGCAATGGAAAAGATTGAAAGGATGGGACTAGAGATGAATGCAATGCAGCTAGCTCTAGCCAAAGCACAAAAGAGCCCTGAGCCACTGGGGCACATGCCGGAATACCCTCACTTCGGCCCTTCAACAAGCCTCCCGAATCCCCATTATCATCAGGAAAGAAGCCCACATGATTCCCAAGCTCCACCACCCCATCAACCTCTCCCAACACCAAATGTTCCCACTTTTATGGGACCCACATCAGCCACCCTGCAAAGATCAACCAGCGAGCCATTGTTTCAGGCTCCCGATACGCAATACTATCCCCCTGAGCCTACATTCCATGCCCCCGAACCACAGGCCTACAACCCGCACTTGGAGGTACCGGCAGAGATTGAAAAGCCGGTTAAAGCCCCTGAACAGGATGAGGTATTGAGGAAGTTCAAAAGCCTGGAGAAGTCCTTCAGAAACCTACACGGATTGGGCAACCAAGTCAGCGTGGCTTACAAAGATCTATGCCCTTTCCCGGACGTCCAACTCCCGGCTGGGTTCAAGATGCCTAAGTTTGATTTATATGAAGGGCACGGTGATCCCATGGCGCATTTGCGGGGATTCTGTAGCAAAATGAGAGGGGCAGGCGGCAAAGATGAGCTGCTGATAGCTTATTTCGGCCAAAATCTGAGCGGATCTGCGCTAGAATGGTATACCAGGCAGGATTCCAGCAGATGGTACACTTGGGATGACCTGGCGCAGGCTTTCGCAGGTCATTTCCAATACAATCTCGAGATAGTCCCTGACCGTCTCACATTATTGAGGACCGGGAAGAAGCCCGGGGAAAGTTTTCGCGAGTACGGGTTCCGCTGGAGAGAGCAAGCAACTAGAGTGGATCCTCCCATGAGAGAGGGAGAAATGGTGGACTACTTCTTGCAAACACTGGATCCAACCTACTTTGGTCACTTGGTGACAACAGTCGGAAAATCCTTCAACGAGGTAGTGAAGATAGGGGTCATGATAGAAGAGGGTCTGAGGTCTGACAAAATCCTGAATTACTCGGCACTCAAGGCTATGACCCAGGCTATTCAGAGCGGCACGGGAGGTGCGTTGGGAAGAAGAAAGAAAGAAGAAATTGCCACGATTGAGGCAAGCAGTTGGGCCAGGTCTGGCAAACCCCACTACAATCAACCTAGGCCCCACGGGCCAAACTACCCATACAGCCTACTACAGCACTACTATACACACCGAGAACCACATTTCTCCATACACCAAGCCCAGACATACACTCAGCCTCCGGTTCGCCCGCAATGGCGCGCGCCGACTCCCAGAACACATATGCACCACCCCAAAACACCTATCCTCCACCAAGGGCATATAGAAACCCTCCAGGGGCAGGCTTTCGGGGAAATCCAGATGCTAGGAATGACAGGCTGCGGAAGCACAGAACTTTCACAGAGTTGGGAGAAACCTACACCGTTTTGTTCCACAAATTGAGGCAGTTGGGTTTGGTTAGTCCTGTTCAGACTCGAGAACCAAATCCCCCACCCCAGAATTTAGACCGATCAATAAGTTGTGAGTACTGCTCAGGGATGCTGAGGCATGATACCGAAAAGTGTTGGAAATTGAGGCATGCCATACAGGATCTTATTGATACCAATAAGATCGAGGTCCAGACACCGGAAGCTCCTAACATCAACCAGAACCCATTGCCAGCGCACCACGAGACTCACATGATTGAGTTGGTGTATGAGGGAGGAGAATTGAGAAAACCCTCACAAACAGTGATGATGATCCAGGCCGCTCCGAAAGAAGGACCGACCAGTGGAGGAACAGGGGTACAGTCCCAGGGAGAAGGCGTCAAGCCGGTAGTGATATTGGGGAAGAGACCGTCCGCCATAACAAGCAAACCCGAGCCAAACAAGTTGGTAATATCAGGGACTCCGCCCACACCTGCAGTTGTGTTAAAAGGGGTATACAGGGAACTGGTCACAATAAAGCCCGCAGTTCAGTTGCCGATGGTTGATAGTAAGGCTGTGCCTTGGAAATATGAGAGGGCAGTGGTGATGTACCAAGGAAAACAAGTGGAGGAAGTTAGTTGTGAAGCGCAAGGACTGACTCGATCAGGTCGGTGTTTTGCTCCGGTGGAGCTAAGAAGAACCAACCCCGCTACAACCAAGAAACCTATGTCCGAAGAAGAGGTTGAGGAGTTCTTGAGGAAGATGAAAGTGCAGGACTACTCCGTGGTCGAGCAGCTGAGGAAAACACCAGCACAGATCTCGCTGCTATTATTACTGATCCATTCTGAGGAACATCACCGGGCCCTGATGAAAATACTGAACGAAGCTCATGTACCCAACGAGATTTCTGTAAACCACCTGGAAACCATTGCCAACAAGATTTTCGAAGTGAACAGGGTAACGTTCTCAGATGATGATCTGCCAGTGGAAGGTACGGAGCATAATAAAGCTCTCTATCTGACTGTCAAATGTGAAAACGCGGTAGTTACTCGGGTATTAGTGGATAACGGGTCAAGTGCCAATATTTGTCCATTATCCACCCTGAACCAGTTAAAGATCGACCATGGAAGAATCCACAAGAATAGCATTTGTGTCCGAGGATTTGACGGAAATGGAACAGCTACTGTAGGGGATGTTGTACTTGAATTGACCATCGGTCCTGTCCTGTTCACCATGGAGTTCCAGGTATTAGATGCCACAGTATCCCAAATCGGAAGATATGTTTCCACGACGTTGCAATTCTCGTAAAATAATAACAATAAGTAAGAAAGCGGTAAAAAGATAAAATTTTGCACATAAGTTCATATTTGTATAAAATCAGATAATCAAGCCGAATATAATAGTTGAGCGACCGTGCTAGAACCACGGAACTTGGGAATGCCTAACACCTTCTCCCGGGTTAACAGAATTCCTTATCCGGATTTCTGGTGCGCAGACTGTAATACGGAGTCATTCTTTTCCTCGATTCGGGATTAAAATTGGTGACTTGGGACACCCTAAATCTCCCAAGTGGCGACTCTGAAATAAATAAACGAATCCCGTTTCGATTGTCCTTTAATTGGAAAAAACTCACTTGTACCCTTGCGGGTATGTAAAAAGGAGGTGTGACAGGTACTAATACCACCATTAAAAGGAAAAAAAACTAAGGAAGATGTGCCAAAATACAAGTTACATGTTAGTTCATGTATTATCTCTAACAAATCTCATAAATCCTTCAAGGTCTGGAGGAATTTTCGTTGGTGGTGGTGGAAAAGAAGCTTGTTCATCACCGTTTCCGGGCGAAGCAGCATCCTGCGCAAGTTCCGCTAGCATTTCTTCATAAGCTTCATCTATCTCCGGTTGTGATTCTGCAAGTACAAAATTTCTTCTTTCCGAACGGATCCAATCTCTGAAGAGTATTGATTTTTCCAAGCTCTCCCTCATAGACGCTCTATGATCACCGATTTGAAGTCTCGCTTGACTGAATGCGCTCTCCGATGCCACTGTTGAAGTTTGAACACTTAAAATATCTCGAGCCATCCTTGAAAGAACCGGATAGTGTTTTTGTTTATCCTTCCACCATTCCAAAACATCGAAGGAGCCGTCGGGATTCTCTAATTCAAGTCCCTGCGAATAAACTTGAAGCTCATTTAGTTGTGAACTATCACCAAAATTATCACCTTGAGAACCCCTGAACTCCATCCAAGAACTAAAGGCTTTTAGGCCCGCAGTTCTTTTAGATGCTTGCCAACTAGACGAAGTAGGAGTTGGAATATTTGGTCTAGCTTGATCTAAGGCAAGTTGATAAGCATTATAAATAGTTTGAGCATTTATTTTAATTGAGGTTTTTGCATCTCCAAGTGTAGCAAATTCCTCAGCTGAAAGTGATAAAGCGTTATAAATTTTTGAATACCAAAAGTGAGGACCTTCTAATTTCATTGTAGGATTTAACAATGCAGCAACACCAAAAATAGGGGGGATAGGGAAAAAATATTTTTTAAACTTAGCTTTCAGAGAATTAATAGCTTCTTAATAAATTACTCCACCCTCTGAAAATTGAGTAAATAAATCTACAAGTGTTGCAATATAAACTAAACAGTTAGAAATAGTAGGATAATATTTGCCAGATAATTCATTTGTAGCAATATTAAATTGTTCTAAAAAGTCTACAAGCATTTTAACATTACTCCAATCTTGATTTGTAAGGTGCTCATCATCATCATCATCACAATCACCTACACGAGCATTATACGTTGCGCTTATTGGGTTCCTATATTCATATGCAACAACTAAACTTTCATACATGTAATTCCATCCAGTCAGACAAAGTTTAGGAACCTTTCTTTCTCTAAGGCCAAATTCAATCACATTTTTTAAAATAGTCTCTAAGTCTACTTTTACGGTTTGAATAAAAAAGCCAATTAAGAGCCATTTTAACCTTTTCAATTTCTACATTTAAAACTTTCATACTAGCACCGACGATTAAATGGTAAATATGACAAATACATCTAACATGAAAAATATTACTAAATGCAGGATTTAGTGTAGTTGTAAGCAAGCCTATAACATTAGTGTTACTAGAAGCATTATCCATTGAAACAGACATAATTTTATCTCTAATGCAAAAATATCTACAAATATCTGCAACTGTGTTAGCAATAAACTTATCTGTGTGGCGTGAATTAATTATTCTATAAGCAATAATGCACTTTTGCATTATCCACTCCTCATCTATCCAATGACTTGTAACAGTTAGATAATCATAGTCATTACCACTTCTACCAATATCAGTAGTAATAGCAATGCGACAATCTATATGAGTAAATAAATAGTGCAAATATTGTTCATATTCATATTTATATTTATAAATATCGCTGTTTACGGTTGCGCGAGGCCATCCTTTATAAGTAGGATTAAAAACTCTTCTAATAAATGCACAAAATGAGGGTTAGAAGGAAAACTATAGGGTAAGCACATAACAGTAACCATTTTTGCCAATTCTTCACGATCTTTATTTGGATCATAATATAAAATGCCACCGACAACAGTGTTAATTCCCGGTTGAACTAGATTTGAACCTGTACTAGAGTTAACCGTAGTATCTACACTTGTCCCATCTTGCAACTTTCATTTGTAAAAATCTAGCTTTATTTCTAGGGTGTTTCAATATGTGTCTAGTCAAACTACCCGTACCGCTATGGTCTCCAGTAAATTTATGAACTAGTTGATACCCACAAGTTTTACACTTAGCCTTATTTTGTTCTCTTAGTTGAGTAAAAAATTGCCAAACAAGAGATGTTTCGGGCCGTTTAGAAGGTTGTCTATCAAAAGTAGGGGTTACTACAGGAGGGTCAGGCGAGGCATCATTTGGGTTATTAACAGGACTAGTAGGTGTATCATCTAAATCCGGTTGCGTTTCATCTAAATCATCATTTTCCTCATAATTTTCAAAGATAGTTTCATTAGGATAAAGAGCATTCATAACTTCTTCATTTAATTGTTGACCCGGTGCAACATCATGGCAAAATTGACTATCGAAAAATTGAAAACAAGGGTTACCACTATCAAGAATAATAGGTGGAGGAGGACGGGTAACATGTATGGGTCGGGAAGCCGGGGGAAGAGTAGTAGCTTGGCTACTAGATTCAACAATTTTAGATTTTCCATTACCCTTACCACCAAAAATATTTTTCAAAGAAAATGCCATATTAATTATAATTATACTAAATAAAACTAACAAAGCTATAATATTAAAACTTAAGAGTTGGAACGAGTTTACCGAATTGATGAACAACTTCTTGAAAATTGAATATCGTTGAAGACTTGAAGACTTGAATACTTCAATTCACCAACTTCACAATTTTTCACGAAATTGCAATAATAAAGTAAGCAATTATAGAAGAAAATTAGAGAGAGATTGATGAATTTGTGAGTAAAAATGAAAGAATAGGGGGGTATTTATAGTTGAGAATTGGGAAAAAGTGTAATTATAAAAAGTTTGGGGTTAAAGCAAAGTTTGGGGGCCAAATGGCTATTTTTTAAAGTGGCCAATGGATAAATTTTGAAGGCCAACGGCTAGATTTTAAAAATCTGACCGTTGGTCTTTTTTTAAAAAAAAATAAAATAAAATTTTCGTTTGGCCCGTTGGGCCCGGTTGAACCGGCCCGTCATGAGCCTTTGCACCACTTAAGCCCAGGCCCACTTGAACGGGCCCATTAGGCCCGTTTAGACCATGGTCCTGGGCCAGTCCCGGGCCCATACCGGCCCACAGTACAGCCTTAGTTCTGCCATGTGTTTGTTAGGAAACTAGAATAAAAACCTTGATCCCCACATCTCCTATACATTAATTCCAAAAGTATTTTTCAAGAGCTCACCGACCACCTCCGAATATCAGAAATAGTTGGTTTCTCTGTCATGCCTTCTTCGAAGCTATCAACCACACATCTACCCAATAGACCCTCATCAGCATTTACAGCACCACCTGAGATCAATATTCTGTTGTTGGAGCCTGTAAGCACGTGATTTTTGCCCTATGAAAGAATTACTCCCAAAAAATTCAAAAATAAAATGATTTTCCTTGGTGTGCAATTTTGTGATATTTTTTGAATAATTATTTGCATTTGTCTGTGCATGTTTATTTGTTAAATTAATAAAAATACAAAAATATGTCGCATTTTGCATGTATGATTTAATTCTACAATTGTTAGTAATTAAGTTTGTTTTACAAAAATTAAAAAATTACAAAAATAGGCATATTTTGCATTTTTAGCATTTAATGTCCAAATATACAATTTTATGCTTAATTATTACTTAATTGTGCGTTAATTGTTATTGGGAGTTAATTTGCGCTTTTATAACTTAGTTTAGTTCTTAATAATAATTTAAGTATTTTTATAATTTAGTTTTAGAAAAATAAAAGAAGAAAAGAAAGCAAAAATACAAAGAAAAATCGGAATTGGGCCTCTTCTTCAAATTCAAGCCACAGACCCAAAAATTGCCCAACCTTCCCATGACCTGGTCCATTTTAAACCGGGTCGACCCGGTCCATAACCCAAAGACCCAACACCCCTATTATCTTATATTTTTACAAAACAAACAAAAAGAAAACCCTAAAAATGCTAAGCTATCCGCCCCCTCCCCTTCTTTCTCTTCATCTTCCCCAAAGCTCCAAACCTTCCAACCATGGCTGCCCAACGTCGACCACCCTCCAGTCCACCAGCCTCCGCCTCACGACCAGCTCCTCCGCCGCTGCTTCGTCTTCTTCTCCGCCGGAAAACCCTCGACCAAGAAAAAAAAAACAAACGACCCTCGACGAGCTGCTTCACAGCTGCGTCGTCTGCTTCAGCTTTCTTCATCGCCGTCTTCCTCCTCGACGACCATAGCTGCTGAACGCAGCAACAGTCGACGACCATAGCTGCTTCAGCCCATGATGTTGCTGCTTCTTTTCCTCCATTGATGTTGCGTCGACCAGCTGCTTCTTCCATCTTTCATCGACGCCGCTGTCGAGCATTTGCTCCGCGTCCAGCTCTCTCGTCCATGGCTGCTGTTGCTACTGCTTCAACTTTTTTTTACTGCCCCGTCCATCTCGAGCATCGCTTCTGCTGCGTCGACTGCTGCTACTGCTTCGACGTTTCTTCGGTTGCTTCTTAAATTCGTCTTCGTCGTCGTTTGTTCGAGTTTTGGTTGGGGGTCGTCAAAACAGTCCATACATAGTTCGAGTTCGTCGTTGGTTAGTCGTTGTTCGTCGTTTCGATCCGGTTAGTAGATTTTGAGTTTTATTTTTTTTCCGTATTTCGTTTTGATATTTCTCGAATCTAAAATCGGTAGATGTTTGATTTTTGTTTTGTTCATGTTCATTGTTTTGTTAATTTTACAGTTGTTCATGTGAAATTGTTAGTTTAATATTTGTTAGATTCAAATTGAAATTTAATTAATTATTTCTTCAATTTGTTTCATGTATTTTATGTATTTTTCAGAAATTGTTAATATTGTTAGATTCAAGTTTAAGCTCATAATTGGTTCTTTTTCAAAAGAATTTAGTTGTAGTCGGGGAGTATGTTGGTTTAATCATGTGAATCCGTCATGTTTTGTTGTTTAAAAATAGATTTAATTCATGTTCATCTTTGTTTGAAGTTCATTTTTAATCCAGTGATTTAATGTGAGTTTATGTTTTTGATTTGTTGATTTAGTTTGAATCATGTGTTGTGTTGTTAATATTGTTGTTTCCTTGCTCATCCATTTTTGGTCTAAGTTAACCAGGATTGGTTCCCGATATGGTTAATTTATTTCCATTAATTTGGAGTTGTGTTGTTCATCCGTGTTCATATGATTTGTTGTTTGAATTTGTGTAGAAATTGGTCATATTGGCTATATTTTGGTTGAGTTTGATTAATTGATTTGTTATAGCTGATGAAGGAGTTTGGTAAATTGTAGTACGTTAAGGGGTAAAATGGTAATTGCAATAAGGTCGGAGGGGTAGTTTAGTAATTAAACTTTGTAATTCTTTATGTTAAGTATGGGGGACAAAATGTAATGGGGTGTGGGTGATATAATTGTTTAATATAAATGGAGGACAAGACATAATGTAGTGGAGGGGAATATTGTATTTGTTTATGTTAGACATGTGGGACAAGATGTAATGGGGTGAGGTTGATATATTTGTTTAATGTAGTGGAGGATGAGTGAGAAGATAATGGGTTTGGTAGGAGAAAGTGTGGTTTTATTAATGGATTAAAGGGTTTAGGATGAGAAATAAATAAGAGGTCTTGAAGAGAATAAAAGAGGAGAATAAGAAAAAGAACGGACAGAGAGAATAAGAGAGAGAGAAAAAAAAAGAGATGAATATTTAAGAGAGAAAGAAAAATTTCGAAAAATATTTAAACTTTCAAATAAAAAAAAACTAAAAGAAATCTTCTACTTTTTTTCATTGTTTGAAATCAGCATTAATTGTTGTTGTTTCATCGAAGCTTGAAGTTTTTGTTTTGGGATTACTACTCCACCGGTTTGCAAACTCGGTTCCTGGGTTGTTACTGTTGCTGGACTGTTGTTGCTGTGCTGTATTGTTATTACTGCTGCTGATTCTCATCTTCATCTTCTTTTGTTTCCAATACCAGGTACACGACTGTAATACTAGCTATTGCAAGCTAATAATGTGGAAGCATGAATACATATGAAGAATGAAATTTTGAAGTTTTAATTTCGTTTTTCTTTGTTCCTTTTGTTGATTGTATTTAAGCTATTTCATGTATTACTGAATAATAATTGGAATAAGAAAAAATAACATAAGTTAGTCTTTAATGAATCGGTTTGGCAAAACGGGTTAATTCACTAGTTATGAAGGTTTCAAGATTATCAACAGTAGGTTAATCATGAATAAGTAGCTAAATTTAGCTAAGGCATGAATTTAAATTAAATTTCGTAAATTAGGCATTAAGGCATGATTTGAGTTCAAGCAAGATTAGAAGAACGTTTAAGTCTAATAAACTTTCTAATAAGCTTTAGTAATTATGGTTAAATCTAGTTTCAAATGGTTGTGAATAATTAATCTCAATAATTTTTTATAACAATGCTGAGTTGTATTTGATTCTTTTGGATATTAGTTGTCGAATTTTTATTTTATTTATAATTTCGAAAATTTG
Source organism: Nicotiana tabacum (assembly GCF_000715075.1). Lineage (NCBI taxonomy): Eukaryota > Viridiplantae > Streptophyta > Magnoliopsida > Solanales > Solanaceae > Nicotiana > Nicotiana tabacum. The sequence goes on from NC_134080.1 coordinate 70,494,201, forward strand.
AGTAAAATTCCTTTTTCATCGATATTTGTATTAATCTAGCAATTAGCATGTCATGTTTTCTTAAAATAATAAAAAAAGCTAGTAATTAATTAGGATTTTCTTTCTTTATTTTAAAGACTAATTTTTATAGAAAAATGTAGTCGCTTTAAGATTTGTCCATTTAAAATAAATGAGATGAGCCTCGCTTAATAAAATGTATAGATTGCGGGGCCCTCAATAAATGTACATTTAATTGCTTAGAATTCGGGAGGAGCCGTTTTAGCAAATTTCACGGCCCTACCCAAAATAATGATACGCTAGTCGCTTTAGGCGCGTACTTAATAATGTTATCTTCTTAAACTCGGGTGCGTATTTCATACGACCCAAATCCAAATCCCAAAATATTGAATAAAAATGTGTTCCGGATTGCGGATGCATTTCATGTGACGTAATCCAAAGACATGTTTTAAACAATGTTCACATTCTTGTAAAAATAATAATAACAATTATGAAAGCGGTAAAAGATAAAATTTGCACATAAGTTCATATTTGTATAAAATTAGATAATTAAGCCGAATATAACAGTTGAGCGGCCGTGCTACAACCACGGAACTCGGGAATGCCTAACACCTTCTCCCGGGTTAACAGAATTCCTTATCCGGATTTCTAGTACGCAGACTGTAATATGGAATCATTCTTTTCCTCGATTCGGGATTAAAATTGGTGACTTGGGACACCCTAAATCTCCCAAGTGGCGACTCTGAAATAAACAAACAAATCCCGTTTCGATTGTCCTTTAATTGAAAAAAATTCCTTGTACCCTCGCGGAGGCGGAAAAAGGAGGTGTGACAGAGCCTTTTGTAATGTGTGCTTCATTAGACTTATTTTGGGATCTATTTTCCTGGGACCACTCGTTATAAAGGATCCTCTGTCTGCATTGTTGAATCTCCTATTCTTTAATGCAATATCATTCCATCCCGCATTAAATGTTGCTTCAGGAATAATAGTTACCGATCTTTTGTCACTTTGGACTGATACAATGCTAATAAATCTTCCAAACTTGTTGCTCCTCCTGGAACTGAACAAGATAGAGAACTGCTCCTTTAATTTCCATTTCCTTACATATGTGCCAACATCTCTTCAAGCCTCCCGAAGAACGAAGCAAAGCCACTCCATGATTTTCAAACTGAAGGTTGTTCTGCGCATCAAATAATGGCTCCTTTCCACCCATTCGAACCATGTTTCTGCCCTTGACTTGAGTCGAGTGACATCATAAGATTTGGATCCTGCAGCAAAATAAATCTTATTTTCCCCATAATGAAACAAAATAAGTTTTAGAATTAATCACTGATGATTGATTACTAATAAAACTCTGAAATAACCATCGGAACTGTTTAGATAATGTCGGAAAAGAAGTGATATTTTCTAGCCTCGTTATATGTGCCTGGAAGCATTTAGTGAGAGTCTAAATTCAAGGAATAATCCAATTTACCTAAATACCCTTCTTATTAGCCGAAATATCCTATTTAGTTAAAAAAAACCTACAGATTAAATTAAGAATTACTAAACCTAAATACCCTATTTAACTTAATAAAAAATACAGCAATGCTTGAGACTGGGAACAAAGAACCTAGGAATTTTCTCTTCCACCGTCTTTGAGGAGGAGGATGAGTGTTGCTAAAAGCGATAAAAATAAAATAGGAAAAAAGAGATAATGACTAAGGAATAAGAAATTAGGGCAAAAATTAAAATAGGTTTCCAATTCATGCTCAATCAGCTGATTACAAGAGAATATATCATATTTCACTACTCACTACAAGACAAGACATTATAACTAACTCTGACAGGACCAATAGTGCCAGAACAGTGACAACTTACGGGCTAATATGTAATTATAAAAACCTATAACATAAACCTGAGAGGGACTTAACTGTACAGCTATTAAACTTGACCCCAACCTAACTCAACCACTTTAATGGCTACGTGCAACCCTATCTTCTTTTCTTCTCGTATAAGTTCTCCCCGATTAAGACCTTCCTTGTCCTCAAGGAAGGAATGTGGGAAAACAAATCTTTAGAGCTTGATAGCCTTCCCAAGTTGCGAGATCTGATGATAACTTGTCCCATCGAATCTTTAGAGCAATTGCCTTGTTCCCCTTTTGAATCATAGGTCTATCCAAAATTTTGTGTGCTGAGGGTAGTAAGGACTTGGTAGTTCTAGCACTGGTGGATGAGAGATGGTATCTAGTAACTCGTAACATCGCTTGAGCTGAGACACGTGAAAGGTAGGGTGCAACAATAACTTTGGATGAAGTGAGAGCTTGTATGCTACGTGCTCTACCTTTTGCAACACTTGGTAAGGCCCACAATACTTTGCTGATAGCTTGGTAAAGTGTGACCCAAACATGGTTATTTGCATGTAAGACTGAATTTTTAATTATACCCAATCCCGTTATTGAAATTTCCTGTCTGATCTATGTTTGTTAGCTTGCTCAGTCATCCTCTGCTGAGTCCTTTGTAAATGGTACTTCAACAATTGTAACTCAAATTCCCTTGTGAGCAGGCTCCTATCAAATTCCACTGAGTCAGAATCACCAGCCATATATAGAAGATGCAAAGGTGGAGGTTGCCCATATAGTGTCTCACAGGGAATACATTATATTGAAGAGTGAAATGTGGTGTTATACTACCATTGTGTTCAGGTCGAGGCTTTTCTTTTAAGATCTGGGCATTCAACTTGTATATGATCATATTTTTCACTTTCATAGCATTTCCCCATCGTTCTTTTCTTGTTCGTTGTATTGTCTTGATGTTCTTCTGGAGGACATTCTCTACTTTTTGGTATTCTCTGTATCTTTTTGGAAACTATAGCTATTTCTTATTCAAGTTACTCAGCTTCATTTTTATTTTCATCTTCAGATCCTTCAATCGAGGTTTTAAAAGTAACAATTTTCTTCTTTTCTTTCTGTCCTCGTTTTTTGAGATGTGTTTTCTCAAAGGCAATAAGATCTCCTCGTAGTTCATCATATGATAGTTTGTCTAGATCTTGAGATTCAAGAGCTACTACTTTTATTTGCCAAGTAGTAGGTAGACTTCTTAGAATTTTTCGAACTTGCTCACCACTTGAATATGGTCTTTCAAAGGCCTTTAGATCTCCAATAATTTTGCTGAATCTAGCAAATATTTCCTCAATGGATTCACCTTCTTTCATTTAAAAAAGTTCATAGTCATGGGTCAGCAGATTTATCCTTTTTTCCTTAACTTTGTTTGTCCCTTGATATGTGACTTCCAACTTATCCTGCATTTCTTTAGTAGTATCACAGCTTTAGATCTTCTCGTATTCTTTTCCAGATCGATGGGTTCAGTAGATGTTTGTCCATTTGCCTTCTTGTCAGACTTTGCTGCTGGAATTGGATAGTCTCCCTTTTTTATTACACGCCAAACTTTGACATCATAGGATTTCGTATAGATTTCTATGCGAACCTTCCATTGTGAAAAGCGTTTTTCATTGAAGTATGGAGGCCTTACTTGTGAACTCCCTTCTTGAAATAGAGCTCCGACAATTACTTGCTTTGACATGATCTTTTCTCACTAGTTGTTAAGCAAAATCAAAATGCGAGACCTGCCTTGATACCAATTGAAAGTAGAATGGGGGAGGGGGGTGAATTGTTGATTTTTCTTTTTATAGGTAAGTAGTTGACTAGTTTACCAATTAGTCAACTAGAGATAGATACAAGGCAAAAACTAAATGCTGAATGTAAAGTGCAGAATTTAAATGACACCAGATATTTTTATATTGGTGAGGATTCAATGTGAATCCTACTCCAGTTCCCTTAGTTTGCAAGAGGGTTATCTCTTCAAAGCTCCTTGAAAACTGGGTACACGTATGTTGATGTTATCACGAACACCAAATGTCGTTTTGGTTCTAAGTACACTTAATTTGATATAATGCTTCACCAATATTTTTTTCTCTTACACAGTAAATCACACTTAGATTACAATGCTTGTTAGAGTAGAACAAAGAGCACAAAGTTGGTTTGATCAAAGTATATCTCTTCTCTTGATCGTCTCACTGTATATGTACTTTGAGGGCGCTGCTTTCATTCTTGATTATGGCAGATCTTGAGAGACTACAGACTCAAGGGAATTGATCTTTGGAATGAATTGTAAAATGATTTTTTCCAAGAATAAGTGTTGAGCTTCCGTTAATTTTGCCTTGGCTTGTGGTCTTGATAGAGCTTCCCATCGTTGAGCAGATCCTTTCTTCATTCGAACAGCGTGAAGTATATAGATCCTTTGATTTCGGGAGTTAGGCATCTTCCTTTGATAGGTGAATCTTCAGTTAGATATATCAAGCGAATTCTAAGCAATCTCGATTTCCTCTGCTTTTGGTCATTCCTTTAATATCTTCCTTTCAAACGGGTTGTCCGATCTAAAAAAACCTTTCTCTCACTTTTTGTTACTCCTTCCTTTCCTGTCTTCCTTTGCGCATATTTGACAATCTTCCTTTCCTTTGCTCCTGGAGTGTCCCTACAATAATCAAGGATGTGTTATTTTTCATCATTAAAATGCGAGTCTAACATATACTTCCAGATCTACCTCGTTTTATACCAGTACAAATCAAGTTAATTAGACTAGCAATATGAGAAAATAACTTGATATGCTATAGTACAAATTTTCAGTAAGGCAATTAAAGAACATAGAAATAACTGGTTTTATATTTTCCAGCTGAATGAGAAAACTGATTGGTTTGTGAAAGTGAGGTTTCCGAGCATGAGGTCTATTCTAAGTCACTTAAAGAATGTCACTAGATATACGTGTCCAGATCTTGATGCATGTGCATGCAAGTCCGTACGGGACTAGGTCTGACCAGTGAACTGCTTCTCGTCAAGTTCCTCCTGATCAGGTATATGCATCTTCTGTTTTTCTGGATGCTGGTGAACTCGGCTTCTCAACCTATTGTTTCGAGGGATAGCCTCTCCTAGTCTGACGTCAGTGGACCACTCAAGTTTCTACGGGGACATGAAGCGAGCAATAATATGAAGTCTTCCACACAAGAAGATGAAATTCCACAGGTGAAAATAGAGGAAGGACGCGGGGGTGAAGAATCAGAAAATGAAATCGGTGATAAAGCAATAAAGCAAGAAGATAGAAGAAAAAAGTGATGATGAGGAAGAAAAGATGCAACAGTGTAGGCCAACATGAATAGAAAGAGAAAAGATATACTCCGTACTAGCTAGCTTAATATATACATACTGCAAAAAAGGCAAAATTTGCATGGGCTAGTACGTATCCCGATTTCGGAGCCTATCTTGAAGGCACAGGTGTGGATGCATGCGCATTAGAGATCCTGACTTGGTTGATCATATGCTCGAGAACATTGATGGTTATCTTTTTCCTGGAGGAACTCAATGTTATCGCCGTCGAATGTCGATGCGATGGTGAGGGAGCATTGGTTAGAAGATCATCACGAAAAAGGCCAGGGTAAATCGAGAAGGTGAATATAATAGTAACCTGAATTTCTAACTTCAAATTTTGTTGGTCAAATATAAACTATATATATATGTATGCGAGCTAATACATTTACTATTTCGCCCTTAATGTTTTCGAATCTTTTTGTACGTCTCACTATATGTTTTCTTGTATAGTACCAAAAATAGCAAAAGCCATGAAGTCCAAACAACCAAATATATCAGTATAAAGCTTTCAAGTGTAGAAATCTCATCTAAAGATGCATGAAATGTGTACTCAGCTGTGTGAATGATAGGTGAGGAAGTAGATGTGCCTGTAGCAATGTGAATGATAATCTTTAAGAATAATTGGTGGTGTAATTGGAGGGAAAAAATTTAGAACCGTGAACATCAGTTGCTCCACATTCTTAATCATCACTGTTTAAACCAAAAATGGAATTTTAGTCAAAGCTAGAATTTAGAAGAACGCGGGTTACTGATAATCGAAAGAATATGTAAAAGAGAGTAATTTGGGTAGCAAGAATATAATCAGGAGAAAAACAAAAAACCAAAGTTTATTCCAATAGTGTTTCGTGTCCTTACAATTGATCAAACATCTCCCTTTTATAGATATCTTGGAGATATGCGTTTTGCCCAAATCATAATAAGGCTATTATGAATAATTAAAGATATTGAATGTTACGTTACATAATCATTATATTCAATACAAATTCTCTAACGTATTCAGCATTTAATGCCTATTATATGGTGAGGATTATGAGACCCTTGAAGAAAAATCTGCTGTTGAGGTAAGTTGGGCATTTTTGAATTCTCGTCGAGATACCCTAATTGAAGCTGGCCAAGAAAACTTCAACCTGGAGTCGGAGTTAGCTAAGATCAATGAAACCATTGAAAAAGCTCAGCAAACTCAGGACTTCCCTTCTCCTGTGGTTGAAGCTCCCGTTAATGTTGAAGTTGATACGGGTATCCCAACTCTTTCAAGCCCAACCGAGCCTGTTTCTGCAAGCCAAGTTGAAACTGCATCTGTTGATGCACCTGCCCAAATTGAGCCCGCTGCTATTGATGTTCCTGCTTCAGTTCCACAAACTTCTCAGTGACCAATTTTAATCATTTGAATGATTTTGTTTGTGTTTTTATTTTGAAAAATTATAATCAAACCCTTAGCTTCATTTGAGGGTTGATTTTGGAAATGCAAGTCCCCAAGTCTTTTATGGGGCAATCTATGTAAACAATTTCATAGTTTTATGTCTAAGTTCGAACTTAGTCTTAGATTTTTTACATATTAAGAAGTTTTTTATGTTATTATCTTAAACTTCTGTTTGCTTTATTCTTGCCTTTATTTTAAGGACTTACAGAATAATTTGCATTTTTGTTTTTCGAAAATGCTTCTGTTAACCTCATTACTAATTAATTTAAACATGAGTTTTATAAAAGAGGGCCCTTTTATATTTCGACACTTAATAAAGAAGACGTCTTAACTTCATAATGGTGTTGTCATACGATAAAAGAAATAGGAGCACACATGTTTCTTTGAAATAACTTTGACAAGTTTTGAATAATACTTTACATGTATTTGAATTACATCTATAACTTTCTCGTAACTGTTTTTCTTGTAACAGATTTTTTCAAAAGAAGAATAATAGACACAGGGTTTTTCCTTATAACCCGTTTTAGTACATAGCCTTTACCCTAACTATAGTGAGGTTTTTCTTTGGCCTTAGCTCGTGGCTCTATCTCGTGACTTTGTGACTTTTACTCTGCACTTGACTCTTTTAGGCTTGATTTTTCCTTAATCTTCTTTGCCTTATTTACACACAGTCTGTGTATATTATGTAGTCCCCCAAGTGTTTAAGTGTTGAAGTATGAAGCCTCGAGCACTTAATAGTTTCTCTCATTTGGTCCTTTTCCTAAAAAGGAAAAACGTACGGGACTCGGAGGTGCTATTATAGATGAAGACTGCTTAACCCGTTTGAATTTCTATCAGAATAATTGTAACCCTAGGCCAGGAATTTTAGGTTATTCTGTGTGCCTTACAGGCCGTGACTCATCATTTAGTACGGGTTAGCTTTTTGCCTATCATCTAAAATCGTTAGTAAAATTTTAACAATTCAAAAATTAAATTTAAAATGGTGATACCTGACCGTGAGTATTTCTTAGAAATAGTATCTCTTCAAATGAACAACATTCCAATGTGAAGGTAGTATCTTGCCATCCATTGTCTCCAGCTCATATGCTCCCTTTCCTGCAATATCACGAACTCTATAGTGTCCTTCCCATGTTGGACTTAATTTACCCGCGTTAGCTGCCTTTGTAGATTGAAAAATCTTTTTAAGCACGAAGTCCCCCACTTCGAAGAATCTGAGGCGTGCTTTTCGGTTGTAATATCGTTCTATGGCTTGCTTTTGTGCTGCCATTCTTATTAATACATCTTTTCTCCTCCCCTCGAGTAAATATAGATTGACCCGCATCTCCTCGTCATTAGATTTTTGTGTCGCCTGTGTGAACTGTGTACTTGGTTCCCCGATCTCAACTGGAATTAATGCCTCAGCTCCATAAACCAATAAAAACGGTGTTTCTCCTGTACTTGTTTTTGCAGTTGTGCGATATGCCCATAAAACTCCAGGTAACACTTCAGGCCAGTTACCTTTTGATTCCTCTAATCATTTCTTTAAATTATTGATAATAACCTTGTTCGTTGATTCTGCTTGCCCATTACCCACCGGATGATAAGGTGTTGACGTAATCCTTTTAATTTGCCAACTTTGAAAGAATTCCGTGATTTGAGCTCCAATAAATTGAGGGCCATTATCACACACGATCTCCTTTGGTACACCGAATCGGCATATGATATTACGCCAAATAAAATCTTTGACTTCCTTTTCTCGCACCTGTTTAAATGCTCCTGCCTCCATCCATTTAGTAAAATAATCAGTGAGTATGAGCAGAAACTTTACCTGTCCTTTTGCTTGTGGTAATGGACCCACGATATCCATTTCCCATTTTATAAATGGCCATGGCGCAATGACCGGATCTAATAACTTCGCAGGTCTATGCATATTGTTACTGTACCTTTGACATTTATCACATTTGGTCACGAAACTTTCTGCTTCTTCTTCCATCTTAGGCCAGTAATAACCTGCCCTAATTAAGGTTCTTACCAATGACCTTCCTCCTGCATGATTCCCGCATTGTCCTTCGTGTATTTCTTTCATTACATACTCCGTTTCACATTAGTATCATGTACAATTAAAGATATTACCAGTGCATCGTTATGAGGGGTTAATACGTCATCTGCATCTGCTCCATTGAATGCAATGTTGTCTTCCTCTAAAACATGTCGCACCTGTTTCTCTTGGGTAATTGTTACTTTGGAAGTTAGCTACAGTATATGATATACCATTGACGTCTTCACCCCCACTTATAACGTTGACAATTCTTTTGGGAGAAGATGGTTTTGGAGGCTCCTGCCTGTTCTTCATGTAAGCTTGCTTGCCTTTCTCACTGAACAACTCAGTAAGATACCCTTGTTTTAATAAATGATCAACTTCACTTTGTAAAAATCTGCAATCTGCTGTTTTATGTCCGTGGTCATTATGAAACTCGCACCAATGGTCAGGGTTGCGCCTGTTTGGATTCGATCTCATTTCCTTTGGCCATCAAACCTTATCTCACATGCTTCTCAAAACAGCTACTAGCTCGGAGGTGCTGACGTTGAAGTTGTAACCACCGAATCTCGCTTTTAAATTTCTATCATCATCTCGTGACTCATAGTTATTTTGCTCGTTCCTGAATCTTGATGAAGAACCTGATTCTCTGTTTCTCGATCTGTGATCGTACCTTTGATTATCCTGCTTTAACTGTGAGTCCTTTCCCACAGGTCCCATGTAAGGCTCGTACATGTTTTTACCGGATCTTTTTTCGGTCTCCGCAGGTCTCGAACTTACCTTTTCTTCTTTTTGAAATCGTGGAACAGTATCTTCTTCAATCCTCAGCTTCGTGCTATACCTGTTATAAACTTCATTCCACGTTGTAGCTGGGAATTCTCGAAGGCTTTCCTTGAGCCTCCTCGTAGCTTTCGAGCTTTTTTCATTCAATTACTTGTGAAAGCTATAGCTGCTCAGTTGTTGTCACACCTCCTTTTTTCCGTCCCCGCGAGGGTACAAGGGAGTTTTTCCAATTAAAGGACAATCGAAACGGGATTTGTTTATTTATTTCAGAGTCGCCACTTGGGAGATTTAGGGTGTCCCAAATCACCAATTTTAATCCCGAATCGAGGAAAAGAATGACTCCATATTACAGTCTGCGTACCAGAAATCCGGATAAGGAATTCTGTTAACCCGGGAGAAGGTGTTAGGCATTCCCGAATTCCGTGGTTCTAGCACGGTTGCTCAACTGTAATATTCGGCTTGATTATCTGATTTTTATACAAATATGAACTTATGTGCAAGTTTTAACTCTTTACCGCTTTTATTATTATATATATTTTTTAAAATGTGAACATCGTTTAAAACATGTCTTTGGATTATGTCACATGAAATGCATCCGCAATCCGGAACACATTTTTATTCAATGTTTTAGGATTTAGATTTGGGTCGCATGAAATGCGCATCCGAGTTTAAGAAGGTAAAATTAATTAAATCGCGCCTAAAGAGTCTAGCGCGTTATTATCTTTGGGGAAGGAAGTGAAATTCACTAAACAGTCCATCCCAAATTCTAAGTATATTTTTTTTTTAAAAATAATTAAATAAATAAATGAGATTGGAGAATCCTGCAAATTTTGTATTGTTTACATCTATTTATTTTTAGCGAAATCCTTCCTTATTTTAAGAAAACCCCTAATGACTACATTTTTATTATTACTAAGCTTGTCTATAAATATAAAATCAATCTCTACATTCTTAAAAATAACATATTAAATAGAAGAGAAAAACAAATATTAACAGAAAGTAATAAAAATTATATTGTTAGATGACTTGAGCTATTGAAATTAATTATTTACAAATACTAAAAATTAGAGATAATCTTGATTACTAAACCGTATCTCTAAAAATTAAATAATTTAACCTTAACTAACCTTGTTTTAATTCACATTATGTCCTAATACTTGATTCGCAAACTAATTCATGTTTTAACTGAAATTAACTACATGATTCCGATTAACTTAACGTTGACAAAAAAAACCTTATGAATAAGGAACTTAGTCAATTTTTGCCAAACTGATTCAATAACGCCATTTTTTACGTTATTTCTTCTATTTTGATTATTAAACAGTTTTAATTAGTAATCAGACTTAAATATATTTCCTAATAATTCGGTTAAGGCGTTATTTAATATATCGCTATAACATGCCTAGTTATGCCAAATGACAGTGATTTACAGAATAATAATACATGAATAATCTAAATACAATACAAAAAAATTAAAACTAAATTAAAAATTTAATACTCCATTCTTCATTTCAGCTTACAAAATGGCAAAATTACAGTTGTGTACATGATATTGGCAATATAAGAAGAAGAAAGTCAGCAACGTAATACGTAACACAGCAACAACAACAATAACCAGCAATAACCAGTCAACGAAAACCCCAGTGACAGATTTGAAAAATTCAAAATAAAATCCAGGAATGCCGAAAATAACGGACAGAAACCAAGGGAAATTTTCAGATTTTTGAAAGGCTAGTTAATCTTCAACCCTTAATTTCTACACCTGTATACCAGAATATTTATCAGGTGTGTACTACTCTCTCTTCTAATTTTCAACTTTTTTTATTTTTTTTTATTTTCTTTGTATGTTTTTTCTTTTCTTGAGAGTTTCATGTTTTTTTCGGAATAAATGTTCAGCTCTTTTTTTCTCTCTAATTTGTTCTCTCTCTATTCTCTGTCTGTTTCCTTTTTTTAAAATCTGATCAAGCCTCCTATATATCACATCCCCAAACCCTTTAATTAATTAATAAAACACCCATTTTCTCTTACCAAACCCATTATCTTCCCACTCATCCCCATTTTAATCCCACTAAATTAAACAAATATATCAACCCCACCCCATTACATTTTGTCCCCCATGCTTATCATAAACAATTATATCAAACCCCACCCCATTACACTTTGTTCCCCATGCTTAATTACTTTAATATTATCTTAATTTTAATGGAAAGAACATTCAAAATAAATAATTATTCAGAAATTAACTTCCAAAAATACCCCTCTGCCCTTACTGAAATTACCAAACTACCCCTGGACGTACTGCAAATTACCAAGCTACCACCATCAACTATAAACACTTCACTTAATCAATTTCAACCAAAATATAGCAAATATGACCAATTTCTAACAATGTTCAAACAACAAATCACATGAACACAAATCGAACAACAAAGAACAACTAAAATTTTGATTGAACAATATTTTTAGCAACAAACAAACCTACTTTCAGATTCAACAACAACAACAAACAAGTATATTCAGATTTCTAAATTCAATAATCATTTGAACTTAAAATCAACTCTAACAACATTACAACCAACAATTCCTATATTAAACTTAAACAAGATTATGAGACAAACTCAAGAAATAATCATAAATGATGAACAATAAACAAGAAAAATCAAACTTATACTAATTTCGGATTCAAGAACAATCAAACAAAGTATGAACATAAATGAAAAGATTCAACAACAATAACAAGCAAGTTTTATTCAAATTCGAATTAAACTTGTATTAAGCTTAAACAAAACAAATAAACTTATTCAAATCACTAAACTTCAAATAATCAATTGATCTTTTAAAATTAAATCCAACAAAATTATAACAAAGATACATGATTCCAAAAAATTAAAACATAACTTCACATTAAATCACTGAATTAAAAACGAACTTCAAACAAAGATGAACATGAATTAAATCTATTTTTAAACAACAAAACATGACGGATTCACATGATTAAACCAACATACTCCCCGACTACAACTAAATTCTTTTTAGACAAATAACAAGATCGAACAAGAACCAATTATGAGCTTAAACTTGAATCTAACAATATTAACAATTTCTGAAAAATACATAAAATACATGAAACAAATTGAAGAAATAATTAATTAAATTTCAATTTGAATCTAACAAATATTAAACTAACAAATTCACATGAACAAAACAAAAATCAAACATCTACCGATTTTAGATTCGAGAAATATCAAAACGAAATACGGACAAAAATAAAACTCAAAATCTACTAACCGGATCGACACGAAATATGTACGGACTATTTTGACGACCCTAACCAAAAGAGTTGGTCGTTTGGTTTCTTTCGAAAATGAGGCAGTGATGGAGATGCAACAAGCAGAAGCAGAAGGGTCAGTAGGGCTCGAACTGGATGACGCCGATGAACGTGAAGACGCAGCAACTGGGCTCGAACTGGACGACGCTTTTGGTTTGGAGCTGCTGTTCGACGTCCTGGCTGGATCGTAGTAGAAGGGTGAGGTTCTAGGGTCTCGAGTTGGGCTGTTGAAGAAGATGAAGTGACGACGCAGAAACAACTGCGTGAACAGCAGCAGCAGCGGCTGGACGCGAGGAGGAGGAAGGCAGCCATGAAAGCTTGAGCTTGAGCTTGTTCATGGCTGCTCGGAGACGAAGAAACATCGAAGGTGGTCGATGACGCGACGGACTGTGTGTGACTAGCTGGACGGAGCAGCAATCATCGCGATGACAGTAGGGTCGTTTGGTCGTTTGGATGAAGAACGAAGAAGAAGCAGCAGCCGTGAAAGGCTGCTGCGCGTGTGCGTTTTTACTGTGTATGTGTGTGTGCGTGTTGACGTGTGTGTGTGTGTGAGTGTGACGGGGTGAGGGGGAAGGGCAGCCATTGATGCTAAGGAGGGGAGCTTGAGGAAGAAGAAGGAAAATGAGGGGGGGTGGCGGATAGCTTAGTTTTAGGGTTTTCTTGTTTTTTTGTTTTGTTTTGTTTTGTTTTATGAAAAATGAAAGAAAAGGGGGTTTGGGTCTCTTTGGGTTATGGACTGGGTCGACCCAGTTCGAAATGGACTGGGTCATTTGGGAAGATTGAGTATTTTTTGGGCTTGTGGCTTGAATTTGAAGAAGAGGCCCAATTCCGATTTTTTTTTGGTATTTTTTTGCCCTCTTTTCTTTTACTTCCTAATTAATAAAACTAAAATTATAAATTAAATTATAAACTAAACTATCTTAAAAAAAACTAATTAACTCTAAAAATAATTATTGCATATTTAAATAGCAATTAACGACAAAAATCGCACAATTTAGACGTTTAAATGCTAAACATGCAACGTACATTTATTTTATAATTTTTTCATTTTTTGTAAAACAAACTTAATTACTAACAATTGTAGGATTAAATCCTAAATGCAAAATGCGACATATTTTTTGTATTTTTTATTAATTTTACAAATAAACGTGCGCAGACAAATACAAATAATTATCCAAAATGTCACAAAAATTCTCAAAATTGTACGCAAAGAAAAATTATTTTATTTTGGATTTTTTGGGAGTGATTCTCATATAGGGCAAAAATCACATGCTCACAGTTGTCAGGCACACGTGGCAATGTCATTCCTTCACGTTGAAATCTGTCCACGAATTCTCTAAGCAGTTCTGAGTCCCCTTGCTTGATTTTGAAAATATCCTCCATTCTTTTCTCTACTTTTTGAGCTCCCAAGTGTGCTTTGATGAAAGAATCTGCAAGCTCAGCAAAAGAATTTATAGAATTTTCGGGTAAAAGAGAATACCATGTTACCGCTCCTTTGGTGAGCGTTTCACCAAATTTTTTGACTAATACTGATTCAATCTCCTGCTTAGTCAAATCGTTGCCTTTTACACCCGTTGTGAATGCAGTCACATGATCTCGTGGGTCTGTTGTTCCATCATATTTTGGAATATCAGGCATTTTGCACTTTTTTGGAATTGGGAGTGGAGCAGCACTTGGCTTCCAGGGTTGTTGCGAATATCTATCCATATCTACCCCTTTGATTATGGGCGGCACCCCGGGTATCTGCTCTATGCGCTCACTTTGCTCCTTGAGCTGTTTCTGCAAGGTTAGTACTAAATTTTGTAAATCTGAATTAACTAAATTACCTGGTTCTCCATCTTGCGATTCACTGGGGGTTCCACCGCTGCCTGAATTAACAAGCCCAGAATGAGGGTTCTCCAGAGTGTTGTTATTTGGAGTAGGTGTGGGTGGTGCATCAGGTAACTAGCTAACCAAGGCCTGAACGACTTTATTGACCTGTGCGGTAATAAGTTTTTGCAAAGCCTCATCTATAGCTTCAACATTTTCGAATTGAGCCTGTCCATCTGTATGAGATCCCTTAGGAGTGCCTTCACGAGATCGTCGAGAAGAGCCTTGTGGAGAAATAATCAGTGCATTATTATCCTGAGGGTCTCTCTGAAGTTGTTGGTTTATTTGGTTTTCTTGGCTTCCTTGAATGTTGTCATTGTTGTTTGACATAGTTGATGAAACAAGGAAAGTTAAGCGAAGAGAAAATAAATTATCAGATTCCCGGTAACGGAACCAATTTGTTTAACTAAAAAATAGAATTTTAGTCAAAACTAGAATTTAGAAAAACACGAGTTACTGATAATCGAAAGAATATGTAAAAGAGAGTAATTTGGGTAGCAAGAATATAATCAGGAGAAAAATAAAAAACCAAAGTTTATTCCAATAGTGTTTCGTATCCTTACAATTGATCAGATATCTCCCTTTTATAGATATCTTGGAGATATGCATTTTGCCCAAATCATAATAAGGCTATTATGAATAATTAAAGAAATTGAATGCTACGTTACATAATCATTATATTCAATACAAATTCTCTAACGTATTCAACATTTAATGCCTATTAAATACTGTATCTGCACTCTTTTCTATTGTTAGATCCATTCCTTTTGATTCTTGGATATAAATGACTTAAATAGGTACATGCACTGAATCCTTCGAATAACCGCCCGTGCTTCTTCCTTTGCCTTTGCTCGTTTCCGTATCTGCTCGTGCCTCTTGGCTAATTGTAATTCTTTGGCCATTTGACCAGTCCACGTGTCTTGACACGTCACCTTTATATACAAATTTTCCCAATACAGATAGTCCCCCCACTTTCCATTTATTCATCAATTGAATATTTGGGAAGTGGATTCCATTAAAAGAGAATTTTTGTCACCATTAATGCAAGAAATTATAACTAGACTAGGGCATTCCAGGCTATGCTGGGGAA
This sequence comes from Nicotiana tabacum, assembly GCF_000715075.1. NCBI lineage: Eukaryota > Viridiplantae > Streptophyta > Magnoliopsida > Solanales > Solanaceae > Nicotiana > Nicotiana tabacum. Next base: position 70,509,884 of record NC_134080.1, read on the forward strand.
TGCTGTCTCTCTGAGAAAGAAGGTCGAGTAAGCTCACGGAAGGAGAAAAGAATATAGAAATAAGTGAGACATCTTCTACATATACGTAGACAAGAACCTTCTAAATAGTACTAAGAGAGTAGTATGTTGTACTCCCTCCGTTTCAATTTATGTGAACCTATTTCCTTTTTAGTCCGTGCCAAAAAGAATGACCTCTTTCCCTATTTGGAAACAATTTACCTTTATGCAATGATTTATAGCCACACAAAATATATGTGCTTCATTTTACACCACAAATTCAAATTCTCTCTTTTCTTAAACTTCGTGCCCAGTCAAATGAGTTCACATAAATTGAAACGGAAGGAGTAGGATATAAGCTCTTTCACACCGGCCGTGCTTTATAAAAGGGAGATAAAGCTTCATAATATCTGATTAGCGTTTGGACATAGATTTGATTAGAGTTTTTGAAGTTGTGTTAAAAAATAATTTAGAAAGTTAAAGTTGTGTTTGGACATACATTTTATTTGAATAAAAGCTGAAGTTTTGTGAGTGAAAGATAAATTTTCACCAAAAAACTATCCCAAATCAGTTTCTTGGAACTTGAAAATTTCTGAATTTTTTCCTCTCAAAACATGATCATATTTCATAAACAAACAATATTTTTAAAATTTATGACAAAACGGGAGCCTAGAAATTCCAAAACAGATGGGAATGGGGTGGACCTAATAGGTGAGAGTGATCAAGCAAAGGCTCTTTCCTTTGGACTTGAGAGGAAGGAAGAGAGGTGCAATATATGTATGAGCCAAACGCATCACAAAGGATGTGGAGCCAAGGATAACTTTAACTTTTTTCTTTTTTCTTTTTAATGTCATTGATCCTCTTGACGTACGGGGTGGGGTACTGCTTGTGTCGAAAAAATTTACCAGAGGCATGTCAAGAATATTTACTTTAACGATATTTCGCCTACACGGCAAAGAATAAAATTATGTGTATCCTCGAGGATTCAACAAGCTATTCCAATTATTAAGCTGGAAACAGAATTAGCAAAACATTCAATAAAGAAACTCAGCTTATAGGAGGAAGAAGAAGCTTCAGAAAGTTGTATTAGAAAGCGTGTCTTTAGCTTTCCAAAGATCATATTTATATAGGTATTGCTCCAACCGCTAATTAACGGCTAGTAGTTAACAACTAAGTTGACTATTTTAAGATGAGATAAAATAGATAAAAAAAAAGAACACTTTCCACAAATTCCAACAGCTTGTCCATTGTGGTACGCATTAGAAGAGGACACTTTTTATGAGGTTTTGCGTATCCACGATTTCTCGATTATGATCACAATTTGCTAGTAATGCACTAATTTTGTGTGGAGGATGTTGATTTAAGAAGAAGAATATATGAATAATAGATTCATATATTCTCTTGTGAAACAGGTTGGGTGCAGAAAATGTAGCTGAAGCTTCTGGAGATGAGAGAGTCTGGAACATTTGAGGGTCAATGCCAAATTAGGATTTCCATGTTTAGTCAAAATTTGCAGCTGATGTGTCCATGTTCATCATTATACCAACGTGATCCTTTTCCAATTTTGTCAAGAGGGAAAGAGAGATTTTCCATTATCATCTCATACCTCATCCTTGTCGTCCTTGATATTGATACTGTAGAGCATGCCAACTTCACCAAAAGACTATTCCTGGTCATGCTAATTTTGAGAAGCTTTATTACAACTTAAGTGACCAATTTTTTTTGGACACACAAATTTTAAATAAAAATAGTTAGTGTGACTAAATTATTCTTAATTAAATGCCGTAGCATAGTTATAGTTATAGTAGTACTTACTTCTCTTCTCAAATGTGAGGAGTAAATGATTTTTTTAGGGATACGTACGTAAGGGTAATTTTGAAAAAAATAAATTAAATTTTTTCTATTTTGAACCAAATAAAAAAATAAATTAGTCAGACGAGAGGTAGTACAAGATTTGAATAATAGATTTGTGCTTTTTGATAATATGTAATGATTGTTCTCCGCCAAGCTTTTTAAAGAATTGGAAAGATCCGTTTATTTATCTTCTCTTCTCAAAATAGAAAGAATAGCACATGTTCTTGCGGTATTGGAGACAGAATTTCACTAAGAATTCAAAGATGTATATTTATGTATAACGTAATTTTCTGATAAAAAAGATTCAGATTCCTAGGTTCGGCATTATGTGTCTACAAAAACAAAACAAAAGAAGGGAAGAAACGAATAGCTCTTACTGTTGCTAGTGCCTAAAACTGTGCATTTTTGCCATTAGCATGAACATAAAAAAGCTAGACGAAATCGTGGAAGAATAGTTACGTTAAAGTTCAGCAACTACTCTATAAAACATCAATTTTTGGTGACGGAATGATATGATACTGTTTGTGCTATATCTAGAATGTTATGAATTGACTTTAAATATCTAGACTAGATATGATTATTATTGATATTGTTTGTGTTATATCAAGAATGTTATATGTTGATTTTAAATATCTAGATATGATTATTAAATAATTATTATAAAATTAATGACCTATCACTAAAAAATATACATGTATATTAGTTCAAAGTGAACTTTTCATGATATAACTAATAATTGTGTATTAGTTGTGATTAATGAAGTTTAGTCCGCAGAATCAGACAATCAGTCATGTTTGTGTTGGAGTTTAACATTCTATTTGTGATATATGGTAAGCAATACGTAAAATCCGCAAATTTAAGTAAATAGTATTTATCTGGTGTTGGTCCTTAAAATCTTTTATTATTCTAAAAGATCTTCATAAGTTTACTCTGGTTTCTAAATGTTCTTATAACCAGTCCACCACTTGATCAAATTCAAATTTCCTTCTTTTTCTAATTACACGGTAATTTCGTTAAAATATGCTAAAATGACATGTTTTTCACAAGCTTGCAACATACTATATGTCTTTGAAGTGAATGGTGCGCAAAGCTAGAATTTGAATTATGACATTTATAAGGAATAATATAAAAATTAAAAGGCCTAGTTAGTGTTTTAAGTAAGTAATTTTGGGATTACTTTATACAAAAAGTAAATGTTTTTGCATAACATATTAATGTTAATAACTTTACGAGATGTTAATAATTTTTAAATGATGATGGTATTCGAATCTGCTTAAGCATATCTTAATTATTTTATCACGTATCGAATTTTGCTATCTTACATCAATGCAAATACAGATAATTGTGCCGATCAAAACTTAGACAAATGAAAATAAATTGCATATATTTTTCTGTGAGATTGTTACTAAACTAACAAAATAGTTCTGGAATATAAGTTACATTGTAGAGAGGTTACAACTACAATTAGTTAAACTATCAGGGTACAAAATTGATATTATACATAAAATCAGTGTCTCTCCACTAAAAACATAAAATGGTAATAAACCACAACTATATAAACTTCTCTTTCTTCTCCTCTCTCATCCCGTTATCCACTAATGAACCCCATTTCTCCATCAATAGCTTCTCCAAAACCCTAAATTTTTTGATCTTAACAAATCCATCATTCTCCGTTTGTAAAGCTCAAGTACAAACCTTAGGGTTTATTTGCTTTGCCCTTTTTTCTATCATTTTTTAGAAGAAGAACGAAATCCCAATTTAAATTAGGAAAATTGGGGTTATTTAAAAAAGTAGGTAGAAATGATGGGGGGTAACTCGAATGTATTTGCGGCGCTTGATAGTTTAAGGAAGAAGAAGAAGTCTTCTGATAAAGAATCTAAGAGTAGTAAAGGTTCGTCATCGAAGAAGGAACAGGAGCCGGAAGTTTTGTGGGCTCCAGCGCCGTTGACTGTGAAATCCTGGGCTGATGTTGATGATGAGGATGATGATGATTACTATGCTACTACTGCCCCTCTTCAGTCTTTTTTGGGTTCGAATGAGTCTGAAAAGAAGCCTGAACCTGTTGAGGTAATTGCCCTTCTATGCCTGCTTTTTTATGCGTGTTATGTTCTTTGGGTTCGGATGGATATGAGTGTGATGGATTTTATTTTTATCTCCTTGGTAATAGTATGTTATTTATTTAGAAGTTCGATGATTCATGATTATATCTGGGAAGTCGATGAAACAAACAAAGATAGTGTTGTGTCTTCTATAATTAATTAATTATGAACTAGGGTTCACTTATCAAAACAGTATTAATACTCTGTTGTGCTTCAATCTCGAACTAGTTGGGGTGTGCTCCAGTGGCGGAGCCAGGATTTTATACAAGGGGATTCAGAAATGTTACTTGGTATTTGAAACCCAAAGCAATTTTGAACCCCCTTTGCCCCTTTACTAGAAATTTTCTTAATGTCTAGGGGATTCAATAACTTACCCTATTTTCGCAGTATAATATTTTAGCAGAGTGGATTCAATTGAACCCCCTTTCTCCAAGCTAGCCCCTCCCCCACTCCCCCCCCCCTCCCTCCAAAAAAAAAAAACCCTCACACCCCACACCCACCCGGTTTGCTCTATTCAGACCCAGTCAATTTCAATAGGAAATAATATGTCTTCTTGTTCCAAGCTAGCCCCCCCCACTCCCCCCCTCCCCCCAAAAAAAAAAACCCCCACACCCACCTGGTTTGCTCTATTCAGACCCAGTCAATTTCAATAGGAAATAATATGTCTTCTTGTTCTTTAAAATAGAAGTTTTATCTCACATTTATATCTACACTAACATGCTATTTTCTGACCAAGCTAAGAAACTCCTTGCAAAAGCCAGACATAATGTAAGTGAAACAATAACAACTAGGCCTTAATTCGAAGTTCCAGCTAGTTGATATGCATATACAGATGATTGTTTCCATTGTATTCTGCTTTAGTTAAGTCCATATTTATTGATTGTTGGTCTTTTCAGGCGACTTCCTTATGTGATTTTAGGTCCCAAGAAATTTGTCTCTTTTTAGAATTGGAATTTTTGGCGCTTGTGGCTGCAAAAATAACTAGGATTTTCCGTTCTTTGTTAGCACATGAGATTCACAGGTTAATAGTTTGTTCCCTGCGTGTAATACACTCTTTAAGTGTGTTCATATTGCCTAATGATTTAATGTTCTGTTGATGCCTTACTCTTATGATGTTTTATGTGTTGATTTGTTCTCCAATTTTTGGCGATAAATCCCTTCCTCTTTCATGTGGGATAGAAAGAGAATAGAGATGGAAAAGGAAGTAAATAAGCACACAAGTTATTGCAATATTTGGTAGCCATAAAAATTTGAACACATCTCTGAGTCGGTATACCACATATACTGATCGTTTAGTTGAGAAGGTTGAATTGCAGGAAACAGAAAGCGAAGAAGAACTTCTTGATGATGATGAATATGAAGATGTGGAGGAGGACCATGACCACGAACCTGAGGTTCCAGAACGTGCTGAGCCAGTGGACCAAAAGATAGAAGCTCCGTCAGCTCCTAAAGAAGTGGAGAGACAGCTATCAAAGAAAGAGAGAAGGAAAAAAGAGCTTGCTGAATTGGAGGCACTTTTAGCTGATTTTGGGGTTGCACAAAATGAGAAAGGTCCAGATGAGTTACCTGGTAATTCTTTTGCCTCTATTCTGACGATGGCAGCAGTCTATTCGTACCGTTTTAGTAAATTAATAGTCGAAGTTGGGTGATAAAATTGATCTCACGGCCTTAAGACTGATCCGTTCCCTTACATTTTATCGACTCTTTAACCATGTCTACTCGTTACTCTTTTGGTTAGCACTTGTTGGTCATCTTGTGGTTAAGATGACTAATTTGACTCTATGGGTATCTGAAGGTGGATTTTCCTCAACGTTTCTCTATAATTACAGATGTTGCCAACGAGAAGAAAGAATCTCAGCAAGGTGAGGATGCGGAAAAGAAAAATGGGGTGGTTACAGAGCCTAAAAATGCAAAGAAGAAGAAAAAGAAGGATAAAGCATCAAAGGAGGTGAAGGACTCAGAGGATCAGCCCGACAGCTCAGATGCCACTATTGGTCCAGAGGAAACTGGAGGAGGAGCTCAACAAATAGAAGATGCATCAACAGTAGATGTGAAGGAGAAGCTGAAAAGGGTAGCTTCAGCAAAGAAAAAGAAATCTAGTAAAGAGACAGATGGTGCTGCTAGAGCTGCCGCGATAGAGGCTGCTGCAAGGAGTGCCAAGCTTGCTGCAGCAAAGAAGAAAGAGAAGAACCATTACAACCAGCAGCCCATGCGATAAATTCTACCCCAGCGTGGAATGATTAGCGTCAATGGTCCGAGTTCCAAACAGTTTGGTACACTATTGTTTTTGGCTGATGCAGAATAAGATAAGGGCTCTAGTTTTGGTCTTTAGGGCACAACAAATTATGGATTAGTTTTTGGAGCTTAGGCTAAAAAGTAAAAGGAAATGAGGAAAAAGTAAAAGAAAGAAGTGTTTGGCTGGACAATTATGCTGTGTGATAATTCGTATTTGGATCTAGAAAGTAAGCTTGTGTAAAAGTGTCTGTTGAACTAAGGTTTTGATGGAATGAATTCGGATAGAGAACATTGCTTTTTTAAAGTGAACGGAGCACGATCTTCGCCTGTTAATTCGTTTATTTGTTGTTTGGCGGATTCTGTGCTTCCGTAATCTTTGCTGTCTTAACAAGGGAAGGATGGGAACACACATATCTGTGATGATATTGTTTTTCAGAAAGTCATAAAAGAACAGGTCCCTGTTGGTGGAAAGTGGCAGGAGTCCGCCCAATTAGTTGAGATTGCATTGCCAAGGGCTAGTGTTGGTTAGATGTGAGTGTGACTGTTCAAACATCAAATTGAAGGATTGCATCTGAATAGCTTAATCTGAGAACGAAGTAGCTGCATGCTCCTCTTGAATAGTTTTGATTTGCTTCATCAACCAGTGCAATTGTTTCACACATAGGCTCTGTATAATTGTGCAGTTTTTATCCAATGCACCAGTGGAAATCAGAATCACATGAAGGCTTTGGTTAAGAACATGTTCGCATAATCTTTTGTGGTTTACTGTAAGCAGCGGATGGGAGTAATTTTTTTTCTTCTAAAGCACAAGCATTTCCTCCCAAAACTGCAAGAAAAAGCCAGCTAATCTTTCTTGAAAAAACTACTTGGTCGAACTGCCTAGTCTGCAAATCACTTATGACCTTAAAATTAAAGCTCTTTCGGCCTCATTAAGATATCACATACTGGACAAAGGTGCATTGATGCTTCCGAATGTAAGCTTTACTGTGCCTACTTCATTTTAATGGTGGTATTTGTTCTATTCACAGTTATCAGTCATCTAAAGCTCCGCAACAATACATAAAACCAATTAGGCAATTAGATGCCTAATTGGTAGGATCAATATTGCAGAAATTATCCAACTCTAGTATATATGAAGGACTTACTTAGGTGTTGTGGAGTCTCCATTAATGCAAAGCGAAACTAATCAAAGATGGAGGAAATTAATCAAAGTAAAAAATAAAATGAAAAATCATAAATAAGTACTTCCTCCTCAATTATGTGAATCTGCTGTAACATAAAAGAATCGGCTGTAATATAAATAAATAAATAAATAGGTTAAATAATATTGATCAGAACTTGTGAAGCACTTTTAGTATAAGGAAGTTATGTAATTTTCTATTTTGATGGAATTTGGACATATATAAAAATCAGAAATAGCCATATTTATAACTAGTAATTGAAAAATAGCTATCATTTCAAAAGTAATCGAAATTTAGTCACTTTTCATGTAAAAATAAAACATGAACAAAAGTACTCTTAAAAATCCAAAAATATTCCAACATAATATACTGGAGTTCGAATTTTTTTACATATGAGCTTCCGACATAATACGCTGGAATTTTATAATGTGCTAGATTTCCATCATAATATGCCGGAAGTTTATATGCAAGAGCTCCATAATCTCGCATATTATGCTGGAACTTTTCGTGTGCTAAAGTTCCAACATAATATGCTGGAAGTTTATACGCATGAGCTCCATAATTGTCACGACCCGAAAATAACTAGTGGTGATGACACATAACTCAACCCGCTAGGTAAACCAACTAACAAAAAATATCATCCAAATGAGATTATAGGAATTTAGTAAAGAATTATCTGAACACTTACAAATTAACCCAAGAACTGGTAGTACAAGTCATGAACTGCTAAGACTTGGAGTTAACAAAGCTGGTACAAATAATTACACGATCTGTTTGAAAATTTACATAACAGGTTAGCAAAAATCTAAGATACCAAGGACAAGTGGCAGCTATATCCAGAACGCACGAACATCTTCAGAGTCAGCACCCGACATCACCAGTAGCTTTGCTCCAAAAATCTGCACGCAATGTGTAGAAGTGTAGTATCAGTACAACCGACCCCATGTACTGGTAAGTATCTTGTCTAACCTCGTCGAAGTAGTGACGAGACTTTTTTAGTTAAAAGGGTACTTACTAATAAAACTTGCATTGTAAATCAACAATAGAACTATACCACAATATAACAGAGAAGAATACACGAAACGGATATGCAAAACAATAATCGAGTGTTAACAGAGATCACAATTTGGCATCTTCAATTACCTCGACCAGTCCTTTTCTTAGATTGAAACCAATAAACTACAACACTCAATTCATAATTTTCATAACATATGGAATGTACTCAGATATCAAGTCAATTACACGGCAACGCCCTTCGTGCTTTTATCTCATCCTCACCCAATATACGTATACCAGTATCAACCAATAACAGTAATTGCAAGGTAGAAATACGCAAGTAGCAATAATGAACGAAGATATACATGTGGGCAACAGAAATAGACTAGGCAGAAGACATATGAGTAATGACAACAATTAGGAAAACACGGAATATCAACTTCAGCTAACTAGTATGGTGGAGGCCTAGGTACAAGCATAACAAATAAGAAAGGAACACATGATCTTTACAAATTAGCAAGTAGAGGCATGAATGACTAGCATGGTGGAAGGCTTGTACTAAAGTGCAACAGAATAGATACGCCATAAGTGTAATTATAAGAGCAGGAAATAGGCATGATATTTGCAAGTTAAGTAAGTAGAAGATATGAGCAACAAAACAGCAATTGAGACAGTGATAAGTGTCAGAACAATGGCAACAAGTCACATCAGATATGTAATTACGAAAACAACAGCTCAAGGTAAAGACATGAACATGTACACGGGAAAACAGATATCACAACCTAATGCATGTCCCCCATCCTCACCCATCGTGCCATGAACTCACGATAATATAAAAGCATAAGAATATGAATAAATTGCCACGACATCACCCCTCGTGCTTTACACTCTCATAACATGGCACGACATCACCCTTCGAGCTTTACACTCACATAATATGGCACGGCATCACCCTTCGTGCTTTTACTCTCAATAATATGTCACGGAATCACCCTTCGTGATTTTGCTCTCAAATGATATGGCACGACAGTACCCTTTGTGCTTTACACTCTCTCTTAGATGATAATGTATAAAAAAAGGTACAACATCACCCTTCGTGCTTTACACTCTTCCTTACCAAGCATATGTATATCAATGACAACAAGGCAGGAAGCATAAATAACATCAAGGAAAGTATTTTAACGGATATTCCAACCAAATCCCAATCGCAACTTTCCAAGCCAACAATGATTCAATAAACCCTCAAGAACCGTATTATTCAAATACTTTCACAAATCTCACAAATGATCCACAACACAAATATAGAATCTAGTATCCAAGAATATCGTCCGTAGTAATGTATTAAGGATTACGCATAATGATGACCAAATTAGATACATCAATGTATTCTCAGAGTTCCATCAAATTTGATCAAGTTATAATAAGCTAAGTCTTGATTTCTGACGTTTAATACTCTGTTCTTAGTATCTAAGAGCCAAGTAAGGCATGAAGCAGGAAGGTCACAAAATTCTATAAACACAAATATAATATAATCCACCCCCGAACATGATTAACTCTGGCACATACATATACACTCGTCACCTCATATATGTATCACCCCCGCATGTAGCAAACAATGTCAAATAGGAGAAAAAATTCGCTCAACAAAGTTAGGCAAGACACTTACCTTAATTCGACTAACTCAATACTCAAAGTTAGTTTTTTCGTTTATCAGTTCACCTCCGCTCAGCTCAATCTAGCCAAAGACGACTTGAATACATCACACAATACAAGAGAAAATAATTTCAATTAATAAAGTTGTGATTTATTAGATTTCTAAAAAGTCAATAAAAGTCAAACTCGGGGCCAGCCCGGTCAAAACCCGGGTCCAAGGGTAATTCTTCACTACTTATAGCCTCATGACTCCAAATATATATTTTGTTTTCAAATCTGAGTCATATTCGACTCTCAAATCCTAAATTTCCATTTTTCAAAACCTTGACAAAATCCCCAAAATTTTCCCTAGTTTCTCATGAATTTGATGTTAAATCTTATATAAAATCATAAAATATAGTTGAAAATTGATTAGAGGTACTTACCCAATGATTTGGTATGAAAATCCCTTCATAAAATCGTCTCTCATCAGAGCTAGGGTTCAAAATATAACAAAATGAAGCTAAGTCTCGAAATTCTCAGCATTTAACAGGTTGCAGATGTCGCATCTGCGACAGGGGGTTCGCAAATGCGAACAATATATCGCAAATGCAAACTGGAGGCTTTCCTGCTAAGGTCACATTTGCGACCAAGGGCTTCGCAAATGCGAAAAGGGACCATCGCAAATGCGAGGAATTCTTCGCAAAAGCGAATTCCTGCCCAGCAGCCTGGGATCACAAATGCGAGGATGCTTCGGAAATGCGATAGTCGCATTTGCGACCAAAACATCGCAAATGCTATGACACCGACACCAATAATCAAAGATTATGAAAAATTATTCTGAAACCAATCCGAAATTCACCCGAGCCCTCGGGGCTCCAAACCAATCATGCACCAGGTCCAGAAACACAACACGAACTCGCTCACACTCTCAAATCATCAAAATAACTTCTAAAACCATGAATTAGACACCCAAACGCATGAAGATCAAACTAAACTTCAAGAACTTCTAGAATCGCAACCGAGCGTCTGAACCGTATAAAATCAACTCCAAATGGCACCAAATTTTGTAGACAAGTTCCATATGATGAAACGAACCTACCCGAAGCTTCCAATCATGCATAATAACCTCAAAACAATGAATCACACCTCAAGTCAAAATCAATGAACTTTGAAATTTCCACTTATACAACCGATGCCTAAACCTATCAAATCACGTCCAATTGACCTCAAATTTTGCACACACGTCACATTTAACATTACAGATTTAATCCAACTTCCGAAATTGAAATCCGACCCCGATTTCAAAAAGTTCACTTCCGGTCAAACTTTCCAAAAATCCAACTTTTGCCATTTCAAGATTAATTCGACTATGGACCTCCAAATTACAATCCTGACGTGCTTCTAAGTCCAAAATCACTCAACGAGGCTAATGGAACTGACAGAACTCCATTCCGAGGTCAAATATTGAAAAGTCAAACTTGGTCAACTCTTCCAACTTAGAGCTCAAATCTTGAAGTTTATTCTTCCAAATCGATTTCAGATAACTTGAAAACCAATACCGACGATTTATGCAAGTCATAATACATCATGCGGAGATGCTCGAGCCCTCAAAATACCGAGCGAAGTGTAGATACTCAAAACGACCAGTCGGGTCGTTATATCCTCTACCCTTTAAACATACGTTCGTCCTCGAACGTGCCAGGAGTCGTTCCAAAGCTTATTAACTCACGGTGTAGCCTTACTAAGCATAACTCCGGGGGTGATCCCATGTCACCCTGTTCCACATGAGCCCTCCAACACAACATCATTAGAGATCCTTCTTTCAACCTTCGTCCTTGATAACTACGGATTCTAGCCTCTCTAATGCTCTCTTTTGCTTAGGTTTTGGATAAAAAATGTGTAAAAGTATTCCCGAAAACTGACTTATTGTGCTTATTTGCAGGGTTTGGTCAAAATAAGGTAATAAAGCCATAACCAACTCATGAAGAAGTTAAATTTGCACAAGTTCAAAGCTGAGATAAAAATGCTGACAGTGAAGAAAAAAGCGCGGTCGCGGAAGGTCCACCATTGAAGCAGCCACAGTTACGCGGTTCGTGGAATTGAGATTCAGAGAAGGTGTTTTGGATGCAGATAGAGATCGCTGACCGCGGTGAAATAGCACGGCAGCGGAATAACTGACGCGGACGCGGTGCAAATTCCGCTGAGAGCGTCTATCAAGGTTCAGAAACCTTGCAAAGTGAACTTAAATGAGGAGCGCGGTCCGCGTCTAAATTGCGCGGCCATGGTTGATGCTAATGCTGATGCGGTACTTTTTACGCTCCCCGTGAAATCAAGTCCAAACCAAGCACAAAAAGAGAAGAAACGTGGTCCGCGCTTGCTTTTGCGCGGCCACAAAAGTTAATGCGTTGAGGCACCCATTATTTCGCTGACAGCGGAACCTCCGTAAGGGTATTTTTGTCCAGTAATTTTAGCTGTGTATAAATAGATCTTTTTCACATTTTTAGGTTATCTTTTGTATCAGAGAGCTCGTAAACAGCCGTACTTTGCTATTTAGAGTAATTTTAGAGAAGCTTTAACTATTATTCTTAGATTTTATTCTTGTAATCAACTTTTATGGCTTATATTTCATCTTCATCTTTGATTTCTACCTTGATTATGAGTAGCTAAGACCATTAGCTAAGGTGATGACCCAACCCTTGGGTGTGTATTTAATGGGCCTTCAATTTTAGGGCTTAATTGTTTATGGGTTAGTGATATTTAGCTTGATTCATACTTTAATTGTAGAATTAGTGGTTGCAAATACTGATTCATGCCTTTATGACTTAGACTCTTCTTGAGAAAGAGGGACTAAGTCTAGAAAAATTAGGCTAACAAGTAATTGGGGTGCATTCAAGAGATTGATAGCCCCAATTAAAGGGTTAACCTAGAGATAGTAATACCCGCCTTGAGCTAATTTTACTTGCATTGTTTGAACACCCAATTGGGCTTGAGAAAGCCAATTAGGGCAAAGTCACTCAAACTACTGAGAGGTATAGAGTGAGTAATTTTGTGTAAAGGTTATATCACGACCCTAAATATAACAAGCTTGTCTTAAATTTTAGATACCATTAGATACTCGCCTAGGTGTAAGTCACTTCCATAGTGCTTTTTATCAATTGAAAAAACCCTTACAAAAACATTGTACTTAGACTATTTTCAGCAATAAGTAGCATTAAAAGTAGTATAGAAAAAAATCCAAGCATGGTTAGGAGTGCAATTAAAAGCAACATACATAGGTAGATTAGATAGAAACCCAACTCCCAACCAATATTAACTCCACGTGGAAATTGATCCCGACCCTTTAGGTAAAAGATGCATCGACCACTCCTTACAATTATATAGTGGTGTAGGATTGGAGTCGATCACTTTTTCATGCTGTTTCCGGGGAGTTAAATGGTCTTGGTTATCTATTTGACTAGTTGTGTGTATTGTTTTTCTTTCCTTCTGTTTTACTAACTTGTGTGAGTTAATCGATTCAGGTACAAAATGACAAATAATGATCCTATCGGAAATGTTCTCCCGGGGGAGGAAGTAGATGATAATGCTTAAGATGAGGTGCCTCTAGTACCTCAAGCTCAAAGAAGAGGCTTCCGGGCCAATGATAATATTCCAAACCCTCCCCCAACTCCTCCGCAAGTAGCTCCTCGAGTGCTTCCAAATGAAGGGTACGCAAGTGCAATTGTCCCACCCCGAATCCGGGCGGGCAATTTTCAAATTACAAATGTCATGTTGACCTTGTTGGAGCAAAGACGGTACTTCACAGGTGCTTACCATCAGAATGAATATAAACATCTAAGGGGCTTTGTGGATACCTACTGGGGTAGCAAACAGACAAATGTGTCGGTGGATGCATTCAGTCTGAGATTGTTCCCTTTTTCACTTAGAAGGAAAACTTTGGACTGGCTCGAAAGACTCCCCAACCATTCCATCACTACGTGGGATGAGTTGGCCGATAAGTTTATAGCCAAGTTTTTCTCATCGGGACCTGGGTGCATTAAGGGTTGAGATCTTAGCATTTAAACAGGAACCAAATTAACCCCTTCATGAAATCTGGGAAAGATATAGAACTATGGTCAAGGAATTCCCTAGCAATGATATGACTGAAGCAATGACCAACAAACATTTTATAGGGGTATAAACACGACCAATCAATATGTGGTAAACTAGCTAGCAGGGGGTAATTTTATGAAGCTGTCTTATATTGAGGCATGTGAGATTCTTGATGAGATGGCTGACACTTCCTCAGCCTGGCAAAGTCGGGCAAATGTTCCTCAGGGGGACCCTCATGTCATAAATCTTCACAAGGAACTTTAAGACCACGGACAAGCCATAGCTGAGTTAACAATAACCATGAACCAGTTAGCCAAAACACTACTTCAGCAGATTCAAGGACCAAAGCAAGTAAACGCAATGGAAGGGGTTGATCTATTGGTAAACAAAAGGAGACAACCTGGGCAACAAATGCAAGGTAATCAAGATCAATATGAGCAAGGTAGTAGTGGTTACAACCAGGATGATGGGTATGGTGAGCAAAGTGAGGAGGTTTTGTATGCCAACAACTATCAAGGACAACGAGGTAATGCTCCAAATCAACAATGGAGATCTCAAGGGAATAATCAGAATTGGGGCAACCAAGGCCAAGGAAATTGGAACAACAACAAGAACAACTCCAATAATTGGCGGAACAACCACCAGAATTGGGGTAACAACAACAATTGGGGTGGCAACAACAACCAATGGGGTTGGAATAATGGAAATCAAGGTAATCAGGGGCCGGGTTTTCAAAGGCCTTCAATGTTTTAACAACCAAACAATCCGCCTCCATTTCCGTGCCAAGGTCCTAGCTCGTCCAACAATGAGATGGGATGGATTGAGTCAATGTTTGATAAAATGATGAAAAAGAATGCTGACTCCAATGCCCAATTGGCATCCCATAATACTTCTATCCGCAACCTAGAGGTCCAAATTGGCCAGATTTCGCAAGCTTTGAACACTCGCCCTAAAGGGGCACTACCTAGTGACACAGTAGTAAACCCGAAGGGTGGGAACAATACCGGCCATGCAATGGCGGTAACCACAAGGAGCGGTAGAGGTGGTGAAGCAAGTACCCCCAAGCAAAAGGGAGTTGTGAGTGATAATGTTGAAATACAAAGTGACGATGATCCAATAGTTGATGAGCAAGTGAGTGAAGAGAATGTGAATGGTGAGGTGAGAATTGATATTCATGACAATGAGGAGGAGACTCAAAATGACGTGAACCCGTCTAGGGAACATGTGATAAACATACTGGAAACGGTAATGCCTAAGGCCAAGGATCCCTTGCCAAGGCCTCCTCCACCTTACCCTCAAAGACTTGCGAAGTAGAAGAATGAAAACCAGTTCAAGAAGTTTATTGAGATGATGAAAAGTTTGTCGATCAATGTGCCCTTGGTGAAAGCTCTTGAGCAAATACCGGGATATGCCAAGTTTATGAAAGACTTGGTAACTAAAAAGAGATATATGGATTGTGAGACCATCAAAATGACTCATCAAGTGAGTGTCATTATGCACTCGATGGCTCCAAAGCTTGAAGATCCCAGCATATTTACCATTCCATATACCATTGGGAGTGCGGGCCTTGTGTAATTTGGGAGCAAGTATAAATTTGATGCCTTACTCTGTATTCAAAACTTTGGGTATTGGTCAACCGAGAGATACCTCAATGAGATTGCAAATGGACGATAGAACAATAAAGAGGCCACTTGGTATTATTGATGATGTTCTTGTCCAAGTTGACAAGTTTAGTTTGCCTACAGATTTTGTGATTCTCGACTGTGAAGTCAACTATGAGGTGCCGATAATATTGGGAAGGCCTTTCATCACAATAGGGAAGGCATTGGTTGATATGGAAGCAGGGGAGCTCACCTTCCGGGTGGGTGACGAAAAAATTGTCTTCTATGTGGCAAATCAATGAAGCAGTTGAATAGTACTGAGGTTTGTTCTTTTGCGGATCTGGTGATGGAGGTGATAGTTGATGACACGAGTGCCATGATCAATGTGGAGGATCCTTTGGAAGTTGTATTGTTGAACCATGATGTGACCGAGGCTGAACGCTTGGTAGAGTATGTCAATGCCTTGCAAGGAATCGTTTCTTACTCCTATGAGCCCCGTAAACTTTCCTTGGATCTTGAGAACAGAAAGACTCCACCAACAAATCCCCCAATCGAGGAACCTCCCATATTGGAGTTGAAGCCTTTCCCTCCACACCTCAAGTATGAAGTTTTGGTCCCTTGTTCAACTTTGCTTGTTATATTTTCTTCTTGCCTTACTAACGTGCAGGTAGATGCCACCCTTGAGGTGCTCTAACAAAGAAAGAAGGCAATTGGATGGACTCTAGCTGATATTCGGGGGATAAGCCTTGCTTTTTGCATGAACAAGATTATACTTGAGGATGATGCCAAACCCTCCGTGGAACATCAAAGGAGGTTAAACGAGGCTATGCAAGAGGTCGTCAAGAAGGAAGTTATCAAGCGGCTAGATACATGGTTTGTGTACCCCATCTCAGATAGTTCATGGACTTCACCGGCATAATGTGTGCCGAAAAAGGGGGGTATGACTGTGGTCACAAATGAGCAAAATGAGTTGATCCCCACTAGGACTGTCACCGAATGGAGGGTATGCATGGACTACCGGAAGTTGAATAAAGTGACCCGCAAAGATTATTTTCCATTGCCCTTTCTTGACCAAATGTTGGATAGACTTGCTGGGCGTTCCTACTATTGCTTTTTGTATGGGTACTCAGGCTACAACCAGATTATGATTACACTAGAGGACCAGGAGAAAACCACCTTCACATGTCCGTATGACACCTTTGCATTTTCACGAATGCCATTTGTGGCTACATTTCAGGGTGCATGCTAGCTATATTTACGGACATGGTGGAGGACTTTTGGATGTGTTCATGGATGACTTTAGTGTTGTGGGTGACTCTTTTGAAGAATGTTTGGGTAATCTTGACAAAGTGTTGGCCCGATGTGAAGAGACAAATCTAGTGCTTAATTGGGAAAAGTGCCACTTTATGGTCGAGGAGGGCATTGTCCTCGGCCATAAGATCTCAAAGAACGGTATCAAAGTGGACAAAGCGAAGATTGAAATGATCTCAAAACTCCGTCTTCCTACTTCCGTCAAAGGAGTGAGGAGCTTTCTTGGGCATGCGGGGTTCTACCGAAGGTTCATCAAGGACTTCTCCAAAGTGGTGAATCCCTTATGTAAATTGTTGGAAAAGGATGCAAAGTTTGTGTTTAATGATAAGTGCATGAAAGCTTTTGAGCTTCTCAAGTATAAATTGACTACCACTCCCATCATCACCGCACCCAATTGGAGCTTGCCATTTGAGCTCATGTGTGATGCTAGTGATGTTGCGGTAGGAGCGGTCTTGGGGCAAATGGTGAACAAGATGTTTCATCCGGTGTACTATACGAGCAAAACTATGAATAATGCCTAGGTTATTTATACAGTGACAGAGAAAGAGTTGCTAGTAATTGTGTTTGCAATGGAGAAGTTTAGGCCTTATCTCATGGGTGCCATAGTGATTGTTCATATTGATCACGCGACACTCTATTACTTGATGATCGAAAATGACTCTAAAGCTAGATTGATGAGACACGTTTTGTTTCTTCAAGAATTTGACCTAGAGATTGTTGATCGAAAATGAAGTGAAAATCAAGTGGTGGACCACTTGTCCCTCTTGGAAGAAGAGGGGAGACCCAAAGATGGTCTCGAAATTAATGATGCATTCCCGGATGAACAACTCCTCTCAGTTTCTTTGAATAGTATGCCTTGGTCCGTCGATGTGGCCAATTTTCTTGTGATCGGCATTGTTTCGAGTGAGCTCTCTTCTAACTAAAGGAAGAAGCTTAAACTGGACAACTTGGATTATTACTGGGACGAGACTTATCTTTTCAAGATTTGTAATGATGGTGTGATCCGGAGATGTGCTCCGAAAGAGGAACAAATGAGTATTCTTGATGCTTGCCATTCCTCGCCCTACGGTGGTCATCACAGTGGGGCGAGAACTGCTTCAAAGGTTCTTAGCTGTGGTTTTTATTGGCCGACTCTGTATAAAGATACTGGTGAGCTTGTCAAGAGATGTGATGAGTGCCAGAGAGCTGGTGGAATTTCCAAGAAGGATGAAATGCCTCTCACCACTATTCTTGAGGTTGACATTTTTGACGTGTGGGGCATAGACTTCGTGGGGCCTTTTGTGAGTTCGTGTGACAACACTTACATTCTGGTTTCCGTTGATTATGTTTCCAAGTGGGTTGAGGCCATGGCTTTTCCCAACAACGAAGCATGGCATTTCTCAAGAAAAATATCTTCACACGGTTTGGCACTCCTCGGGCAATCATCAGTAATGGTGGTTCTCATTTCTGCAATAGGGCATTTGACACTCTTCTTGAAAAGTATGGTGTCAATCACAAGGTATCAACCCCTTATCATCCTCAGGCTAGTGGACAAGTTGAGGTCTCCAACAGGGAGATAAAGAGCATATTGTCAAAAACTGTCAATGCAAATAGGACTGACTGATCAAGGAAACTGGACGATGCTTTGTGGGCTTACAAGACTGCTTATAAGACTCCAATTGGTATGTTTCCATACTAGTTGATATTTGGGAAGGCATGCGATCTTCTGGTTGAGTTAGAGCACAAAGCCATGTGGGCGCTGAAGAGGTTAAATCTTGAGTTGGATGTTGCAGCAAATCTCCGGGTAGATCAACTCAATGAACTTGATAAGTATATGTTTCATGCCTATTCCAGCTCGTCCTTGTATAAGGACAAGATGAAGTACTTACATGACAAGTATGCCCGAAGCAAGGAATTCAAAGAGGGTGACTTGGTTCTCTTATTCAACTTTCGGTTACGATTGTTTCTGGGAAAGTTCAAGTCAAAATGGAGTGGCCCTTTTGAAGTGGTACATGTAACTCCATTTGGTGCTCTTGATTTGAAGAATTAAAATGGTGAATTTTTCATAGTTAATAGGCACCGAGTCAAACACTACCTGGAAAAATTTGATGACAACTACGTGGTGGCCTTGATCAACTTCAAATGATGATGGTAACATGTGTCGTGCCGCGACATTAAATCAGGCGCTTCTTGGGAGGCAACCCATGTGTTTTTTTTATTTTCTTCTTAGTGTAGGATTTGTTTTGGACTAACTAGTTGTGAAGATTTGTGTAAGAATTTTTGACGCAGTGCAGGACGAATACTGGAAAATTTGGCTATGTATGCAATTAGACCACTGACCGCACTCAAAATTCCGCGGTCAGCGGAAGCTTTTTCGCGGGGGCGTGATTTGGTAGCGGACGCGGACTTGAAAAGTCCAAAATGTAACCTCTCTAAAGTTTCAACCACGTTCGCGGTGGCTTTTTCACAATCAGCAAACCTTGTTCTGCGACCGCGCTCCCTTTTCTGCACTTAGCGGTAGTGTTGAACTTGCAACTCAGCAGAACAGCCAAAAGCGCGGACCATAGTGGAATTCCACGGCCGCGCTAGGTAGGTCGGTGTGGGCCCTCAGTGTTTTAGTATAAATAGGAGGGCCCTCCTCCTTTTACCCTTTTCACACTTTTTACTCTCACCAGAAATAGGCCACTGTTCATCTCCTCTAATCTGATCCCAATAGCACACCACTAATCATAAGTAGTTTCCAATAAACAATCAAACAACTGGTATGCTCAAATCATTGCATTGCTTTTATATTTTTTCTTTTCTTTTCTTTTAGTTTTAACTTCTTCTTTTTATTTAGGGTTTGATTAATCACCATAATATAGGCATTGATGTTAAAAATTCATATGGGTACTTGTTGTACATGCCTAATGAGGGATAGGGTTATTCATTTTACCACCTAAAATTGCCTAAGTTGTATGCTAGTAAAAACCCTAGGTTGCCCGTTCTTATTTTTTGAATTCCGTGGCCACAACCATAATTCCACGGTCAACGTTCATCTAAAATACTAAGTTAAAAATGGTTTGTTTTCTCGGTCAACGGTGGAAATTCCGTTGTCAACGGCTTGCTTTATGCGTCGCGCTTCCTTTTTCGTGGACTGCAGACTTTAAGTTCAGATAATTGCTAATTAAGGTCCGCGACAACATTCATTTTTCCATGGACAACTGTGCAGCTTTCGCGACCGCACCCCTTTTTTTGCTCTTAGTGGTACATCAGATTCAGAGATTAGGTAGTCTGATTCAATATATTTCCCGGATGCGGTGCTTTTTTCGCGGTCCGCGGTTGCTTTTACGCAACCACGCCTCTTTTTCCGCGGTCAGCAAATCTTGATTCTGAGAGGCAGTATATGCAAGTGCTCTGCTATGCTTTATTTACATGTGCAATGTTTTAGCTTTAACTGCAATTCTTAACCATATGATTGATACATTGTTCTAACTTTGTTCCATGGGTTATTCTCTGCAGACAATGGTCCTATCTAGAGGTGCCGGTGATACATAAAAAGGGAGGGTTGAATCCTCCCAAGGCAGGGGAAGAGGAGGACAAGGAAGGACCAAATTACCACTAACGGTCCAGAAATCTACAGGGAAGCTGCGGAAAACCATCAAAGCTACGAACAGAGCCGCATCCTATTCTAAGGTTAGTGAATATGTCCCTTCCCGGGAAGCTTCGAAACGAAACTCAGTGCCAACTGATAACGCCAAACTATGCCTTATACAAAGACACACACAGACGTAGCAAATATAATCTGAGTACTTCTGCCCAGAGTCGAACCACAGAGAATTAACCTATCAATTACTTTTGACTGATTTACTAAATTGGCAGAATCAATTTTCCCCAAACTTTGTAATTCACAATTGATGATATTTCTAACAACTAAAGTCCGAAAGTAATTAACAGCTGAAAATTAACTATGCTTGATGTGTAAATAGTAGGAATAAGGTCTAAGGTAATGGTTTCTCCCGTTGGTGATTTCCTTGGTTGTACGTTTCTTATAGTGATGCCTTAGTTGTCTCTATCAATCAAGAACTCTTCGGCTATCATGAACCTCTCTCAAGCAATTATGATAATTTACTAGACGCACTCTCTCAAGCTACGCTAGCTAGATTCACATTACCATTCTTTTAGATTGCATCCGAGATATCGTTATCTCTAATCCAATCTCTAAACCCTCGGTTATGACTCTCGTCTATACTCCAAGAGTGATGTTGTTCAAACGACTACCTAAATATGCATTCTCTCTCAAGAAGATACATAATAAATAGGAACGGATAATTGAGGGCCCTTTCAACTAACCACAATCAAAACGTAGATGAACAAATTGAGATTAACAACCAATTCAAACTATATTAATATAACAACCAAGTCATCCCCAACGGGTTTCACCAAAACCTTAGATTAAAGTATTTAGCTACTCATGACAACGTAAGAATAAACTACGAAAATATTCATAATGGAAAAATTGCAAGAAAATTAGAAGAGAATAAGAACTATGATGTTTTGGGTGATCTCTCACACTTGTTTTTCTTGCCAAAATAATCTCAAAATAGGCTCTCTCTTCTCGGGCGAGTTTCCTACATCTTATAAGGGTTTTACAAAAGTTTTCCCGACTTGACACTTTGGCCCCTTAAATTCTGGGCTGTGAACATGCCGCCGCGGCCGCGATGCTGACCGCGGAGAATACTGCCTCCAACCGCGGTGCGGACCGCAGTGGAAACTGCGGTGCGTGTGCTGGGCCTTTTTGTCTCTGCGTTCCTTCTCTTTTTGCTCTTTTGTATTTGGGTACTTCTTGAGTGGGTGTTTTCTTCACGTTATTGCCTCTAAACATTTCATGTTGCTTCCTCACATCTTATATTCCCTGCGAAACCAAATAGCATTAATTAAAGCATTTTATTGGCAACTTACATTATAAAACAACAACAAAGCATGGGCAATTATGGTGTAAATAACAACTATATGGCCTATTATCAACACCCCACACTTAAATTATTGCTAGTCCTCGAGCAATTCACCACACTCCATAAAAATTCATTTCCTATGCTTTTCCCTCAACAACTCACGCCATGAACATTTCACAAGAGTTACACCTAGTAGTGAACAGCTTTTACCTCAAGAATCAAGTTTTTCGTACCCTATAACATTTGCACTTACTCAAACCACTCTACACAATAGTCAAGATGCACCTTTCCTTTGTGAATCACATGCCCTCACATCACACAAGAGAGTAGTTCCATATATATAATGATAGTGATAACAATTAGGAACTCAAATAGACAGAATTCGCTCACTCTCCAAAAAGAACATTCACATGCCACAAAGATGCACCATAGACTTTCCCCTAGTGTAGTACTCTACTAATCGAGCCCCACTCAGTCTAAGATCAATAGGACTTTATTTTGTTGTAATGTAGGCTAAGGGACGGGTAGGATACATTTGGATATAGTGACTAACCTCCCTAAGCACTTTTAGTACAATTACGTTGAATTTAAAAATGATCATTTTGTAAGCCAACACTCCCCCACATTTATTTAAACATCCCCATGCATTAGGTGCAATTTGTACAAGCTACCACTTATTAATCACTACAAAATATATATGAACTTTTTTTTTCGTGGTGCTTTTCTTTTTACGCTTCACATTCTGCACCTTTTCTCTATTTCCATGGTTCCACTTCAAAAACCAAACCACCACCCCACACTTTTGTTTTCACATAATCTCAATACCAATCTAGTGCTTAGCGAGAGGGAGGAAAATTGGTTCAAACAACAGGCTATTCAAACAAATGGTTAAGATTCACATTATGGTTGCCAAAGAAACAGGCTTATAGGCTCAACGAGGTTAACTAAGATGTAATGCATTCAGGTGGGTTCACTTTATATGTCTGTCTCAACAAATAAATGCCTATATCACTTCTAAAACCGAATGAAGCTACTATTTCGCTTTACAAACACACAGGGCAAGTTCTAGGCATCAAATATACAACATGGAATACAATGATACTCACACCCACATGGCACATGACTCACTCCGGATTAGTTTATCAAAACATTCTCCGGATTAGTTTATCAAAACATTCTCTTTTGAGTGTTCAAGTTAGGTACAAACATACAATTTTTAAGGCACTTAAACAAGATTCAACCCTTGAAGCTAAGCGCTACACTCTAGCGTCTATCGTGTTCGGGTGTAAGAACGCTAAGGGTTTTTCTTCTTCAATTTTAAGCTCGTCACCCATTAATCCTAACCTAAAACAAAAAAAAATAATCTACCTATACCCGGTTCAAGCTAAACCCTTGGAAAAGAACCGTGGCCCAAAGAAAAACCAAAGGGGAGTTACTACACTACCTAAGAAATAAAAAATCTTTTTGGTGTTTTCTATAGACTAGCTTCCCTCAAGAAAATTTGTCTAAAGAATTCGTCATTAGGAAGAGTCTTTATATTTCATTTTTTTTCTCGACTTAGTCCCTCAAGAACCCCGCCGAAAGAGATCCATCGTCGGGACAAGTCGCTTCTATTTTAACTTCCTAAAAAAACTGTTACTCTATTTCTAAAGCAACTAACACAAAACAAAAACAAACAGATAATATTCACAAGTACAACATATAACGAAGTTTCCCCCACCCCACACTTAAAATTAAGACATGTCCCCATGGCTTGACAATATAAAGAGCAGTGAGGTAAAGAAACTTCCCTGAAGGGTCACTCTTGATCTGAAACTGTGTCTGGGTTAACGTTGCAGGCGCGACCCAGTGCTCTCAACCAACCCATGAATTTCTTTTCTGACTTCACCTGTCGGTCAGCCACAACATCCATGCGGGACCCCAAGTCAGTGACAGAGGTCCGTAGTCCAGTCATTTCCCACTCCAAAGCATCCATCCGAGTGCTCCGGCGTGGCTGTGATGATCCTGCCTCGTCCCCTCTAGGAGGGGCTATGATCTCAATAGCTTCAGCAGCATCAGAATCATCCTCAGACTCAGACTCATCAGACGAGTCATCATTGCGACGTACTGGCTCTCGTCCCTCTTGCCCAATTTTCCTCGCCCGGAAAGGGGTTTTTATAGGTAATTTCCCATTAACTCGAAAGTTCTCAGAAACATTAGCAAGGCAGCATATACGGGTGACAAGCGAAGGGAAGTAGTGGCCTTTGTTTAGTTCAGGCGATCGGATGAACATTTCTTCAGAGAGGACTCCGACGATATCAAACCCTTGGTGAGTCATGAAGCAGTAGATCATAGTGGCCCGTGGCCCATTTACATTGGTTGTATTGCTGGATGGTAGCAACCGAGTGGTCATGACAGTGAGCCAACATTTGGCCTCCCAAGTAAGAGACATGGAATGCAGAGTCGTCGGTTATGCTACCCATTTGGGGTGTCTGCCCGGTATACAGATGACCTCCAGAATTCTATCCCACTCAACCATCGGGCGACTAATCATGATGTAATGATCATCACCCGTGAATGTGGGGAGGCGATACACTCTGCGGATGACCTCTATAGCAGCATTAACTGGGGTGTTGCGCACAGTCACAACCTTGTCCTCGTGTTCTGGCAGGTTTGCATAGAATTCCCTCACTAGCTGAATATTTGCTTCCTCGGGAGCCTCAAATAAGATGTCCAGCTGACACCTCCGTAGCTCATCAAACATATTGGGGCATTCCCTCACCAAAGCCTTCTTGTTGATATGGACCTCATGGAGTAACTTCCTAGCAAGTTTCTGATTGTACTTTGCCTCTGCTTCTGCAGAGACGAACCGAGTGCTAACAAACCGTGGTGCACTGGTTTGGCCCCTAGCTCGTGAGGAGCCTCCTGGGCCACCAGCAAAGGACCCGATGTTTCGTCTCTTACAGGATGAACTCATAGTACCTGTCAAAACAAAGAAACACGTATTAGGATGAGCCTAAAATGTGTGACTATGGGTGGTTACTCAGACTTCACCACAACCATGTCACAACATCTCCTTATATCACCATTGAGACAATTTCTCAAACACATTTTGGGCAAGGCATTATCTTCATATTCATGGCCCCAAGGGAATCAAGAAAACTTTCTCAATTCAACTATCTACTACACCCACACATTCCACACTCTTTGTTAACCATCACCCACCAACAACACCATTCCAAACATTCAAAACACAGCTCCTTCACCAGACATATGCTAAAAACGAAATTACACTAAAAAGAAGAAGAAGAAATAAACAAAACAAAATCTTATTACTAATACTACATTAGAACAACATGAACTAGCATAATGCAACAAAAACAATAGAAGAAAAGTAGAAGGGGGTCGGAAACATACCTTGGGGGGAAGAACATGAGGGGTGTTGTAAAGGAGGAAGAAGAAGAAGAGAGTACGGAGGGGAGGGTTAGAGAGAGAGAGAAAGAGAAGTGGGGATTTTAGGAGAGGGGATTGTTTATTTTGATATAGGGAAGAGTTTTAAAATTAAAAAGAAGAGTGGGAAAAGAAAAAAAATATAAAATAAAAAATAAAAAAAATTACAATTCAGCGGACGTCGCCGCGGTCGGAGACAGAGTCTCCCGCGGTAGTTGCCGCGGTCCGAGCCGCGGCCGCGGTGAAAACTGAATCGTCCAGTGATTTCCGCGATCGACGCCGCGATTCGCGGTCGCGACTGGCAATTTTTTTTTACACGAAGTTAGATACTACACTTACAACACATTCATGGGTTGCCTCTCACGCAGTGCCTGATTTAACGTCGCAACACGATGCAAGTGGTTGAGCCTTCACTCCTCATTCGCGTACTGGGGTTCTTTCAAATTGATCTCCACTGTATTCCCTTTTTCTTTAGCTATTCCAAGGTAATGTTTCAACCTTTGCCCATTTACTGAGAACTTGTCTGTCCCATCTTCCGACTCAATCTCGAAAGCTCCACTTGCGAACATTTGCACCACTCTAAATGGTCCTGACCATCGGGACTTTAACTTACCCGGAAACAATCTCAGCCTTGAATTATACAATAATACCTTGTCACCGGGTTTGAAATTTCTGTCCACAGTGTGCTTATCATGCATCTTCTTCATTCTTTCCTTGTAGAGCCTCATGCTCTCAAAGGCTTGATATCTAAATTCTTTCAGATCATGAAACTCTGTCAGTCGATTTTGTTTAGCTACTTCGGGATCCATGTTCAATTGTTTCAGTGCCCACCAAGCTCGATGTTCTAGCTCCACAGGCAGGTGACAGGCCTTCCCAAATACCAACTTGTATGGTGACATACCTATTGGTGTTTTGAATGCAGTTCTATAGGCCCAGAGTGCGTCATCAAGCTTCTTTGCCCAATCAGTTCGTGTGGCATTCACCGCCTTGGTTAGTACACTTTTTATCTCCCTGTTGGACACTTCAACCTGCCCACTGGTTTGTGGATGGTAAGGGGTAGCCACCTTATGGCGTACATCATACTTTGCAAGCAATTTCTCTAAGGCTCTGTTACAGAAGTGAGTGCCTCCATCACTGATGATCGCTCTTGGTATCCCAAATCGGGTGAATATATTCTTTTTCACAAAACCTATCACCACTCTTGCATCATTAGTGGGCAACGCTGCAGCTTCCACCTATTCAGACACATAATCCATAGCAACAAGTATGTATTTATTGCCAAATGAGCTGACGAAGGGGCCCATGAAGTCAATCCCCCAAACATCAAACACCTCTACCTCTTGAATCGGGTTCATGGGCATCTCGTGGCGATGGGAAATGTTCCCGGTTCGCTGACATTCATCGCAGTCCTTCACCCATAGGTGTGCATCTCTAAACACTGTTGGCCAAAAGAACCCGGCCTCTAGCACTTTCGCAGCTGTCCTGGCTCCTCCAAAATGTCCTCCATATGCTGATGCATGACAAGCCTGCAAAATAGAAGATTGTTCTATCTCGGGGACACTTCTCCGGATCATATTATTAGCACAGATTCTAAACAACTAAGGCTCGTCCCAATAATACATGTGGCAATCACGATAAAACGTTTTCTTTTGGACAAATGAAAGGTCATAGGGAACAATACCGCAGGCCAGGTAGTTTGCAAAATCTGCATACCATGGCGCTTCCTCAAGACTGGCTGCGAGTAGCTACTTGTTAGGAAAGGTTTCCAGGATCTCTTCGACTAATTTTTTAGCTCCTTCAAGTCGCGATAGATGATTAGCGACTTGATTTTCTGTGTCCTTACGGTCACGAATTTTGAGGTCGAATTCTTGCAACAGTAGCACCCAACGAATCAGGTGCGGCTTAGACTCATTTTTCTCAATTAGGTACTTGAGTGCTACATGGTCAGTTTATACAATTACCTTGGAACCAATCAGTTATGATCGGAACTTGTCAAACGCAAACACCACCGCCAACATCTCCTTCTCCGTCACTGTGTAATTGAGCTGTGCACCGCTTAGCATTCTGTTTGCATAGTAAAATGGGTGCATCAACTTTTCTTTTCGCTGCCCCAAGACTGCTCCTATAACATAGTCGCTGGCATCACACATGAGGTCAAATGGTTGCTCCCAGTTGGGTGCAACAATGATAGGTGCAGTGATCAATCTCTTCTTCAGTTCCTCAAATGCCAACCTGCAATCATTAGAAAACACAAAGGGCTGATCCTTTTCAAGGAGTTTGCATAATGGGTTAGCAATTTTGGAAAAATCTTTTATGAAACGCCGGTAGAATCCAGCGTGTCCAAGAAAACTTCTCACCGCCTTGACTGAAGTGGGTGTTGGTAACTTCTCAATCACGTCAACCTTAGCATGGTCGACCTTAATTCCTTTACTGGACACTCGATGCCCCAAGACTATACCTTCTTGTACCATAAAATGACACTTCTCCCCGTTTAGAACTAAGTTTGTCTCCACACATCTTTTAAGCACTCTCCTTAAGTTGTGAAGACAGTCTTCGAATGAATCTCCCACCACAGAGAAATCATCCATAAAGACCTCCATAATATCCTCCACCATGTGTGTGAAGATGGCTAACATACACCGTTGAAAAATCGCGGGTGCATTGCAAGCCAAAAGGCATTCTCCGAAAGGCAAAGATGCCATACGGACAGGTGAAAGACATTTTCTCTCTATCTTCGGGGGATATTGATATCTGATTGTACCCCGAATATCCATCCAAGAAACAGAAGTGCGATCGCCTAGCCAGCCTGTCCAATATTTGGTCAATAAAAGGTAGGGGAAATGGTCCTTCCGGGTGGCTGTGTTCAATTTCCTGTAATCCATGCAGATACGCCACCTTGTGACTGTACTAGTTGAGATCAACTCATTGTTCTCATTTTTTACAACAGTCATCCCCCCCTTTTTCGGCATACATTGGACAGGGCTGACCCAATTACTATCAGAGATAGGGAAGATGATTCCCGCATCTAACCATTTGATTACTTCTTTATTTACAACCTCTTTCATGTTTGGGTTCAGCCTTCGCTGGTGTTCCCTGGAAGGTCTGTGCCCCTATTCCAGGAGAATCTTATGCATATAGAAGGTTGGGCTGATACCTTTTATGTCTGCCATGGTCCAGCCAATGGCAGTCTTGTTTTCCTGCAGTACCTGTACGAGCCGTTCTACCTGCACATCTAACAAACCGGATGATATCATAACATGCAAGGTCGAATCAGGGCCTAAGAACACATACCTGAGGTGATCTGGGAGTGGCTTCAGTTCCAACTTGGGTAGTTTCTCTATTGATGGCTTTGCTGGAGGAGTGGCACTTTTTTCTAGGTCAAGGGACTCGAACTGAGGTTCCCTTGACCAAAATTCTCGGCCTTCCAGTGCCATGACCCATTCAGCTAACCCTTCACCATCCATTTCTTCTAAATTCGTCAGACATGCCTCCAATGGATCTTTTACAGTTAGGGTCATATCATCTTCTTGTAGGATTACATCCACTGCTTCAACTAGAGAGCAATTAGAATATTCACTAGGTCTCCTCATAGATTGTTAAACATTGAATATGAATTCTTCATCGTTCAATCTCATTTTTAATTCCCCAGTTTCACAATCGATCAGTACTTTCCCCGTGGCTAAAAATGGTCTCCCTAAAATAAGGGGTATCTCCTCATCCACCTGACAATCCAAGATAACAAAGTCTGCAGGGAACACAAACTTCCCCACTTGTACCAACACATCATCAAAAATACCAGTGGGCCTTTTCACTGTGCGGTCAGCCAGCTGTAGCAACATCGAAGTTGGCCTAGCTCTACCAATGCCCAGTTTGGTGTACACAGCCTGCGGCATCAGATTTATGCTGGCTCCCAAATAACACAACGCCTTTGCAAATGCATAACTTCCAATTGTGCATGGAATAGTGAAGCTACCTGGGTCCGATATCTTTTGAGCCATCGGTTTTGCCATCACTGTGCTGCAGGTCTGTGTTAAAGTTACAGTGGATAGATCATGAAAATCAAACTTCCGTGACATTAGATCTTTCATCATCTTAGCATAGCCGAGCATCTCCCTCAAGGCATCCATCAAAGGAATATTCAACTGAATTTGACGTAACATCTCCATGAACTTCTTATATTGGTCTGCCTTCTTTTGTTTGACCAGTCTCTGAGGGAAGGGTGCAGGTATCACCCTTTGTGCATTGCTTGCTGGCTTCTCTCTGTTAGAATTTTCTGGCACAAGAGGTGCCACCTGTTCTGCAACTTGCTCATTCATCTTATCTTTGCCTTTTTCCTCCTGACTCTGCTCAACCACCACTTCAGTAAGTTCTATTAGCTCATCTACCTCTAATTGAACTGGAGTGGCTAGTGTAGTGTCCTTGATGGCTTGTGCAATTTCCTGCTCTCTGTCTAAATCTCTCCCATTTTGGAGACTTACTGCCATCAGCTGATTCGGGTTTTGGTCCTTGGGGTTTATGTTTCTGTCTACAGGCAAAGTTCCCTGAGGACGGTTGTTCAAAGCCATGGACAGCTGACCCAGCTGCGTTTCAATATTCTTTATTGCTGAATCATGCACTGCCAATTTTTCCTGCACTTTATTATTTGTCCCAATGAGTTGCTGAAGCATACCCCTGATTTCCACCATGTTGTTATCTTACTACTGAGGGGGGTGGTTGGTATGTTAATTGTTGCTGATTTTGCTGTGGATAGCCTTGTGGTTTCTGATATGGTACTGGCAACAATTGGTTTTGAGGGTGCATACCCCTAGGCTGCTGCATATTAGGCCTGTACTGCTGATTTTGCTGCGGTCTTCCCTGCTGTGCTCCTTGCCTCTGACCCCCATAGTTGTTGACATAATTCATATCTTCCCTTGCCCCTTGATTTTCACCTTTTCCGCTCCATGAACACATATAAGACTGATTAATAGAAAGTGTACACAGTCCCCCATTTGTTGTATCAACAATGTGCACCTCTTTTGTACCCATCTCATCAATCTTCTTTGTCAATATGCTCATCTGGGTCATGAGTGTGGCCATGTTCTCTGCATGCGGATTATTTGGGTCAAGAGGAACTGAATGCACTATGGGTTCCAGTGTTGTACCTCTAGTCATCCACTCCGAATTTTGTGACATCTTATTGAGAAGGATTTTGCACTCAGTGAATGTTTTACTTAAAATGCACCTCCAGCTGACGTATCCACATTTGCTTTCAAATTGTCAGCTAGCCCCATGTATAATCTCTGACCGAGCATCTGGTCTGGAATGCCATGGTGAGGACACTTCACTAACATCCCTTTAAACCTTTCCCAAGTTTCTTGCAAGGACTTAGAGGGTTGCTGCCTATACTGCAATATGTCATCAATCTGTTTTGCAGTCTTGTTAGGCGGACAGAACTTGTTCAGGAACTGCTTGACTAATTCCTCCCAGGTGGTGATAGAGTTGATAAGGAGCGAATTTAGCCAAGTCCGAGCTTCCCCAATTACCGAGAAAGGAAACAGTAGCAGCTTGATAGCTTCCGGAGTTGCATTTGGCTGCCTTTGAGTCATACAAATTGACAGAAAATTCTTCAAGCGTTGTTGCGGGTCTTCAATGTGTGACCCGGAGAACAGTCCTTTATTCTGCAGCAGATGCAACATGTTGTTGGTGATCTGGAATGTCTCCACTTGAATTGTGGGCACAGCTATGGCAGTGGCTAGATTATCAGATGTGGGTTGTGCCCAGTCATAAAGTGCAGCTTCGGGCACAAGAGGTCCCACCCTTCTGACATTTAAATCAGCTGGCTCATTCCTGACATTTCCGTTGATGTTATCTACGTCACCCATGTCAAATTCGAGTTGGTGTGATTGTTGAGATTGTTGAAGTCTTTTGTTGGCACGGTTCAATGCCCTGAATGTTTTCTCGAGGTCTGATAGTCCTTCTAGCAGTTCTCCAGTCCTCGAAGAACATCTAGGCATACACCTGCTTTCCACAAGAGTTCAAATGTTAGAATTTCAATGAAACGATTGGGTATAGAGAAAACTGACTACGCTTAAAATTTTTGTACTTCTCTCAATTGTAATTGATAACACCGTTAATTCCTCGGCAACGGCGCCAAAATTTGATAATGCCAAACTATGCCTTATACAAAGACACACAAGGACATAGCAAATATAATCTGAGTAATTCTGCCCAGAGTCGAACCATAGAGAATTAACATATCAATTACTTTTGACTGATTTACTAAATTCACAGAATCAATTTTCCCCAAACTTTGTAATTCACAATTGATGATATTTCTAACAACTAAAGTCCGAAAATAATTAACAGCTGAAAATTAACTATGCTTGATGTGTAAACAGTTGGAATAAGGTCTAAGGTAATGGTTTCTCCCGTTGGTGATTTCCTTGGTTGTACGTTTCTTATAGCGATGCCTTAGTTGTCTCTATCAATCAAGAACTCTCCGGCTATCATAAATCTCTCTCAAGCAATTATGATAATTTACTAGACGCACTCTCTCAAGCTACGCTAGCTAGATTCACATTACTGTTCTTTTAGATTGCACCCGAGGTATCGTTATCTCTAATCCAATCTCTAAACCCTCGGTTATGACTCTCGTCTATACTCTGGGAGTGATGTTGTTCAAACGGCTACCTAAATATGCACTCTCTCTCAAGAATATACATAATAAATATGAACGGATAATTGAGGGCCCTTTCAACTAACCATAATCAAAATGTAGATGAACAAATAGAGATTAACAACCAATTCAAACTATGTTAATATAACAACCAAGTCATCCCTAACGGGTTCACCAAATCCTTAGATTAAAGTATTTAGCTACTCATGACAACGTAAGAATAAACTACGAAAATATTCATAATGGAAAAATTGCAAGAAAATTAGAAGAGAATAAGAACTATGATGTTTTGGGTGATCTCTCACACTTGTTCTTCTTGCAAAAATAATCTCAAAATAGGCTCTCTCTTCTCGGGCAAGTTTCCTACATCTTATAAGGGTTTTACAAAAGTTTTCCCAACTTGACACTTTGGCCCCTTAAATTCTGGGCTGTGAACATGCCGCCGCGGCCGCGGCGTCGACCTCGGCGCTGATTGCGGAGAACACTGCCTCCAACCGCGGCGCGGACCGCGGTGTAAACCGCGGTGCATGTGCTGGGCCTTTTTGTCTTCGCGTTCCTTCTCTTTATGCTCTTTTGTGTTTGGGTACTTCTTGAGTGGGTGTTTTCTTCACGTTATTGCCTCTAAACACTTCATGTTGCTTCCTCACATCTTATATTCCCTGCGAAACCAAATAGCATTTATTAAAGCATTTTATTGGCAACTTACATTATAAAACAACAACAAAGCATGGACAATTATGGTGTAAATAACAACTATATAGCCTATTATCACCAACCCATATTCCCGCAGACTTCCAAGGGAAATTCCAATTAAGAGATGAGCCTACACCCCCTGTTTCTCCTGCTTCTTCTGAGTCGTCTGATGGCTCAGAGGAAAGTATTGAGTCTTCAGCATCAGCTTCTCCTCCTGCTACACCTTTGGCCTCACCAGCAGACCCTATTGATGTAGATGCTGAGATCCCTGATGACGGGAGGAGTGGTGACACCTAGATAGGAGGGTTGGAGAGATCAAGGAACCCGGTGGTATAGTAAGAATGTTTTGTGAGTGAGAAAGCCTAACACAAGTTTCGGGAGTGGTGTCCTTAGAGGTCACTTACACATGAGAGGGTCTTCATTGAGCGGGATCTGCTACCTCACAACCCAAATGTCAGGAGGCCATTCAATGAGAGAGTGGGGTGGCAGTTCTTCACCAACAACTTACCAAATGCCAATGAACACTTGGTCAGAGACTTTTACGTTAATGTCGCTCACACAAAAAGGTCATAATTTTGACCAAAGTCTGGAACAAGAAGATTAAGTTTGATGGCAAGACTTTGAATGATTAGGCTGGGCTCAATGACGAGGATGAGTCCTTGTATCTGGAGAAGGTGGATATGGATGAGTTAGCCTACCCGTGGCTTGCATCAATGATTTCTCTTCTGGGGACTACTCCAGCTTGGCTGACACCTGGGGTCCCGATCTACAGGAACACTTTGTGTTTCGAGGCAAAGGGTTGGGAAACTTTTGTGTGCATCTAGTTAGACCCTAATTGTAGGGGCTATCATAACGGGGTACCCGATTAATGTCGGGAATATTATGGACAAGGTGATCACCAGAGTGGTTGGAAAAGATGAGAGCTCATACCCTTTCCCGAACTTCCTCACCATGTACCTAGAGGATCAGGAAGTGGAGGGAAGGGACTTTGACACTAAAGTGAAACCAAAGAGGCCTTTCTCCTGGTACAGCCTTCAGGATCCAGACAACCCCAAGTCCAAGGGAAAAGCCACCACTTCCACTGGACTGTCTGAAGAGTCAGGGGCGGTGGCCACTGGTTTCGAGCCTTCTACTGCCATGCCACATCCTCCCTCCGGACCATCTACTTCTATGACTTATTCGGTGCCTTCTTCATCAGTATACCCTTTGACTGCATTGAGGGTTAACCAGATTCTTTCTAGCATCAACAACTGGATGTAGGCAGCTACATCAAAGTTGTTTGTCCTATCCAGCACAGTGGCAGCTCAGTCAGCTCCGGCACAACCTCAATTGCCTGCTTCAGTGGAGGAATCACTAAAAGAGCTTCTAGACAATCAGAAGAAGCTCCTGGAGAACCAGAAGTTGATCATGGCCACTTTGGAAGCACAGGGAAAAGCAATCACGGACTTGAGAAAACAAATGAAGAAAATGAAGAAGACTCGGGCCTCAAATGAGTCAGTAAAGCTGCTAACGAAGGAGGTTGAAAAGATTAGATTAGCTGGAGACATCCCATTGGACCTACTCTTGGAGGATCCAGTTCTGTCAGCACATGCACCAGAGCAAGAGGCTGACACAGAGCCCATGAGGAGAGGGGTGATCCCCCAGACTGAGGATCTGGAGATTGAGTTGGAGGACCCAGAGGGAGGTGACTCAGGCCAGCCACAGGACCCAGCTAGTGACCCTATGCAAATAGAGGCATCATAGGGAGTTTTTTCTTTATTCTCTACCCTTCCCCTACTCTATTTTTGTTGATAGCATTGAGGACAATGCTACTTTTTATTTGGGGGGGGGGGGGTGGCCTTATTTTGAGTTTGATGATGATTCAGATATTGGTTTGTAATAACTTTGATACTATTTTTTTTCTTTATTTTTTACTTATCGTACTTTATTTTCGTACTTTTGGTATGTATATAAAGTTACCTTTCCATGTATATATTCATTCCCTTTTTATGTATATTCGTCTTAATCCTCTATTGTACATATTCGACTTACTTTCTGTATTTTATTTTATAACTTTTTTTGAAATTTTCCTTAATAGCATAGCTTCTTATTTCATTTAGTAGTTTCTTTTTTTCAATTTGTAACTTCTTACTTTTACAAGTTTTTGTGATCAATAAGCCTTTGGTTTTCTTAATGCCACAGTTCTTTTCAAATGTGGAATTTGTGTGAACTGGGTGGCTCTTCCTGATGATGGATGACATGACAACCTTCTTAAGGGTTTGAGTCTATTTTCTTTATGTTTTTGTGTAAGTAGTAGTAATGAATAAAAGCGTTTCACACAAAACTTCACTTGTGCCTAACACATTTACCTTTGACCTTATGGTTAGAAATAGATTGCTTTGCAAAGAATGGTGTTAGTTGTGACATTTTGACTCTTGTATTGACTAAACAATCATCGAGTGGTTTTTAGGAGCTATTTGTGTTGTTCAATCTTAGCTAAGGTTGTTGTGGGCCCTCGACTCTGTTCTCTTTAGAAATCCAATAGCTTGTGAGGTGAGGTATTGATTTGCAAGTCCAAGTTCTGTGTTAATAAATCTAGAACTTGCCCTGAATGTTTGTCTAGGCGAAATTCTAAGTGTAGCTCGACTTGAGAAATGATTATAGGCTCTACTTGATCCAAATTGAAAACTGAAAGCTTCCATAGCCCACCAAATATGATATCCCTAGTCATCCCCATTGAGCCGAAACCTTTGTTCTTTCAATAACCATGATACAAGCCTTTATCCGTTCTAAAATGACCCTCTCTTGGCACCCGATCTTTCCTTAGCACACTTGGCAAAAGCATAAGTTTGGGGGGAGAGACAAGGAATGCAAAAGTGATATAAAGTACAAAATGAAGAAAAGGGAAGGCAAAATAAAGAGAAAGAAAAGCAAAAAGTCAACAAAAAAAAGAAGAAAAGAAAGTGAACAATATAGAAAAATGAAGGGATTCAATAAAAGCAATGATGAAAGGCTTGGAATGATTAGAAAGGAGAAAAATGATTGTCATGAACAAGAAAGAGTGACAATGTATCTCTCTAGTCCCCGAAGGAAGAAAAAATGGCTCAAAGAGTCAAGAAAGTGTGAGCCTAAATGAGAAAATGAAGTGCTTAAGGGAAGATGAAACCTTCATAGACCGATATATCCTACCTTGAACCAAAAGCCTTTATTACATCCCCGCAAAAGCCCTATGATTTTGAGTTGAGTGAGCTTACATTAGTGGTAATTCATATGAGGAGCAAGTTTATGGTACTTAGAGCCGGACTTGTGACATTCCCTTGTGAGAGACGAGTGTACTTCTTTACAATCCTTTTTTGAGTGCTTTAATTTTTAAGTGAGATTTTTCTTAAGGAGAGTGGAGGAGAAAGATTTTGGGTTCCACAACGACCTACGTAGTAGAGCGAGCTTTCTTGATGAGTTAAGTTAACTCTTGATGCTCTTGTGTCGCACTAGAGCCATGGTGCTAAAAAGGTTGTGTGTTGTTGATAATACATTTGTGTTGACGGTAATCGTTAGTCCCAATTGATGGTTGATGAAGTCATCTTAGAATAGCTAAAATTCTTATTTCTTTTATTTTGTGAAGGTGGGAATTACTTTGTTTTCTTGAGGACAAGCAAAAGCTTAAGTTTGCGGGAGTTGATAACTACATATTCTAGCCTATCTTATGCTCTCTTTTTCTTAGGTTTTGGATAAAAAATGTGTAAAAGTATTCCCGAAACTTGACTTATTGTGCTTGTTTGCAGGGTTTGGTCAAAATGAGGCAAGAAATCCATAACCAACTCATGAAGGAGTTAAATTTGCACAAGTTCAAAGCTGAGATAAAAGCGCTGACAACGAAGAAAAAAGCATGGTCACGGAAGGTCCACCGCTGAAGCGGCCACAATTACACGGTCTGCGGAATTGAGATTCAGAGAAGGTGTTTTGGATGCAGATAGAGACGTCGACCGCAGTGAAATAGTGCGGCAGCGGAATACCTGATGCGGCCGCGGTGCAAATTCCGCTGAGAGTATCGATCAAGGTTCAGAGACCCTGAAAAGTGAACCTAACTGAGGAGCGCAGTCCATGTCTAAATTGCACGGCCACGGTTGATGCTAATGCTGAGGCGGCACTTTTTATGCTCCCCGCAAAATCAAGTCCAGACCAAGCACAAAAAGAGAAGAAACACGGTCCACGTCTGCTTTTGCGCGGCCGCGAAAGTCAATGTGCTAAGGCGCCCATTATTTTGCTGACAGCAGAACCTCCGTAGGGGTATTTTTGTCCAGTAATTTTAGCTGTGTATAAATAGATCTTTTTCACATTTTTATGTTATCTTTTGTATTAGGGAGCTCATGAACAGGCGTACGTTTCTATTTAGAGTAATTTAAGAACAATTTTATCTATTATTCCTAGATTTTATTCTTGTAATCAACTATTATGGCTTATATTTCATCTTCATCTTTGATTTCTACCTTAATTATGAGTAGCTAAACCCATTAGCTAGGGTCGTGACCCAACCCTAGGGTGGGTATTTAATGGATCTTCAACTTTAGGGCTTAATTGTTTATGGATTAGTCATATTTAGCTTGATTCATGCTTTAATTATAGAATTAGTAGTTGCAAACACTGATTCGTGCCTTTATGACTTAGACTCTTCATGAGAAAGAAGGACTAAGTCTAGGAAATTAGGCTAACAAGGAATTGGGGTGCATTCAAGAGATTGATAACGCCAATTAAAGGGTTAAACCTAGAGATAGTAATCCCCGTCTTGAGCCAATTTTACTTGCATTGTTTGAACACCCAATTGGGCTTGAGAAAATCAATTAGGGAAAAGTCACTCAAACTACCGAGAGGTATAGAGTGAGTAATTTTGTGTAAAGGTTATATCACGACCCCAAATATAACAAGCTTGTCCTAAATTTTAGATCCCATTAGATACTCGCCTAGGTGTAAGTCACTTCCCTTGTGCTTTTTATCAATTGAGAAAAATCTTACAAAAAAAATTGTACTTAGATTATTTTCAGCAATCAGTAGCATTAAAAGTAGTATAGAAACAATCTAAGCATGGTTAGGAGTGCAATTAAAAGCAACACGCATAACTAGATTAGATAGAAACCCAAATCCCAACCAATATTAACTCCCTGTGGAAATCGATCCCGGCCCTTCGGGTAAAAGCTGCATCGACCACTCGTTGCCATTATATAGTGGTGTACGGTTGGAGTCGATCAGTCCTTAAACCTTAGAAACCAATCTCTATCATCCAGAATTCATTACAAGACTCGAATCCCACATCTACACACTGTATAAGTTTGAACAAGCTGTATCAAGTCACAACCATAACCCAAGATGAAATCACATGATATACCTTATCACTTCGACACCCATAGTAGGAACTGGTGACCACCATTACTGCCCAAAAACCAATCTGATGTCGGTAGCAAACCTAATATCGATTAAAACTTCGTTCAAAACCTTCATACCCTACCGATGATGAAAGAAACAAGCATAACCGCTTAATCACTCATCTGATCAATAAGCCAAAAAACTCACTCATCCGACCAGGGCCATTGTCCAAATTCTCAACAAAATATAGTATTATTCTTCCAAACTTTCCTCATCCCAATACAATAGTGCAAACCTCAGGTCTAAAAACCTCATATCAACCAATACAAGTAGCGCCATCAACACGTATCAAAAATAATTATATGGAGCCTCGCACAAACCAGTTCGATACACCAATAAGTAATAATTCAGACATGACAGATAACAATAAGAAAACTAAATAAGAAGACTACTAAGCAAGCTAAACAGGCAGGGCAATTTTAGCATTTTACTATGAACTATTTCCAACAAGGTGAAAGCAAAATACACGAAATAGGAATAAGGAGTTACATTTCAACACTGTACCATTATGGCGTGCAACCCGATCCCATCATATCAATCTACATAAGGTACCCCTCAAGCAATAATACTCGGGCTCACTAATCACATGTGAGTCAACATCAAGCACAATAGAGTGCACAAAATATAACTGTAGGGAAAATCATTAGGAACAAACAATACTGAGAAAGACAAGCACAACTATGCTGCAATAAGCAAATCAATATCACAAAGGCTATCTCGCCCATAATGCCATGAGGCCTAAACTGAATCACAATATGCGTGTGAAGAATCAAGTAGCCCTCACAACCCGTCATAGTATAAGAGAGAGACATATAACATAAATCAAGGCGTGAATAACATCCATTCCGCCCGATGATATACACGTGGTAACAACTGCGCAAGAACAAACAAATCCGATCCGATACAGAATACACATGCTTGTTGTCACACCTCCTTTTTTACCTACACCCCGGGAAAGATGTATATTAGGAGTGTTTCTAATTAAAGAACAATCGAAACAGGATTTATTGTTAAAATATTTAGAGTCACCACTTGGGAGATTTATGGTGTCCCAAGTCACCAGTTGAATCCCGAATCGAGGAAAAGCCTGACTCTTTTTAACAGTCCGCAAACCAGAAATCCGAGTAAGGAATTCTATTAACCCGGGAGAAGGTGTTAGGCATTCCCGAGTTCCGTGGTTCTAGCACGGTCGCTCAACTGTTATATTTGGCTTAACTATCTGATTTTAGAAACACGTTTTAACCTATGATGCCATTTAAAAAAAAACTTCTAACCGCTTTTAATTAATTATTAAAGAAGATTGAATGCCGCTTAAAACGTGCCTTTGGATCGCGCCACATGAAATGCGCCCGCAATCCTAAACACATTTTTGGTCAACGTTTTAAGATTTTGATTTGGGTCACATAAAATGCACACCCGAGTTTAGGAAGGTAATGTTATTAAAATAACGCGCCTACAACAACTACGCGTTTTAACTTTGCGAGGGCCATGAAAAATTTGCTAAATGGTGCGCCTCAGATTCTAAGGATTTAAAAGAAAATTAAATGAGGGCCACACATTTGTCATTTTTGTTTGGCATGGCGCACCTCAATTCTAATTTAAAAGGGTATTCAAATTATATTTGGAGGGTCATGGACTATTTATATTTAAAATGGCATACCTCCAGTCTGCTTAAAAAAAGAGTTAATTAAATAACTAAGGAAAAAACTTAATGAGATTATAATTACTTTGATCTAAAGTTTAAACTTAAACCACTTAATCAATAAGAAACGACCATGCAAAATTTGCACCATTTTTGTCCCAAAGCCTAGCTGGGCCTGATGTCCCAATTGTCAAGAGCCCAAAACCTAGCCCACATGAGCAATATTGGGCTCATAATGCTTCCCATATCATGAATTAAGAGTGCAAGAGAGGGGAAAGGGAGTTTGGGCACGATTAGGCCAACGCTAGAGGCCCAGACGTAACGTTTCATCATTAGTTTTACCAATTTTGGCTCAAATACTTGCAGTCATGAGCGGATTCAGAACAATCTGATGGTCAAGAGCAGTTCGTAGGCAACTTACTTGTCATTCAATCCCCAAATTTAAGGCCATGCAGATCACAAGCAATCATTTCAAGCTTACGCCTAACAAGAAACTGCTTTTGAAATGGAAACATAAGAACATGCTTCTCCTTTTAATCCCAGACTAGGATTTTCAGCATAAACTAAAATGCAAAATATAACAATATGGAGAATCAGAATTATATTCAACTATGGCTAAAACTAAACACCTAATGAATATGCTTCAGGATACTCTAATCTAT
Source organism: Nicotiana tabacum (assembly GCF_000715075.1). Taxonomy (NCBI): domain Eukaryota; kingdom Viridiplantae; phylum Streptophyta; class Magnoliopsida; order Solanales; family Solanaceae; genus Nicotiana; species Nicotiana tabacum. Next base: position 70,550,273 of record NC_134080.1, read on the forward strand.
CATCATCCCCTTTTGATTATTAAGATCCACAATGGAATTGCCAAGCAAGCAACAAAAATAAAATTCCCGAGGCTCACATCAGCCTCTTCAGTACCCATAGATACTACAAACAGAATGTCCTATGTCCAAACAGTTTTCATGTCCTTTAATACAGATCATCTAAATCAAATGCTACTCAAAACTTTTAGGCACTCAAAGGGAATTGAACAACAAGAAAAAGAAAATTAAATGTCTACCCATAGTGGAAACTAAGCTAAATACACAAATTAACTAATTTTGAATGTGCAGAAACATCATTTAACCAACTACTCAATTACAAATCTCGGCTTGACTAAGCTAACTTCATGTTCATCCATTCTCATACATTAAAAGGTGAGGTGAATACATGGAAGGTGAAATGAAAGAAAACAAAAGGAAGTCAGTAGCCAAGCAGCAAAGCAACAGAATCCAGCAACCAAGACTCCAACAAAACCAAACTCAAAACCAAGAAGGAAGTGCATCAGTCCAGAAAAACAGTTTCAGTCGAGTGGTAACTCAGCATAATTCAAACCAAGCTTAAAACCAAATTCGATCCATCTCAAACACTCAATGAATTAAATATTGCTTTAGCAGGTTGGAAATTTTAAAAAAAAAATCAGAGAAGGAAATCAATGAAATAGTAAAATTCAGCCATTTGGTATTTTCTTGGATTTTTATCTCTATTTCTCTACCTTGAATGCCAAGTTAGAGAACCTTTATAGGCAAGGCATTTAGGGAAGCTTCCAAGTATCAGTTTTGCAATTAGGACCTTTTGAAATTTTCATTATAGCTTAGATACCCTTAGTTAAAAATCAAAATTCAAAACAGCCCCCCTCCCCAGCTTCCTAAAAGCTTCCTGTTCTGTTACAAAAATATCCCCTATGCTGATTACCCAGACTACCCCCCTCACCCCTGAAATTTACTTTTTCAGCCTAAAAACCAACTATGGGTCAATTTGAACCAATGGTTCAGACCCAAATGGATGAGTCAACCTTGCACCCAAAGCCCAAACCAAGAGGTCAGAACCCCAAATGATCAATCCGAGTGAGAAGTAACCACAAAAACCCAAAATATGCGCTAACAATTGATTTTCTGTTAAGCTAAACCCCTGACCAGAATTAAACTAAATTAATCAAATTAATAAAACCCAATTCCTGCTAATTAACAGAAAACGCCATAACTTAACATAAAATTAAGAAGACGAAGAACAAGTAGAAGTTTGAAAAAAGAAAAACTGAAAAACTGACAAAACGTACACTAAATTAATATTAAGGGACAGACTAGGTTTGAAACTCTTTGATCAATTTCAGACGAAGGATAAGTCATCAAACAGACGTAGAAGGAAAGAAGAAGAACAAGAGATGAAATGAGCAATAACAGACAGAAAACGAAGGAAGACTCACCAAGTAAAACTCGAAGCCAACACTGGAACCTTCAATTTAATGAAATTGATGCTAACCACTTGTTCTTTGTCAAGAACAAATAAACAGCATCGATTTGCGTTGAATCAAATTTCAAAACGTGAAAATCGGGAGTGTAGGCTGATGCATGCCGCAGAATCGAGGGTAAAGCGATTTAGGATTTTAGGGCTCATCCCTTCGAATCAAGATTCGAAGGAATCTAGGGTGATTCAAAGGAAATAGAATAGAGATTGGGGAAGAAGGGGGTGTGAGGGTTTCAGGGTGTTAGCTTGGACTGGTTTGGTGGTGGCGCCGCCAGGTTTATGATGGTGGAAAATAGGGGCGGCGGGTAGGGTTTCCGAGGGGTCTCTGAGGTGGGAGTTGAAAGAGGGGAGATGAGGGGGGGGGGGGTAGGGTAGTGTTTGGACATATATATATTAAGACCTCCCCACTTCTGAACCGTCAGATCAACTAACCTCGACGGTCGAGATCAAAGGATAACAAAACGACGTCATTTCGGATGAAGGGGTGACCGGACCGGGTTGAGACGCAGGTTTAGGCCGGGTTTCGGTACTTAACAATTTGGCCTGCGGTTCTTAATTGGATTTGGCCCAACAGATCTTTAAGAACAAATTCCCTTTCTCTTTTCTTTTATTCTATTATTCCTCTTTTTTTTTTCTATAATTAATTGAAATCCCAAATTAACTCCTAAATTGATCTAATCTTTAAAATTAGGCTAATTATCTACTATAATATTTACAAAAATTAATTAGTCCTAAATTAAAAGAGAAAATTACTAATTTAAAGCTAAAAGGCTAAAAATGCAAAAGTAAGCCAATTTTTGTAATTTTTTCCATTTTTATAAAATAACTAATTTACTGATTAATCCTAAAATATAGAATTAAATGTTAAATGCAAATGCCACGTATTTTTGTATTTTTCATTAGTTAAACAAAATTAACATGCACAGACAAATGCAAACAATTAACGAAAAATGCCACAAAAATCCACGAAATTGCAAACAACGGAAAAAATTATTTTATTTTGAATTTGTGGGAATAATTCATATAGGGCAAAAATCACGTGCTCACAGCTTCCCCTTTTTGCCCGGAAATACGAAGAGTTTTCGTGCAAAGATAAAGTGAGCGGATACGAGCGATTTTTGCCCGTTTGAATACTCCGTGGGAAGCATTTTTGAAAGATTTGACTGTGCCATGCTTTCAAGGTTGCCTACATATCCTTGGCTAAAAAGGAATCAGGTCAGTATAGTTCAGGAATGTTTGGTAGCTGGGACTACCATGAAGCTGTGATTTCACTGTTGCTACTGCTGCTGCTACTGCTGCTGCTACAGCTTGCTGCATCCCCTTATTACACCAAAAATAAAATGTAGCTAGACTATGCTATGATCTATATATTACAAAATCCTATCTGTTACTTCAAACTTGCTCTTGTGGTTCTTGTTGCCTTGTTGACTTGTACTCTCCCGGTGAAATCCCCTTGTTGCCTCTTTGAATTGTAATCTGTGATGTTTTCCGATTCTCCAGGTGGATGTCTGACTGCCAACTACACTTTGAGGTGTTTTTTCCTTTCTTTGAGTGGACACTTGATTGCTGAACTTGAATGTATTCCCTGCTCTCTAGGCGGGCTCCTGATTGCTGAACTTGAAATGTATTCCCTGCTCTCCAGGCGGGCTCCTGACTTCTAACTTGAAATGTATTCTCTGCTTTCCAGGCAGGCTCCTGACTTCAACTTGAACTATAATCCCCTTGTTGCCGCTTTGAATTGTAATCTGAGATGTTTTCCTTTTCTCCAGGTGGATGCTTGACTGCTGAAACTTGAATGTATTCCCTACTCTCCAGGCGGGCTCAAGACTTCTAACTTGAAATGTATTCCCTGCTCTCTAGGCGGGCTCCTGATTGCTAAACTTGAATGTATTCCCTGCTTTCCAGGCGGGCTCCTGACTTCAACAAAATAGACAAGACAAAGAAAAATTTTCTGCCCCAGTTTGGGTATCTGGACGCGTATGTAGGTGTAAAACGAACCACATTACCAAATATCAATAAGAACTTGAAAGCTAAAATTTGAGTTATACTCCCTTGTTCTCCAGGTGGGCTCCTGATTGCTGATTTGAAATGTATTCCCTGCTCTCCAGTCGGGCTCCTAACTGCTGACTTGAGATGTATTCCCTTCTTTCCAGGCGGGCTCCTGACTGCTAAACTTGAAATGTATTCCCTGCTATCCAGGCGGGCTCCTGATTGCTGAACTTGAAATGTATTCTGTCACGACCCAAACTGGAGGGCCATGACTAGCACCCAACCATACTTGCCGAGCACCAACGTACATTTTATCTAACCTTATTTATTATCTTTTACGGCTAATGAGATCAATATAAATGGTAGACATGGATCATGGACAACCAACAATAAAAACTGATGGCATGAACATATATAATATGGGATGACCAAACAATCAAAAAACTATATATAAGGTATGAGCTACCACGCTACCATGAAAGACTATACAACAAAAACTAGCCAACAAGGCATACCAAACTATACATGAGTCGACACCTGTCTATGAGCCTCTAAAGGAACATAAGTGCTGCAACATAGCCGGAACAGGGCCCCGACATACCCATAATGTCTATAACAAAAATGCATACCAAGACCAAGGCAAGTCCGGAGAAGGGATCTCGCCAATCACCGCTGAACTGGACAGCCTACTGTGGTGGGGGAGCTGCACCTGCCTGTCTATCAGGACCTGCAGCACGACATGCAGTGTCCACAAATAAAAGGACGTCAGTATGAATAAAGTACTGAGTATGTAAGGCAGGGAACCATAAATACGATCAGTAATGTAAGCAAGGATAGAGAATATACAACCTGTAACATCTTAGTACCTCTGAGGGCTACTGACATGAAATGCATGATACATATGTATAAATACATAAACCTTTAAAACATTTGCCTCTGTGGTGCATCATCATCATCATACCATACCCGACCATAATAGGCTCAGTAAAAAAACGTACCCGGTCATCATAAGGCTCGGTAGAATCATACCCGGCCACGTGGAGCTCGGTAAAACCCAACTGATCAGTGGTTGCACAATAGGTGCCGTACCCGGCCAACTATAGCGTGGCTCGGTAGAGTAAAATAGATACATATATATAATGCATGCTCGACTCATGGAATCACATTCTAAACCTTTCGGAGTGACATAAGATCGGTATCCTCTGTACACGTTATTAGGACTAACTCTTCACTATGAACCTTATAAGAATCAGGAAGTACCAACAACATTGATAACATAAGAATAAGAGAAGCAACATTAACATCAATCGTTCCATAAGAGGGAAAACAATGTAAGTACTGCTAGCTTCTAAGAGTAGAGTAACTTGGAAGCTCGTTCATTACATTATGTACAATCAGAGTCGTGCAAAAGAAGGAAAGGGATAGCCTCACATACCTTGTATATACTTCCCCAATCTCAAGCTATGCAATTGTCAAAACTCCTTAGTCTACAATAAGAGAAACGATACTATCGTTATCATTTAAGCGTCATAACTATTATGTATCGACCACAACCTATTTTACGATGAAACGGAAAGCACCTCCCCTATATATATGACTTCACACCATTCAAAACAATCACCAAAGAGCCCAAAAAACATCAATAATAAACATTTTGAGCCTCCCAAAATGGTCCACGCACAGCCTAATCACTCCATGCATACGACGACCACCGTAGTCGTGTCAAACGACCCAGAAATGTTATGAATAACTATCATACCACAACCCTACATATATTTGGTGTTTCTCCACACCCTTACTCCTCCAAAACTCCACAAAACAATAGTAAAATACGCAGCCCAACAGCAACGCAAAACAGTCCACAAAACAATAACATTACTACCAAGCCATTCGATATATATTTCACAAGTTCTAGCTTCAATGGCTTAGCCGCAACTTGGATAATCTTAAATACATATAGAGTAATAGGTTCCTTACCTTTATAAAGAAATAACAAATCCAATTTGACCTTAAATTTCCATGAAATATCCCTCCAATGCTGCCACAACAACAAAAAAGCGAAACTAGCGATCAATTAGTGTTTTTCGGCACTAGAATCACTTTAGAAGGCTTGAAATCACCTAGGATTGATATTAAGAACATGAGGGAGTATTTACAGAACATAAACCCTTTAAAACAACCTCCCACACGAGCTGGAACGACACAAAAATGAGCAACAACAAGAAGAACAAGAGACTTACTAGCGCCACGAAATTCCCGACACTTGATTTGTGTTGTTTGCCCTCTTTTTGGATCTTGAATATTGAGAGAACCTTGAGAGGATGTTATTAGGGTTCTAAGGTCTGAAAATAGTGAGAATAAATGACTTAAAATGGGTTGGAGGCATCCTATATAGGTCCAAAATCTTAAAACGCCTTAGTGGGCCCCATAGAGAGGTGCTTGGTGCAGTCTCGCGAAAATGCGAATATCTCTCTACTACGAGATTGTATCGGTGAACGGTTTAATGCGTTGGAAACTATACTCATAGATATTTAATTTGGTTGGTAGATCACCCCGTAATTCCTTGTAAATTAGGAGAAAAGATTAGAAATATTTGACCTAATGTTTAAGTAAAATTATGAACCTAAGTTGCGACAACTTTTGTCGACTTTTGTTTCATAACTCGTTTGACTTCAATACTTATGATACGGATATTATATAATTAAAATACCTTAATACATGACCTCTTGATTGTATTAAGCACCACTAGATTTATCTGAAAATACGAGTTACAACATCCTTGATTCATTTAACTTCTAATACTTGTTAATCACCCTTATACACTCTTGTATCACTTAAGACCAATAGGATTGACTTCTTATCATCTCAAAGATAATTCCTTCTTGGATTTATGTTAACTAATATATGGCATGAACTAACACATGTGGATATGGGTTGTAACATATTCCCTACTCTCCAGGCGGGCTCCTGACTTCTAACTTGAAATGAATTCCTTGCTCTCCAGGAGGGCTCCTGACTGCTAAACTTGAAATGTATTCCCCGCTCTCCAGGAGGGCTCCTGATTGCTGAACTTGAAATGTATTCCCAGCTCTCCAGGCGGTCTCCTGACTTCTAACTTGAAATGTATTTCCTTCTCTCTAGGCGGGCTCCTGACTGCTAACTTGAAATGTATTCCCTACTCTTCAGGCGGGCTCCTGACTACTGACTTGACATGTATTCCCTGCTCTCCAGGCAGGCTCCTGACTTCAATGAAATAGACAAAAAAAACAAAGAAAATTTTCTGCTCCAATTTGGTGGCTGGGCACAGATGTGAGTGTAAAACTAAATCACATTACTAAGTATTACTAAGAATTTGAATGTTAGGTCCCATTATCCGGGGGAGTCCTGACAACTCTTAATTAACCGACAATTTTAAATCTAAGTTATATCTTCTAAGGTGTGACTTCTGCTAAATCTTGTTATCTAAGAGGGTCTTTAAACTACTCCCCATTATCCAGGAGGGTCCTGAAAATCAAAAATCAAGTATTATCTTAAAAGTGACAATTTTTATGGCTGAATTATACTACCCTACAGTAGAATTTAAACTAGACGTTGTTATCTAATCGAAATCTTAAAGCTAAATTCCAATATTCAGGAGGGTCCTGGAAACTCCTAATTGAATCCTATCTCGAACATGCAAACTTCTAAGCTAACTTATATTTGGGATACATTTATGCTAGATTATGCTCTTTCTGAACTTTAAACTAGGTCCCATTTTCCAGGAGGGTCCTGAAAATCAAAAATCAAACCTGTTTGGTGACTGCCTTTCTCCACGGAGGGTTTCCCCGAAACAACCGAAATTTCTTGCCCCTATTTTAATCAAAGAAAAATTTTGTCAGTTTAAAATGTGGTGGTTAGTTGATGACATTCTTTGCTGAAGGTCTCTCTTTTGCATTGTTTTGTTTTGACTGGCTTCCTGCACTGGCCCTGGACCGCTTGACTTTCCGACTGACTTTCAAAACCCCATAACTTGAATGACCCGAGTGTTCTATACCTGAACCGTTAATTCACACCTCTGACCCCTTTAACTGAACCTCTGCATCCCCCATGAAATTACCAAATCATTTTGCCGATGGAACTCTTGCTGGCACTTTTTCCCACTTTACATCATGCTATCTTTGGTATGCTCTGACCGCACTGTGCTTTGCAATCTTGAAGCTGGTAGTGAGCTTTAAAATTCCTTCGTATTTGCTTAAATAGAACTGAAATTGGGAACATTCTTAGAGAAATAAACCCAAAAGAAATGAAATGCAATGACTTTCAGAGTTAAGGATAGGAAAATCCAAAACTGGAAGACTATCTGAAGAGGAAAAAGAAAAGACACTTATCTGAGTGGAGCAGTTGGTACCAATGATCATGACATGCATTTCGGATTAATCAGCTCAATCTATGCAACCAATCAACTTTCAATTGCCATACTTTGTTGTCCCGAAATTTCCATTACCTGATTTCTTCACCCAAATCCTGACCTGTTCATCCTGCGGTGCCTTGGAAGGTTTCCACCAGCAGACCTCTCTCATCCGTTCATCTCTCAACTCACTTCCTACTTACGGTGACCATGAGAGTTTTCACCAACAAGACTCTCTCATTTTGATTTCTCTCAGCTCCCGTTGCCTTACGGTGTCCGTGAGGGTTTTCACCAATAAGACTCTCTCATTTTGATTTTTTTCCCTCTTTGGACCAGAGTGTTGCCCCTGATGTGAATCACCTCTACTTGCTTGACTTGGTATTTCTCTAAGACTGATCAGAAGGTCTTTCTTTGGACCGTAATGTGGGCTTTTGGATGGGGTTAGAAAGAAAGGGTATAAAAAGGCTCAAAACAACTCAAATGGGTTCAAAATTACAACTTTCGGAATCAGATTTCTTACAACAACCACAACTTCTGCCCCAGTTTCTTGCTTGGGGACTTTTGGATTTTTATTTTGATAAGACCGAACCGTGAGGCTGCCTACGTATCCTTAAAAGGAATCAGGTCGAACATAGTTCATGTCATAGAAATTACTTTGTTGTTGTGATTTTTCTTTTCTCTTTCTTTGCTCTCTCTTTTTCTTTCTTTTTCCTTTTGTTGTTTTTCTTCCTCTCTTTTTTCTTTTCATTCTTTTATTTCTCTTTTCATTCTTTCTTTCTCTTTTTCTCTCCTTCCTTTACTTATCTTTTACTCTTGTGTTTCTGATATTTGTTACTGATTCTGAAAGAGGGGTATGAAAGAAAACAAATAAGGCTCAAAAGGGGTAACAATGGATAAATTGTTTAGATAGCAAAACAAAATGCCTTCGTCATTTTAATATTCGAGACATGCCAAATACAAACAAGTACAATCAAGGAAAGAAATCATACATAGTATCTCTTGACTGCATCAGAATTGATAGCCATTTCTACACATTTGACTTCTACATCTGTCAAATACAATGCACCATTGGACAACACTCTAGTTGCAACGAACGGCCCCTGCCAATTTGGGACAAATTTTCCTTTTGCTTCAACCGGATGAGGAAGAATGCGTTTCAATACTAACTGACCCACTTCAAACTTTCGTGGACGCACCTTCTTATTGTATGCTCTTGCCATTCTCTGTTGATACAACTGGCCATGACACACTGCTGTCAATCTCTTCTTATCGATCAAACTCAATTGTTCCAAGCGGGTTTTGACCCACTCCTCATCATCGATCTCAGCCTCTGCGACAATTCGAAGTGATGGAATTTCCACTTCTGCAGGTATCACTACTTCGGTGCCATACACCAACAAATAGGGAGTCGCCCCCACTGAAGTACGGACAGTAGTGAGATAACCCAACAATGCAAACGGTAGCTTTTCATGCCACTGCCTAGAACCCTCCACCATTTTTTGAAGTATCTTCTTTATATTCTTGTTGGCCGCCTCAACTGCTCTGTTTGCCTTAGGGCGGTACGAGGTAGAATTGCAATGTGTAATCTTGAACTGCTGACATACCTCTTTCATCAGATGACTATTGAGATTAGCACCTTTATCGATGATGATTACCTTCGGTATCCCAAACCGGCAAATGATATTTGAGTGCACAAAATCAAACACCGCCTTCTTGGTTACAGACTTGAATGTTAGCCTCAACCCACTTGGGGAAATAATCTATGGACACTAGAATGAACCTATGCCCGTTGGATGTTGCTAGCTCAATTGGTCCAATGACATCCATTCCCAAGCAACAAAAGGCCATGGTGTAGACATTGTATGTAATTCAGATGGTGGAGAATGAATCAAATCTCCATGCACTTGGCACTGATGACATTTACGCACGAAACTGGTACAATCTTGCTCCATAGTGAGCCAATAATAACCTGCCTGGAGAATCTTCTTTGCCAGCACATACCCACTCATGTGCGGTCCACAGACTCCAGAATGTACTTCAGTCATAATAGCCGCGGCCTGTCTGGCATCTACAGATCTTAATAACCCGAGATTTGGAGTTCTTTTGTACAAAACTCCTCCACTGAAGAAAAATCCACTTGCCAAGCGACGAATTGTTCTCTTTTGATCACCTGTGGCTTGTACCGGATATACCCCCCTTCGGATGTACTCCTTGATGTCGTGAAACCAAGGCTCGCCATCGAATTCTTCTTCCACCACGTTACAATAAGCATGCTGATCGCGGACCTGAATATGCAATGGGTCTACATAAGCCTTATCTGGATGATGTAACATTGATGCCAGAGTAGCCAAAGCATCAACGACCTCATTGCGGATCCTCGGAATATGCCTGAACTCTATTGATTGAAACCGTTGACAAAGATCATGCAAACATTGCCGGTTCGGTATGAGTTTTAAATCCCATGTTTCCCATTCTCCCTGAATTTGATGCACCAGAAGGTCCGAGTCACCCAAGACCAAGACTTCCTGGACACCCATATCCACAGCCATCCTTAAACCCAAAATGCATGCCTCATACTCAGCCATGTTGTTAGTGTAGTAGAACCGAAGCTGAGCCGTAACAGGGTAGTGATGCCCTGTTTCAGAAATAAGTACCGCTCCTATCCCAACGCCTTTCATGTTTGCAGCCCCATCAAAGAAAAGTTTCCATCCTGGCTTTTCAATCTGCCCCGATTCATCAATGTGCATTACCCCTTCATCAGGGAAGTAAGTCTTCAAAGGCTCATGTTCTTCATCTACAGGATTCTCAGCCAAATGGCCAGCCAATGCTTGTGCTTTCATTGCGGTCCTAGTCACATAGATGATGTAAAATTCTATGAGCAAGATTTGCCACTTTGCGAGCCTCCCTGTGGGCATAGGCTTCTGAAAGATATACTTTAACGGATCCAAACGAGAGATGAGGTAAGTAGTGTAAGATAACAAATAATGCTTCAACTTCTGTGCCACCCAAGTGAGGGCGCAACACGTCCTCTCAAGATGAGTGTACTTAACCTCGTAAGTTGTGAACTTCTTGCTGAGATAATAAATGGCCCGCTCCTTCCTGCCGGTAATGTCATGCTGGCCCAACACACAATCAAATGAACTGTCCAGGACCATCAAATACAGAATCAAAGGTCTCCCTGTTCTGGCGGGACCAACACAGGTGGGTTTGATAAGTACCCCTTTATCTTATCAAATGCTTCCTGACATTCATTTGTCCACTTGACTGCATCATCTTTCTTTAATAGTTTGAAGATAGGCTTACAAGTTGTTGTGAGCTGAGCAATAAACCGGCTGATGTAATTCAATCTTCCTAACAGACTCATCAGCTCAGTCTTGTTCTTTGGAGGTGACAATTCCTGGATGGCTTTGATTTTTGACGGGTCTAATTCAATACCTCGTCGGCTGACTATGAATCCCAACAACTTTCCATACGGAACACCGAACGCGCATTTTGCAGGATTGAGCTTGAGATTGTACCTGCGAAGCCTTTGGAAGAACTTCCTCAGATCTCTGACATGGTCAGACTGCTTTCTAGACTTTACAATCACATAATCCACATAAACCTCGATCTCCTTGTGTATCATGTCGTGGAATATGGTCGTCATTGCCCTCATATAGGTTGCCCCGGCATTTTTCAAACCAAATGGCATGACCCGATAGCAGTTCCCCATGGCGTGATGAATGTTATCTTTTCTGCATCCTCCTCATCCATTAAGATCTGGTGGTAACCCGCATAATAATTCACAAAATAACCAATTTCATGTTTGGCACAATTATCGATCAATATATGGATGTTCGGCAATAGGAAGTTATCCTTGGAACTTGCCTTGTTGAGATCTCGATAATCAACACACACCCTGGTCTTGCCATCCTTCTTCGGCACAGGCACTACATTGGCTAACCAAGTGGGATACTGAGTGACCCGAATGACCTTGGCCTCAAACTATTTGGTGACCTCTTCCTTAATTTTCACACTCATATCAGTTTTAAATTTCCTCAGTTTCTGCTTGACAGGGGGAATGTCGGATCAGTGGGCAATTTGTGAACCACCAAGCCAGTGCTTAGACCTGGCATGTCGTCATAGGACCATGCAAAAACATCTTTATACTCGAACAATGTTTTAATTATCTCCTCTCTGAGTTGTGGTTCAAGATGGACACTTATTTTAGTTTACCGGACATTATCTTGGTCCCCTAAATTGATTGCTTCTGTATCACTCAGGTTAGGCTTGGGTTTTTCTTCAAAATGGCTTAATTCTTTACTAATCTCTTCAAAGGCTTCATCCTCTTCATATTCCGATTCAACATCACACTCTATTTCTTGAATTACTATTTCAGAATTAGATTGGCTTTTAAGACTGGGCCAGAGATTCCGCGTGCATGTCATATCATTGAAGCCAACATAAAAAGAACTGTACAAGGAAGAAAGGAAAACAAAAATAAAACTATCAGGAAAAGAGGAAAAGAGAAAATGCATTTCATTGAAATTAAAGATAACGGGGTTTATACATCCAAACAGACGGAACATAGAATCTGAATTACAACCCTGGAATAATCCAGATAAATTGAAAGAAAATCAAAGCAAACTACCAAAACTCCCTCCTGATGGGGAGAGAAGTAGCTTCCCAATTGTTAATCTTTGCACTGGGCCCAACAAATTGCACATCCGCCTTGCTAGAACCCTCTCCTGCTTCCAACACGTTCACATCGACGAATATCCTCTCGAACCTTTCCATCAAATCTCCATCCATATCAACTAACGAATTGGGAACCGTCGTCACTAGGCGCTTTCTGGTACCAGGCCTGACAAATGATCTGGAAAGACGCGGGACTGGCTTTGGAAGGGCCCATGCTCTCTGTTTCATTTTTCTGGCTCTTCTCACGTCTATGACTGTGGGCTTGAAGCCCAGACCAAATGTATCCAAGTTTTTAGGAAGAGAAACTGGCTGTACGATACCTTGTAGAGATGCACCCAAACCTTTTCCCGGTACAAAACCATTTTTCAACATTTCAATGGCTACCATGACTGATGCAGCTTCTACCCTTGGAGTCGGCACGCACTTCCCTTCAGGAATTTTCTCTACCGATACCTTGTCAAAAACCTGATAAACCCATGGCCCCTTGTCATCTTCAAACTCTATGAACGGAACAATGGCATCACTGGGAACACACAAATTATCTTCGCCATGCACAACAATTTCCTGTCTATCCCATTCAAACTTAACCATTTGATGCAGAGTGGACGAGACCGTTTTGGCAGCATGAATCCAGGGTCGACCTAACAATAGATTGTAAGAAACGGCCACATCGAGCACCTAGAATTCCATAGTAAATTCAACTAGCCCTATTGTAAGCTCGAGCACTATGTCTCCGACTGAATCTTTCCCTCCACTGTCGAATCCAAACGCAAATACTGTTCTTGTGAATTCTTTCATCATCCACCTTCAACTTGTTTAGAGTGGAAAGAGGGCAAATATTTGCACTGGAACCATTGTCAACCAGTACCCGAGTAACCACAGAATCTTCACATTTCATCGTCAGATAGAGGGCTCTATTGTGCTCGGTACCCTCCATGGGCAACTTATCATCAGAAAAAGTGACTCTGCTTACCTCAATTATCTTGTTAGCTATCTTTTCCAAGTGGTTTACTGAGGTTTTGTCAGGAACGTGGGCTTCGTTCAAGATCTTCATCAAAGCCCTACAGTGCTCGTATGAATGGATCAATAATGACAATAGCGAGATCTGAGCCGGTGTCTTCCTTAACTGCTCTACAATGGAATAGTCCTGCACTTTCATCTTTCTCAAAAATTCCTCTGCTTCTTCCTCGGTCACATCTTTCTTCACCAATACTAGGTTATCTTTTGAGGTCTTACCTTTTCTCAACTCTTTGAGGGAAAAGCATCTCCCCGATCGAGTCAAACCATGGGTCTCACACACTTTTTCTTTAACCTCTTTCCCCTTGTAAGTCACTGTCACTCGTTTATAATTCCATGGGACTGTCTTGCTGTTGACTATCGGTAATTGAGTTACTGGTTTGATAATGACAAGATCTGTGCGGGCGCCCTTCACAATTACCACAGGCTTGTTCGTCACTCCTGGCACAACCACTTTTGCTCTTTCATGTTTTTCTGCAACACTTGAGGACCTCTTCTTGACCTCCACAGATGGTTCATTATTTGCCCCGTTCAACTTGATCACAGACTTCTCACTTGTTGATTTTTCAAACAGCTTGGCTTCACTAGCCCGAATCATCATGACGGTTTGCGAAGGCTTCTTAGGCTCCCTCCCTTATGCACTATCTCAATCATATTAGTCTCATGATGGGCCGACAACGGGTTCTGGTTGATGTTGGGTGCCTCTGGGGCTTGGACCTCAATCCGATTAGTATCAATGAGCTCTTGAATAGCTGTTTTCAATTTCCAGCATTTCTCTGTATCGTGGCCCGAGGTCCCTGAACAATACTCATAACTTACCAACCGGTCAAGATTTCTGGGAGGGGGATTCGGCAGTTTAGCCTCGATCGGATTCAACATACTCAACTGTCTCAGTCTATGGAATAGACTAGCATATAATTCTCCCAACGGAGTGAAAGTCTTCTGCTTCTGCAACCTCTCATTCTTAAAGGCTTGATTGGGCTGAAAACCTATTCCAGGGGGATTTCTATAGGCTCTTGGGGGTTTATGGGCATTTTGTGGAGCTAGGTATGGACTTTGTGGAGCCGGCGCACGCCATTGTGCATGAGCAGAAGGTTGGGTATAGGTTTGTGCATGATGGATGGAAAAATGGGGATCTCGCGGTGGGTAGTAGTGTTGTGGTGGGCTATATGGAGTGTGGGGGTAAGTTTGGTTATAGGGTCGAGGCGGGTTGTAGTAACGTGGAAGGTTCTTGGAATCGACCGAAGCTCCCGACTCAATTATCGCAACGTCCTCTTTCTTCTTCCTGAGTACACCTCCAGTATCATTTTGAATGGCTTGGGTGGTCGCTTTGATTTCTGAATAACTCATGATCTTGTTGGACTTAAGTCCCTCCTCAACCATGCCTCCCATTTTTACAACTTCATTAAAGGACTTGCCCACTAGTGACACCAAGTGACCAAAATAAGTGGGTTCCAAACCCTGCAAGAAATAATCAACCATCTCACTTTCTTTCATCGGAGGGTTAACCCTCGCTACTTGATCTCTTCAACGGAATCCATATTCCCTGAAACCCTCACCGGGCTTCTTCTCAATCTTTGTTAATGACAGACGGTCTGGGATAATTTCAAGATTGTACTGAAAATGGCAGGCAAAGGCTTGGGCCAAATCGTCCCATGTGTACCACCTGCTGTGATCTTGTTTGGTATACCATTCTAATGCCGATCCACTCAAACTTTGGCTGAAATATGCCATCAGCAATTCATCTCTTCCACCTGCTCCTCTCATCTTGCTACAAAATCCTATTAAGTGTGCTACTGGGTCACCATGCCCGTCGTACAGATCAAACTTGGGCATTTTGAACCCTGCTGGTAACTGAACATCTGGGAACAGACATAAATCTTTATAGGCCACACTTACTTGACCTCCGGACCCCCTCATATCTCTGAACGATTGTTCTAAGCTTTTGACCTTTCTGATCATCTCTTCATGCTCGAAATTTTTGGGTGGCTTCTCGGTCTCTGCCGGGAGATCAAGATGAAGGGTGTAAGAATATGGTTCTGGAACTTTGAAGGTGGATTCAGGGGGATAATACTGGTTGTCGTGAGTTGGGAATAGAGGTTCACTGGAATATCGGTGTAATGTAGCAGGTGGAGGTACCACAAAAACAGGTGTGATTGGTGGAGGAGGGTATGGGACTTGTTTGGGTGGTGGAGCTTGAGAAGTATGGGAAGTGGTGTCATAGCATTGTTGGTAGAGAGGAAAGGCTGGAGATGAGTTCATAGTGGGAGGCTCCTGAGGTTAGGCCGATGGTGGGATATAAGCAGGGTTGTCGGGATAAACCGGTGGTGGATGCCCCTTTGCCTAGGCTTGGTACATTTCCGCCATCTGCTGCTTTAACTTATACATCTCTTCCTTCATTGCATTAACATATAGTTCTTCCACCTCTTTTGACGGGTCAACAATACTTGTCTCCAGTTCTTGGTTGGCCATATTCAGCCTGTTTTTTGATCGGGTGTTGTATGAGTGAGTTGCCAGAATGCCAATCAACTAACCACCTGCCTGAACTCAATACATCAACAACAACCTTGTTAGCGATTAGAATTTAAACAGATTGGTAACCACATTTTGGGGAATGAATGCACCTAAGCAGTTAACCATTTCTATTATGTATTTGATCGGCTGCTTGCATCATCCCGACTTTTCCATTTGCAACTTCCTTCTCTTTCTTCTTTTTTTTCCATTCTGGCCTTTGCTTTTCTTTGTTTTTATCCTTTCATTTCCCTCTTGTTTTGCCATTGCTTTTTCTCTTATTTTCTCTTTTTTTTTCCTTTTTTTTCCTTCTTCTTTTTTTCTTTTTTGGTTATGGTCGAATCCTATGGAGATTGCCTACGTATCATGAACCCGTATGAATTAGACCGAGCGTAGTTCTGGGAGATAAGTGTGAAAGTAAACATTTTTTGGGATTTTCAATTTTTATAAAAGCAAAGGCTTTGATTACAAAGACTCCAAACTAACGGACTCCAATAGAAACTAACAGACGCGGATGAAGAGATGAAATACAGACTCCAAAAATAAACTATCATACTCCAACAAAAGAAAATACAGACTCGAACACAATTGAAAGACTCCAGCAAAAGAAAATACGAACTCAACACAGCTGACAGACTCTAACGGAAAAGGGAATACAGACTCAAATGAAAAATCATGAATACATCAATGCTCCTGGTGCCCGCGGGACATCATTCGGTCTCGCCGCGGGCCTTTATGCAAGATCCCTTTGAAGTCGGTCCAAGTCGCTCATTATCTATTTAACAAATGTCATCACTGCCGTGAAGAAGGTAGTGCGAGTCATATCCTCACAGACTTGGAACTTCATAACAATGTAATCAACGATGTTTCTAATTCTCTCTCTTATGACACCTTTTTCTTGTAACAAACGCCCGATTTGCTGGGCCCTGGCTTCCAAAGTTTGCTCGGCCACATGATTCTGCTCCTGAAATTGTTGCAAATCTATTTCTAATTGTGCCAATGCTGTATAACAATGTTCTCTTTCAACCTTGAAGTCTTTCGCTTGTTTGATCATTTTGTTTTCCGTGGCGATGACCCTTTTCTTTAATCCTACGACCTCATTGTCGTACTTTTCTTTCAACTGCTTAACCAGGTGCGCTCGTTCATCTGCGCTTTTAGCCAATTGCTTTCGAGCCCTGGCTAGTTCACTTTCTGCTTTGTTCAAATCAAAACTGTAGTCATTCACTTTCTGCCTCAGGTTATTTATGAGATTTTCATCTTTGGCACTTCGGGCAGGGTTTTCTGCTGCTATTTTCATTTTCTGAATTTGGGCTCGAAGGGCCTTATTTTCTTTGGCTAGCCTTTTCTTTTATCCTTCGTCCGCTACGGCTTGCAAGCTGTTTTCAAACTGAAGGTCCCTGACTTGTTTTTCCAATTTGCTTATGGTAGCCCTATACTCGTTTTCTTTGGCCAACCAGTCCCAATGCACTTGTGCTCCGTCAGTGAACTGTTGGACATGGGGTCTTTTTACAGGACTTTTGGGCTCATGTTGAACCCAGAACCTTTTACCATACCAAGCAGTATAACTTGGCTCTACCTCGCCTCTAGATAGATCTCGTACTTGAGTATTAGGCCCTAAGAATCTGCACTAATGCCAAATCCGACGCACTCTTTCTTCTGGGAAGACAATTTTTGGCTCTAACTCAATGACCTGCCGACTTAAATCTTCATCGTGTGGGATGGTCTGGTACCGGCCTAACTGGCGTAGGACTCTGTGCGGAGCATAAGGCTGAATACTCCGAAGACCCATCAACAACAAAAAACATGCCTCAACTGACATATAGATTACTTCACTGATCGAGAGACACCCGATCGACCATTCGATCTTGTTTGTAGTCAGAGATCTCAAATGAGCATGCCATGCTTCTGTACCATCCGGGAACTTATAACCCTTTACCCGCTTTTCATGTTTTTCGATGCATTCAAGGCCAGTTATACCACAATTCAAGTATACGGGACGGTGGCAAAGGTGTTCCTCCATCCATAGTTGTAGAAGCATATTGCACCCTTCAAAGAACTTCCCTCCTTCTCGACAATGGGTCAGAGCTTGGTAAATTTCTGCCAAGATCAGCGGCACTATAGTCCCATTTGCCTTTTTCATCATAAAATCAGTTATCCCTACAAGTCTCAACTCTATGTTCCCGTCTTTTCTAGGGCAAACCAAAATACCCAGGAACGCTGCTATGAAAGTTAATCCTCTCCGAGCTTCCCACTTGTCTTGGTTTTCTGCGTGAGTAAGATTGGTATCTGGCATTTTGAAGCCACGAAGATTCCCGTAACGTTGATACAGAAAGTAGAAGGTACAGAATCCTTTGGCCAAATTTCTGTCTCGGATGTCACGACTAATGCTTAACAAGTCCAAATATTTATGAGGGGTTACTGTTCTCGGCGCCACCGGGTATTGACTTCTAAGATTCCCTTCGAAACCGGCATAGCCTGCTATCTCTTCCAGTGTAGGAGTTAACTTGAAATCAGCAAAGTGAAATACATTATGCGCTGGGTCCCAGAATGGTATCAAGGCCTCAATCACGTCTTTTCTTGGCTTATCCTTCAAGAGCCCGATAAGACCACCCAATGCTTTTGTCACAGCCTTTCTGCTATCTTCCCCAAAATCATGCCACCACATATGTAGCTCCAAAGGGATCTCTTCACGGACTGAGAAAGGTTCATTTTGAATTGTGCTCATCCTGCACATTTATTAAGGTGATTTTAATTAAAAGGAAACTTTGACTCGTTTTGACTCAAGAAAAATGACCGTCTTTTTTCCAAAATTTTCACACAAATATCCGGCTTTGCCAATACGGCCTTTCAGCACTTCGAAAACGAAGATTTTAAGGCTGTGTCGGCTAACCAGCCAAAACCTTTAAAAGTGACTAAAAGTGGTTGTTCTTGCAAAAACAACCTTCTGGCGCCCTTTTAGGTACATTTGGCTATTTCTGACAAGAATGACATCACCCTAATTATTTTCAAATTAAAGTAAAATTTTTGTTCTTTTGTGTTATTTTTGCAAAAAAGGAAGTTGGACCCGATGGGAGTTGCCTACGTATCTCACACCCTGTGAGAATCAAACTGGCGTAGTTCGGGAATTTTTTTTTTAAAGAAAATAAACCCAACTTCTTTTCTTTTCCCAAAAACACAAAGATATTTTTTCTATTTTTCTTTAAAACCCACAAGTTTCCCCCTCTTTTTCCAAAATTTCGGCAGAGTTTCAGTATTGGTTTTCACCGCAGGTAATTACCTCACACTGCTATTTTCTTTTCTAAATTCTCTCCTTTTATTCAAAAGACGATCAACATGCAAATCCGAAGCAAACAAATGCACAAGTAGCAAGTAAGATGCATCAGGATGGTCTTTTTATTTCGAGTAAGCTTGTCCTAGACAGACCCAACCCCTGTGTTGAGTTTCCAAAGTCAAAATGCACATGATGCAAACAAACGTTCCTACTAGGGATCCGACATGAGGTATTGTTATACTAGGTTTAGAAACCTGGGTTTGTTTGTTCTAAACCTGGCTTACCCGAGCGGACAACTCGAGCCGGGGGGGGGGGGGGGCAGCGTACCGGGAATACAGAAGCTTCACCGGCTTTGCAACTTGTCCGAACCTCGTTCTAAATTTGGAATGTGACTCTAACAGAAAAGAAGTCACACGAAGTGCGCACTTCTTCATGATTTAGAATACTCAGATAGAAGAGGGATTTCCCAACAATTTATATACATTTCATGGAATATCAAAGCGGTAAAAGCAATCAATTAGCACATTAGGCAAAAATCAAATAATGGATAAAGCCAACTATAACAATTATTCTAAGCTCGAATTCTTGAACCCTGAACCAGAGATTTTGGGTTCGATCCACAGCAGAGTTGCCAGAGCTGTCACACCTCTTTTTTTACCTACACCCCGGGAAAGGTGTATATTAGGAGTTTTTACAATTAAAGGACAATCAAAACGGGGTTTATTGTTAAAAGATTCAGAGTCGCCACTTGGGAGATTTATGGTGTCCCAAGTCACCGGTTGAATCTCGAATCGAGAAAAAGCCTGACTCTGTTTAACAGTCCGCAAACCAGAAATCCGAGTAAGGAATTCTGTTAACCCGGGAGAAGGTGTTAGGCATTCTCGAGTTTCGTGGTTCTAGCACGGTCGCTCAACTATTATATTTGGCTTAACTATCTGATTTTAGAAACACGTTTTAACCTATGATGCCATTTAAAAAAAACTTCTAACCGCTTTTAATTAATTTTTAAAGAAGATTGAACGTCGCTTAAAACGTGCCTTTGGATCGCGCCACATGAAATTCACCCGCAATCCTAAACACATTTTTGGTCAACGTTTTAAGATTTTTATTTGGGTCACATGAAATGCACACCCGAGTTTAGGAAGGTAATGTTATTAAAATAATGCGCCTACAGCAACTACGCGTTTTAACATTGCGAGGGCCATGGAAAATTTGCTAAATGGCGCGCCTCGAATTCTAAGGATTTAAAAGAAATAATTAAATGAGGGGCACCCATTTGTCATTTTTGTTTGGCATGGCGCACCTCAATTCTAATTTAAAAAGGTATTCAAATTATATTAGGAGGACCATTGACTATTTATATTTAAAATGGCACACCTCCAGTCTGCTTAAAAAAGAGTTAATTAAATAACTAAGGAAAAAACTTAATGAGATTATAAATACTTTAATCTAAAGTTTAAATTTAAACCACTTAATCAACAAGAAACGACCATGCGAAATTTGCACCATTTTTGACCCAAAGCCTGGCTGGGCCTGATGTCCCAATTATCAAGAGCCCAAAACCTAGCCCACATGAGCAATGTTGGGCTCATAATGCTGCCCATATCATGAATTAAGAGTGCAGGAGAGGGTAGAGGGAGTTTGGGCACGATTAGGCCAATGCTAGAGGCCCAGACCTAACGTTTCATCATTAGTTTTACCAATTTTGGCTCAAATACTAGCAGTCATGAGAGGATTCAGAACAATCTGATGGTCAATAGCAGTTCATAGGCAACTTACTTGTCATTCAATCCCCAAATTTAAATCCATGCAGATCACAAGCAATCATTTCAAGCTTACGCCTAACAAGAAACTGCTTTTGAAATGGAAACATAAGAACATGCTTCTCCTTTTAATCCCAGACTAGGAGTTTCAGCATAAAATGAAATGCAAAATATAACAATATGGAGAATCAGAATTTTATTCAACTATGTCTAAAACTAAACACCTAATGAATATGCTTCAGGATACTCTAATCTATCATCATCCCCTTTTGATTACTAAGTTCCACAAGGGAATTACCAAGCAAGCAACAAAAATAAAATTCCCGAGGCTCACATCAGCCTCTTCAGTACCCATAGATACAGTAAACAGAATGTCCTATGTCCAAACAGTTTTCATGTCCTTTTAATACAGATCATCTAAATCAAATGCTACTCGGAACGTTTAGGCACACGAAGGGAATTGAACAATGAGAAAAAGAAAATTAAATGTCTACCCATAGTGGAAACTAAGCTAAATACACAAATTAACTAATTTCGAATATGCAGAAACATCATTTAACCAACTACTCAATTACAAATCTCGGCTTGACTAAGCCAACTTCATGTTCATCCATTCTCATACATTAAAAGGTGAGGTGAATACCTAGAAGGTGAAATAAAAGAAAACAAAAGGAAGTCAGTAGCCAAGCAACAAAGCAATAGAACCCAGCAACCAGGACTCCAACAAAACCAAACTCAAAACCAAGAAGGAAGTGCAGCAGTCCAGAAAAACAGTTTCAGTCGAGTGGTAAATCAGCAGAATTCAAACCAAGCTTAAAACCAAATTTATTCCATCTCAAACACTTAATGAATCAAAGATTGCTTTAGCAGGTTGGAAATTTTAAAAAAAAAACAGTAAAGGAAATCAATGAAATAGTAAAATTCAGCCATTTGGTATTTTCCTGGATTTTTATCTCTATTTCTCTGCCTTGAATGCCAAGTTAGAGAACCTTTATAAGCAAGGCATTTAGGGCAGCTTCCAAGTATCCATTTTGCAATTAGGACCTTTTGAAATTTTCATTATAGCTTAGATACCCTTAGTTAAAAACCAAAATTCAAAACAGCCCCCCTCCCCAGCTTCCTAGAAGCTTCCTGTTCTGTTACAAAAATATCCCCTATGCTGACTACCCAGACTATCCCCCTCACCCCTGAAATTTACTTTTTCAGCCTAAAAACCAACTATGGGTCAATTTGAACCAATGGTTCAGACCCAAATGGATGGGTCAACCTTGCACCCATAGCCCAAACCAAAAGGTCAGAACCCCAAATGATCAATCCGAGTGAGAAGTAACCACAAAAACCCAAAATATGAGCTAACAATTGATTTTCTGTTAAGCTAAAGCCCTGACCAGAATTAAACTAAATTAATCAAATTAAGAATACCCAATTCCATCTAATTAACAGAAAACGTCATAACTTAACATAAAATTAAGAAGACAAAGAACAACAAGTAGAAGTTTGAAAAAAGAAAAACTGAAAAACTGACGAAACGTACCCTAAATCAATATAAAGGGAAAGACTAGGTTCAAAACTCTTTGATCAATTTCAGACGGAGGATAAGTCACTCAAACAGATGTATAAGGAAAGAAGAAGAACGAAAGATGAAATGAGCAATAACGGACAGAAAACGAAGGAAAACTCACCAAGTAAAACTCGAAGCCAACACTGGAACCTTCAATTTAACGAAATTGATGCTAACCACTTGTTCTTTGTCAAGAAAAAATAAACAACATCGATTTGCGTTGAATCAAATTTCAAAACGTGAAAATCGGGAGCGTAGGCTGATGCATGCCGCGAAATCGAGGGTAAAGCGATTTGGGATTTTAGGGTTCATCCCTTCGAATCAAGATTCGACGGAATCTAGGGTGATTCGAAGGAAACAGAATAGAGATTGGGGAAGAGGGGGGTGTGAGGGTTTCAGGGTGTTAGCTTGGACTGGTTTGGTGGTGGCGCCGCCAGGTTTATGATGGTGGAGAATAGGGCGGCGGGTAGGGTTTTTGAGGGGTCTCTGAGGTGGGAGTTGAAAGAGGCGAGATGAGGGGGGGTAGGTTAGTGTTTGGACATATATATATTAAGACCTCCCCACTTCTGAATCGTCAGATCAACTAACCTCGACGGTCGAGATCAAAGGATAACAAAACGACGTCGTTTTGGATGAAGGGGTGAACGGACCGAGTTGAGACGCGGGTTTGGGCCGGGTTTCGGTACTTAACAATTGGGCCTGCGGTTCTTAATTGGATTTGGCCCAATAGATTTTTAAGAACAAATTCCCATTCTCTTTTCTTTTATTCTATTATTCCTCTTTTTTTCTTTTCTATAATTAATTGAAATCCCAAATTAACTCCTAAATTGATCTAATCTTTAAAATTAGGCTAATTATCTACTATAATATTTACAAAAAATTAATTACTCCTAAATTAAAAGAGGAAATTACTAATTTAAAGCTAAAAGGCTAAAAATACAAAAGTAAGCCAATTTTTGTAATTTTTTCCATTTTTATAAAACAACTAATTTGCTGATTAATCCTAAAATATAGAATTAAATCCTAAATGCAAATGCCACGTATTTTTGTAGTTTTCATTAGTTAAACAAAATTAACATGCACAGACAAATGCAAACAATTAACGAAAAATGCCACAAAAATCCACGAAATTGCAAACAACGGAAAAAATTATTTTGTTTTGAATTTGTGGGAGTAATTCATATAGGGCAAAAATCACGTGCTCACACTCTTTAGGCTAAAAAATAACCCCCAAACTAAATTATGATCCTCCCCAAACATGCAATTAACCTTCCAAACGTCCGTAGTAACCTTTCCATAACACCTACTATCATCCATCCAATCCTCAACATTTCTTCACAGCTCACATCAAGGAATAGTATGCCAATGACAGCATCACGTCTCTGAACCTCATAAATACCAGAATCTTCATATCCAATTTCAACACCGCTACTCAAATGGCTGACACGTAACTCATATTCCATCATCTTACGGAAATGCACCCATAAGTCAAAACACAATGTACTTGCCAACAGGCAAACTCTCCTCCGGTGGGAACAGATAGTGCCAGCAAAACCTTAAAGACCTGAAATCGTCCGTGTAATCAAGAACTCATATCATTCCCTCTAAAACTAACTGCAACCTTGTACATGTAACTTTCCAACCCCTACACGGCGCATCACCTCTAACATGCTAACTCGCAACACTATGAAAGTCTCATAGTCAACTCTGAACCATAAGCAAATTGAACACCTCATCAACCGAGAATCTTTCATTTAACTCAATCCAGGAGAACACCACCACACGGAATATAGCTTCTATACTTGTAGAAAACATCAAATCCGACCGTGTTCATAACCATGATAAATTCTTCAGAACTCAGTAACACATAGTCAAGTAATCATAACCAATCGCCTCTAACTCAATCGAGTCACAGAGACTGCCAACCCGAAAGTAACTCAATCCGATATGACCGCCTTGAGGCAACTTCATGGGAACCTAAAGCCATTTCTTGCATCACTCCAACATCGACATGTATACCTTTCTTGACAAGGAAATACTGTAGATCCGATTACCATTCGCTACCATTTTCAAGTCCGCCCGTAGACAAATTCAAAAGTCCTTAAAGGCTACATAAGACCTGGAACTCACCAGAACCTTCTCGATAACAACTCATCTTACTCTGTTCTTCAATACATAGCTAATACGCGTCGAGTAACCCGTGCTTCACCAGCATATGCCATTTAAAGAAGTAACCAAGCAATCTCTCGGCCCGAAAACTGATACGGCCCATGGTCCTACAATTCGTTCGTCATTAGAAGACACCACCACTTAGCTTGAAACCATAGAACACCTCATCAGCAACCCAAAGTACCATATCTTCACAGCATGCCTCGATCCCGCATCACTATTTAGCTGAATACTTCAAAAACTCATGCAATACTGGTCGTAGAACACCCTGAAGACTCTTCCAAGCGCTTACCCATCATTGGAATAGTCAAACAACTTCCCCAAATGCTCTAAAATGATAATATATGCACTCCACCAAATGGAAACATCATATGAGACACACGATCTAAACCCATCACGCAGGAGATGGCCCACCAGTTATACTCAAATCAACACCTTGTCATGACCCAGCTTAATCACAACAACCAGGCCACCAGCCAATCTTGCCAAATATGTGCTTACCAACCAGATATAAGAACCCACCTCATACCAAAAATGAACGTCTGGAGGATTTAACACTGCACCTGCTCTCGAGGCTAGACAACACATCACGATGTTAATCAAACATCCATAGCTCTTTGCAATCTGTCTGCAGCATCACTGATCGTCGGCGTATAGCGAATACTTCGTGCACAACATCGCATATGAGCGATTTTGAAGAGTCAAAGTCGTAAATTTCAAGCTGAAACAAGCTCGCACGATAAGGAAAGAAGAAAGGGAAATTTTCCTAAATGTCCTATAGCCTCCCGAAGATAGGTATGGACGTTATCATACTAATTCGCATGACTCTACAAGACACTTGCTCATGACTCATAAAACATACGAACCTAGTGTTATGATACCACCTTGTCACGACCCGAAAACCACTTGTCATGATGTCAACTAAATCAACCTGCTAGGTAAGCCAACTAACAAAAAATACAATCCAAATGAGATATAGGAAATTAGTAAAGAATTATCTAAACATTTACAAATTAACCCAAGAACTGGTAGTACAAGTCATGAGCTTCTAAGCTTGGAGTTAACAAAGCTGGTACAAATAATTACATGATCTGTTTGAAAATTTACATAGCAGGTTAGCAAAAACCTAAGGTACCAAGGACAAGTGGCAGCTATATCCGGAACACACGAACATCTTCAGAGTCAGCACCTGACATCACAAGCAGCTCTACTCCAAAAATCTGCACGCATTGTGTAGAAGTGTAGTATCAGTACAACTGACCCTATGTACATGTAAGTATCTTGTCTAACCTCGTCGAAGTAGTGACGAGGCCTTTTAGTTAAAAGGGTACTTACTAATAAAACTTGCACTGTAAATCAGGAATAGAACTATATCACAATATAATAGAGAAGAATACATGAAACGGATACGCAAAACAATAATCGAGTGTTAACAGAGATCACAATTTGGCATCTTCAATTACCTCAACTAGTCCTTTTCTTAGATTGAAACTAATAAACCATAACAGTCAGTTCATAACTTTCATAGCATATGGAATGTACTCTGATATCAAGTCAATTACATGGAAACACCCTTTGTGCCTTTATCTCATCCTCACCCAATATACGTATACCAGTACCAACCGATAACAGGAATTACAAGGTAAGAAATATGCAAGTAGCAATAATGAACAAAGATATACATGTGGGCAACAGAAATAGACTAGGAAGAAGACATGAGTAATGACAACAATTAGGAAAACACGGAATATCAGCTTCAGCTAACTAGTATGGTGGAGGCCTAGGTAAAAGCATAACAAATAAGAAAGGAACACATGATATTTACAAATTAGCAAGTAGAGGCATGAATGACTAGCATGGTGGAAGGCTTGTACTAAAGTGCAACAGAATAGATACGCCATAAGTGTAATTATAAGAGCAGGAAATAGGCATGATATTTGCAAGTTAAGTAAGTAGAAGATATGAGCAACAAAACAGCAATTGAGACAGTGATAAGTGTCAGAACAATGGCAACAAGTCACATCAGATCTGTAATTACGAAAATGACAGCTCAAAGTAAAGACATGAACATGTACACGGGAAAACAGATATCACAACCTAATGCATGTCCCCCATCCTCACCTGCACGGAAACACCCATTGTGCCATGACCTCACGATAATATAAAAGCATAATAATATGAATAAAATGGCACGACATCACCCTTCTTACTTTACACTCTCATAACATGGCACAACATCATCCTTCGTGCTTTACACTCACATAACATGGCACAACATAACCCTTCGTGCTTTTACTCTCAATAATATGGCACGACATCATTTTGCTCTCAAATGATATGGAACGACATAACCCTTCATGGTTTACACTCTCTCTTACATGATAATGTATAAAAAATGGCATGGCATCACCCTTCGTGCTTTACACTCTTCCTTACCAAGCACATGTATATCAATGACAACAAGGCAGGAGGCATAAATAACATCAAGGATAGTGTTTTAACGGATATTTCAAACAAATCCCAATCACAACATTCTAAGCCAACAATGATTCAATAAACCCTCAAGAACCATAATATTCAAATGCTTCCACAAATCTCACAAATGAACCACAACACAAATATAGAATCTAGTATCCCAAGAATATTGGCCATAGTAATATATTAAGGATTACCATTGTGACGACCGAATTGGACACATCAATGTATTCTCAGAGTTCCATCAAATTTGATCAAGTCTTGATTTCTAACATTTAATACTATGTTCTTAGTATCTAAGAGTCAAGTAAGGCATGAAGCAGGAAGGTCACAAAATTCTACAAACACAAATATAACATAATCACCCCCCTCCCGAGCATGATTAACCCTGGCACATACATTTATGCTTGTCAGTTCATATATGTATCACCATCGCATGTAGCAGACAATGTCAAGTAGGCGGAAAAATTCCCTCAACAAAGCTAGACAAGACACTTACCTCAATTCGGCTAATCAATACTCAAAGTTAGATTTTTCCTTTACCAATTCACCTCCTCTCGGCTCAATCTAGCCAAAGGCGACTTGAATACATCATACAATGCAAAAGAAAACAATTTCAATTAATAAAGCTGTGATTTTTATTAGATTTCTAAAAAGTCAACAAAAGTCAAACTCTGGGCCCGCCCGGTCAAAACCCGGGTCCAAGGGTAGGTCTTGACTACCAATAGCATCACGAGTTCAAATATATGTTTTGTTTTCTAATCCAAGTCCTTTTCAACTCTCAAATCTTAAATTTCTATTTTTCAAAACTTTGACAAAATTCCCAAATTTTTCCCTAGATTTCTCAAATTTGATGTTAAATCTTATATAAAATCATGAAATATAGTTGAAAATTGATTAGAGGTACTTACCCAATGATTTGGTATGAAAATCCCTTTACAAAATTGCCTCTCATCGAAGCTAGGGTTCAAAATATAACAAAATGAAGCTAAGTCACGGAATTCTTAGCATTTAACAGTTTGCAGATGTCGCATTTACGATAGGGGTTTGCAAATGCGACCCCCACAAATGCGAACAATATATCGTAAATGCGAACTAGAGGCTTTCCTGCTAAGGTCGCATTTGCGGCCAAGGGCTTCGCAAATGCGAAAAGGGACCATCGCAAATGCGAGGAATTCTTTGCAAAAATGAATTCCTACCCAGCAGCCTGGGTTCGCAAATATGAGGTTGCTTCGCAAATGAGATAGTCGCATTTTCGACCAAAATATCACAAATGCGATGATCCCAGCACCATCAATCAAAGATTATAGAAAATCATTTTGAAACCAATCCAAAACTCACCCGAGCCCTCGGGGCTCCAAACCAATCATGCACCCAGGTCCAGAAATACAACACGAACTTGCTCGTCCACTCAAATCATCAAAATAACTTCTAAAACCATGAACCAGACGCCAAAACGCATGAAGATCAAACTAAACTTCAAGAACTTCTAGAATCACAACCGAGCGTCCGAACCATATCAAATCAACTCCAAATGGCGCAAAATTTTGCAGACAATTTACATATGACCGAACGAACCTACTTGAAGCTTCAAATCTTGCATAACAACCTTGAAACAATGAATCACACCTCTAGTCAAAATTAATGAACTTTGAAACTTCCACTTCTACAACCGATGCCGAAACATATCAAATCACGTCCAATTGACTTCAAATTTTGTACACAAGTCAAATTTGACACTATGGACTTACTCCGACTTCCGGAATCAAAATCGGACCATGATATCAAAATGTTCACTCCCGGTCAAACTTCCCAAAAATCCAACTTTCGCCATTTCAGGAATAATTCGACTACGGACCTCCAAATTACAATTCGGATGCGCTCCTAAGTCCAAAATTACCCAACGGAGATAACAGAACTCCATTCCGAGGTCAAATGATGAAAAGTCAAACTTGGTCAACCCTTCCAACTTAGAGCTTAAATCTTGAAGTTCATTCTTCCAAATCTATTTCGGATAACTTGAAAACCAATATCGGTGGTTTAGGAAAGTCATAATACATCATTCGGAGATACTCGAGCTCTCAAAATACTGAGCGAAGTGCAGATACTCAAAATGACCAGTCGAGTTGTTACAGTAATTTCGCGTATTATGTTGGAATTTTTCATGTTTAAGCAAAACAATGACTATTTTTCAATGATTTTGCAGATGCTGACTATTTTTGGATTACCAATCCGAAAAATTGTTAGCCTGTATTATTTACTCTTTTTAAGTCATTTGTTTACTGCATAGCCAAGTGACATTCATCGTACAAGTATATGACAAGTGCCTTTTGCATGCGATCATTGTTTCTTGCATGCAATGAAATGGCCTTCATGCACAAAAGTAGCCTTTAGCTAGACACCTAATTGCTTTACTATAATGATTAATGATTGCTATTCAATAGTCTTGCAGTAATGATGGCCAATGTTAACCTTATCATAATGATTGTTAACCATATTTCTGTAGTAGTGTTGACGTTATAACATTATAAAAAGTCCTCTTTTTCTGCCTTCGAAAAGTGAATATTAACTCTCCATCAACTTAGTAATTTAATAAGTAAAAGACGGGCAAGGGAGAGAAGATGCTCTAATATATTCAAGTAACAAAAGTAATTTTTGCTCGAAGATTTCAAGTAAACTTTTCTGGTACAATTTTCATGTTTAAGTGTTTATTTTAAGTAGATTGTGAAATTTACTAAGTTCTGTATTTTTCAATTATGTGGCTCAGAAAAAACCTATGCAACTGTTACACTAAATTACGGAGCAAGAACAATAAATTGTATGTACCTTGTTACGAGTAGAAATTATTGTAATTGCTATCAAGATAATTGCCCCAAATCTACTTCAAATCACTAGGAAGCGAAATTTATTTCACAAACTAAAGTCTTCCCTCTTTGTACGCGTGTTTTGTTGGGAGAAGAAGATAAAGTTATTCTCTGTTGGAGAATCCTTCTGCATGAGAAATATATAGTAGAGGAATAGCGGAAGAACTACTTATGAAAACTACCATTGTACGTTCCCATATCTGTTTTTTAGGAGTTATTAAACCTCTGTTAGTAACCTCCCTAAGTTTAGTTTCATCTATAATGGTTCGGGTCGGGTAAGTTCACACAGGCGCCCACGACCCAAATCTAATATCCAATATCTCCCACTTCACACATGGTGGACTAAACTCAAACCGGTAACTACCATGAAAATAACACACGTAGTTCATACTGACAAATAATTCGTGAACCTGCGAGCATTGAGAGCTATAATATTCTTAAACCATTTAAGGTTGTTTAATAGCCCCATGTAGAAATCCAATCACATGCATAAAGGGTTCACTACTACCATAAGGATCTTATTATTACTCGCAATACCCCGTACATCATTTGCCATTCCAGTAGCTGTTTATTCGATCTCTCATCCTCGAAATAAGTAAACTCGAGTTCTCGTATAATATTGTATCCACAATTATACTCAATAACCTTATGGTAAGTGCAATGGTCGACCTATGAATACAACTTAAATTACTAAATTTTAGTTGTCTTCCCTTTCTACTCGAATCTTTCCATTCTAAATCAATTGCTTTCCTAGACATGCATTACATTGCCGAATCACTCGTAGCTATTAGTGACATGCTAAAGTAGAAACATCGATTAGTACTTCAAGAAACGGTAAAAAGGTCAAAGGGTATTCCAACAAAAGGTTAATATAACTTTTAGGGAACTCACACACTGAAGAAGCAAGGATCAATTCATCTATTATCCCATTGGTCGTTAGCTCACGTGGTATAAAACACGTGTTATGGTGTTCTCACCATATATTAGTGCATGTGCCTTCTTATTTTACTCATTCAACACGTACAAATCTTGGTCTAGACACCTATAAATGTCTAACCCGAATTTCTCACTTCAATAATCCTCAATTCATATTCTTAGAGAAACTCACATCTAACTTACTAAACAAGTTATAATAAAATAGCGGAATTCGTAAGTTAGACTAGTTGTCAAGACCGACCTTTACAAGTAAAATATGACCTCACACTATTCAAGATTCTATAAGGTCGCACCTCTTCACGATTCTCAACGTAAGAGGCAATTGCTTGTGTGAGAGAGTCAATTTTGCAACTTGTTCGTCGCACTTTATCAACAAAATATCATCCATACTAGATATGAACAAAAATTCAAGAGTCAAATATTGATGAGCATATTATAGTAATCAAGTCGTTTTACAATACATAAACGTGGTCATAGCCTTCGTAAATCTAGAGCCATAACATGTTTGTCAAACAAGTCTCTAGATATCGCCTTTGTAAAAGGATCAGATATCATATTTCGTGTAGGAATGTACTATAAATTTATCTCTCCACTTGCTACTATGTCTCTCACAAAGGTATACTTGATGTCAATGTGTTTGGTCTTGCTGTGATATTTAGGATCTTTTGAGTATGCAATACTCTCTTGACTATCACAATATAGAGTCATAAGATCATGAGAGTTCTTTGTAATATCCAAATACTCAAAGAATCTCTTCAACCAAACAGCTTCTTGTATTACAGATGCACAAGCCACGAACTCAGGTTCCATCTTCGAGAGGTATGTATAGGTTTGTTTCTTACTTTTTCATGAAATAGCACCACCATTAAGTAAGAAAGCATAATCGGATGTTGCTTTTCTATTATTTCGGTCACCAGCTCAATCAGTATCTGTATATCCTCCCAAGTATAAATCATTTACACTATAACATAGTGAATAATCTGCAGTTCCCTTTAGGTATCTGGAATTTTTTTCATAGATTTCCAATGATCTCTTCCACTATTGGATTGATACATGCTAACCAAACCTACATCATAATAAATGTCCGGATGAGTACACATCATAGCGTATATCAAGCTCCTAACAACACTAGAATACGGAACTTGAGACATGTCTTCCTTTTCATTTTCAGTCTTAAGACACACTTCAAGGCTTAAAGTTTCACATCTCGCTATAGGAGTATCCATGGATTTGCAACTATTCATGCGAAAACGCTCCAAAATTTTATTTATATAAGTTTCTTGAGATAGACTCAATAACTTTTTGGACTAGTCTCTTAGGATCTTAACTCCAAGGATATAGTCTGCCTCACCCATATCTTTCTTGTCAAATGACTTTGAATGCCATGACTTTGTTAGTTTTCAAATACTCCAAATTGTTAACTACCAATAAAATATCGTCCATGTAAAGAGAAAAAATTACAAATATCCCATTGGACTTCTTCATATAAATACAATGGTCTTCATTGATCATGGTGAAATCATACGAGATCACGTCCTTGTAAAATCTCAAATACCATTACCTTGCAGATTGCTTCCGGCCGTAAATATATCTTTTCAATTTACAGGCCTTCTTTTCTTGGCCTTTAACGATGAAGCCTACAGGTTGTTCCATATAGATTTCTTTGTTTAGTTCTCCATTGAGAAAAGTTATCTTCACTTCCATTTGGTGTAATTTCAAATCTAAACGTGCAACAATAGCCAAAAGTAAGCGAATTGAGTTAACATCACAACTGGTGAAAATGTTTCCTCATAATCTATTCCAACTTCTTGAGTAAAGTTTTTTGCCACCAATCGTGCCTTGTATCTTTCTATTGACCCGTCTTCTTTGTGTTTAACTTTGGGAACCCGTTTATTTCCAATTGCTCTACACCCAGGCAGAAGGTCAACTAGATCCTAGACTTTGTTGGTTTTTATGGACTCTAATTCTTCTTTCATTACTTTCATCCACTTATCTTTTTCAGGGTTCGATAAAGCCTCAATCTCAGACTGTGGCTCATCCATTTCTAGGGGAGATACCAAGAAAATGTAATCTTCAATCTCATGAGTACGTTTGGGTATATTCTTTCCCGGTACTCTTTCGTAGTTGATATTCAGGTTCGTCAGAAGGACTTTGGGATTGAGAATTCCTACTTCTACTCGGATCAAGAACATGATCCTGATCAATTTGATTATCAACCACATCAGAAGAAACTTGTTGGCTATCTGAGTTCAATATTTCATAAATAGGCTCTCCATTCTTTACCTCTCTTTTTTGGAAAGTTATTTTCTAGAAATATGACATCTCGTAATTCAATCTCAATAACACTTCCATCCTCTAATTCACCAATGCACACATACTCTTTAGAGTATTCTCAATATCTTATAAAGATACATTTCTTGCCTTTTGGGCCTAATTTACTAAACTTTCTAAAAAAAACTTTTATATGCAGCACAACTCCAAGGTCGTAAATAATTTAAGATTGATTTATGACTAGTCTGAAGCTCATTAGGACGAGAAGAAACTAATTTAGAAGGTACTTTATTCAATATATAGGTTGCAGTCAATAACGCATCTCCCCAAAAAGCAGATAGGTAAATTTGCTTGTGCCATTATGGATATTATTATGTCCAATAGTGTTTTATTCCTCCTTTTTGCTACAACATTTGTTGAGGTGTGTAAGGAATAAATAAATGTCTGTTGATTCCCTTTTCATTACATAATTCATCAAATTGATTTGATAGATATTCACGCCCTCTATCGCTTCTTAAGATCTTAATCCTTTTGTCTAATTGATTCTCAACTTCATTCAAATATTTCTTAAAGCATTCAAGTGCTTCAAATTTGTGAGAAATCAAATAGACATAACCAAAGTGCGTGAAATCGTCAATATACATAATGAAATATAAAGCACCATACCTAGCCCTCAGATTCATTAGACTACAAATATCATAATGGATTAATTGCAATGGAAAATTAGCTCCCTTAGCCTTTCCAAATGGTTTTACATATAAACATTCCGGCAGGACATTTTCACAAGTTGGCATTTTAATTTTAGAGAAAGAACTTAAATGTCCTTCCTTCGCCAATCTATTCATTCAATCCTGCCCTATGTGATCTAATCTTGCATGTCATGTAATAACATCAACACCATTATTACTAGAATAACATACCATAACATAACTGATAGGAGATATATATATATATATATATATATATATATATATATATATATATATATATATATATATATATATATATCCTTGTAATGTTTTGATGATCTAACAAACTTAATAATAAGAACCAGATAAGGAACCTGTTACACATCCTCAAGTACTTAAAGAACAACAAGTCTCCAGTCAAGGACGCGGTACCACTCTTCAGAGTCAAAGAAACAATAGAGGGAACAGATAGCTACCAATTACTGTGGTAACTATACCAGTCAACCCCCCAACAACTATAAAGTTGCTGCCTACACATACAACAGTGCAAACAGTGCAGTAGACAACTTTATGGGGAATGCCCTTGTAGCAAATATGCTTGCGTCATTCAAGTGATGTCACCTATGTAATATTAACATTCAAGGAAAGGCAAAACATCACTTAAGCACAATTCAAGAATCTATCAAGCATTCTCTCAAGTGTGTGTCAAATCCTGTGAGTGATTCTCAAGAGCATCAAGAACAAAGAACAACATAACAAAGGACCAGTTCCCCTTATTGAGTCATTACATGCCCTTAGTTGTGTTGCACCTTTTGTCAACGTACTTTACTTTTAGTTTCTACTTAGCTTAGTTAGAAGCATTGTGTAGGAAACCTTTGTAAAATCATAAATCTTGTGTTTGTGTCTTGGCTAGGGTTATTCGAGTTATAAGCTTTGTAATAGAGTTATTACAAATGGGCTTGTAATAGAGTTGTTATAAGTTAGTGAGGGATTAAGAGGTTAATTCCTAGGTTACAATAGGTTGTAATCTGAAGCTTGCTCATTAGTGAAGTTGAAATCCTGCAAGGATAGGTTGTGGTTTTTAATCCTGTGAGTCGGGAGTTTTCCACATAAAACTCTATTTTGTAATTTACTTACTGCAGTGTGCATGTGTTCTGTGGGAACTAATAGAGAACCTGGTTCTCTATATAGTTTGGTGGAACCTTAGTTTCTATCGATTGGTATCAAAGCAGGTTCTTTCTATCAAGCTAATACCTAGAAAGGATCCTCAAGGATGCTCCACCAAACTTCGAAGAAGGTCAATCTACCTACAGACCACCAAGATTCAACGGCCAATACTATGGATGGTGGAAGGTAAGGATGCATGATTTCATCATGGCTAAAGATTCAAAATCGTGGGATGCTATCTGCGATGGCCCCTTCGTTCCTACGAAAACCATTTATGAACCAGTAGTGACAGTTCCTAAAATAAGAAAGGAGTTTAACGATGCTTAAGCGAGGTTGTTGAGCCAAAAATATTCTCGTCTGTGGTATTGGACTAGATGAATATGATAGGATCTCAACTTGTTAGTCCGCTAAGAAGATCTGGGAAGCTCTCCAAATAGCACATGAAGGGACAACTCAAGTCAAGCAGTCGAAGACTGACATGTTAACAACTGAGTATGAGCTTTTCAGGATGAACGATGGTGAGTCCATTCAGGACATGCACACTTGCTTTACCTCTATCATCATTGAGCTTCATTCTCTGGGAGAAATCATTCCCAGGAAAGAATTTGTCAAGAAAATACTTAGTGTATTACATGG
Source organism: Nicotiana tabacum (assembly GCF_000715075.1). Lineage (NCBI taxonomy): Eukaryota > Viridiplantae > Streptophyta > Magnoliopsida > Solanales > Solanaceae > Nicotiana > Nicotiana tabacum. Next base: position 70,586,118 of record NC_134080.1, read on the forward strand.
TTCCAAGAAAAGCAAGGTAAATGCCATCATAGAGGCAAAATATTTGTAGAAGCTGACCATTGATAAACTCATTGGTAATCTGAAAACTTATGAAATGAAGAAGAAGAAGAAGAAGAAGAAGAAGAAGAAGAAGAAGAAGAAGAAGAAGAAGAAGAAGGACAATGAGATAAGAGAGCCCAAAAGGGAGAAGAACCTTGTCACGACCCAAAAATAACCCGGTCGTGATGGTGCCTATCATGGAACTAGGCAAGACGACACACTCCCAAACAATTCGATATTTCATTAAAAGTTAGATAAAAGCCTTTTTCATACTGAAATGTCATAAAAGAGATCAACTCAAAAACAAAATACAGAAATAAATAGCCCGACATCGGGGTATCGCTAAGTCATGAGAAATTACTACAATTGTTCTGAGATATAGCAAGACTACCATAGTCTGAGAAGCCAAAATACACTAAAGGGAAGATAAAGAAGGAGAAAAGCAGGATTGTGATCGCCAGGCACCTACCTCGCTATCTCCGATGAAAGTCTGTCGTGGCAAGAGATACCTAGATCTGCACATAAGGTGCAGGGGTTAACGTGAGCACACCAACTCAGTAAGTAACAAGTCCAAACTATGGACTGATAGGTAGTGACGAGCTTAACCTCAATAGGTAATAGAAATAAAATGTGCAGGAAAAGTAGGCATGCTATCTGTTTAAGTATACAACTCAAGTAGTAAAATAAATACAGATCTGAACATGTGAGATATAAAGCTCAGCTAACTCTACATGCCAATGCATAGAATGTATGAAATGCACCATGTGCTCCCACTCTCAAGTGCTCAACCACTCGGTACTGCATATGGCCATCCGGCCTAGGAAAATCCGTCTTGAAACATATACAACATTGACTGCAAGTCAACCAGTACCGAGGAAGAAGGGTAATCCAACCCTGAGGAGAAATCCATCTCCAGGTATATATATATATATATATATATATATATATATATATATATATATATATATATATATATATATACATACTCAACCACTCGGTACCGCATATGGCCATCCGGCCCAGGGAAATCCATCCCGGAACATACTCATCATTAAATATAAGTCACACGGTACCGAGGAAAAGGGTAATCCAACCTTGTGGAGAAATCCATCTCTAGATAGACAAATCCATGTCTAGGGAAATACATCCCTCAATAATATCATTTGCGCTCACTGGGGGTGTGTTACAGACTCCGGAGGGTCTCCTACAGCCCAAGCGCTATCATAATCATCAACATAATCGTTGTAGTGTACAGCCCGATCCCTTAACTATCACTCATAATCAGACTCTCGGCCTTACTCAGTCATCACTCTCCAGTCTCACACACGGGCTCACAATGACATGAAACTAGCCCGGAACAATGATATGAGGTGTCAAATAATAACAACCGAGACTGAGACATGACATGATATGCATGAATAAGACTAAGTACAGAATATTAATGAAACTAATGAGATGACAACAAGAAACGACCACTAGGGTCTCAACAATATTGGTGTGAATCCCTAACATGATATCTAGCATGATTTACAGCTCATTTACTTAATCATATGATAAAAACACGGATATCAGCAAGAAAGAGACACTAAGCGGTGCCATGGAATGAACCATGCCACAATTCTCACGGTCACGCCCGCACACCCGTCACTTGGCATATGTTCACCTCAATACTAATCACATAACACATAGTTTGGGGTTTCGAACCCTCAGAACCAAGTTGGGAGGCGTTACTTACCTCAATAAAGCCAAAATCCTACTCTGCGATGCCCTTGCCTCTCGATGCGGCCTCCAAATGCTCTGAATCCATTTACAATCAGTACAATACCATCAATATACACTAATGGAATGAATTCCCCGAGAAAAACTATCAACTTAGACCAAAATACCAAAATTCACCCAAACTCGGCCCCCGGGCCCACGTCTCAAAATCTGATAAAAATCACAAAACTAGAAAGCCCATTCACTCACGAGTCCATACATACGAAATTCATCAAAATCTGACTCCATTTGGCCCCTCAAATCCTCAAATCAAACCCTCCAAAATCTCAAGCCCTAACCCCTCATTTTCACCCCTAAACTTCACTAATTACATGATTAAACAATGGGAAATCACCAGATATATGAGTATTAGGGCTCAAGTAAATTACCTCACTGATAATCCCTTGAATCCCTCCTCAAAATCATTCCCAAAAGCTTCAAAACTGACTGAAAATGGTGAAGAATGAACCAAAATTCGTGAAGTTCACAATTTATACTTTCTGCCCAGAGATACTGCATTTGCGGTCCAAATGCCGCTTCTGCGATGCCGCACCTATGAAAAATCCATCGCAGGTGCGGTTCCCACTTATTCCTCAGAATCCGCTTCTGCGGTCCAATCATCGCACTTGTGGTCTCGCAGGTGGGCTCCAAATCTCGCACCTGCGCTCCTAGCCAACCTCAGCCTTGGCCGCATCTACAGCCCTTTCTCTGCTCCTGAAGGCTCGCACCTATGGTTCCTACTCTGCAGCTGCGATTATGATAGCTGAGTTCAACTTCAGCATTCCTCAAATTTCAAACTTGTTCTGTCAATCACCCGAAATCAACCTGAGGACCTTGGGACCTCTACCAAACATACCAACAAGTCATATATCAATATGCGAACTTAGTCGAACCTTCGGAACACTCAAAACAATTTCAAAACACCAAATTACCCTCGGATTCAAGCCTAAAGAGCTTCTAAACTTCCAAATTCCCCAAACGATGCCGAAACATATCAAATCACCTCTGAATGACCTGATTTTGCACACACGTCAAAAATAACACCACAAACCTACTCCAACTTCTGGAATTCTATTTCGACCCCGATATCAAATTTTCCACCGCCGACCAAAATCGCCAAATTTCTAACTTTTGCCAATTCAAGCCTAATTCTACCACTGACCTCCAAATCACATTCCGGACGTGTTCCTAAGTCCAAAATCACCTAATGAAGCTAACGGAACCATCAAAATTCACATCTGAGATTGTTTACACATAAACCAATATCCGGTCAACTTTTCAAACTCAAGCCTTCAGGAAAGAGACTAAGTGTCTCAAATCTTCTCTAAAACCACTCCAAACCCGAACCAACTGACCCAAAATATCGTAATATAGCTGAAGAACATAAAAAGAAGTAGAAATGGGGAAACGGGGCTATAACTCGAACGACCGGCCGGGTCGTTACATCTTCCCCCTCTTAAACAAACGTTCGTCCTCGAACGGGTCTAGATACATACCTGAAGCCTCAAATAGGTGTGGATATCTGCTCCACATCTCCCGCTCGGTCTCACAAGTAGCCTCCTCTATGGTATGACCTCTCCATTGCACTTTCACTGAAGCTATATCCTTTGACCTCAACTTTCGGACATGCCGCTACAAAATAGCCATTGGCTCCACATCTTAAGTCAAATCACCATCTAACTGAACCATGCTGAAATCCAAGACATGAGATGGATCGCCGATATACTTTTGGAGCATAGAAACATGAAATACTGGATGCAGACCCGACAAGTTAGGTGGCAAAGCAAACTCATAAGCCACTTCCCCAATCCTCCGAAGCACCTCAAAAGACCCAATGAACCAAGGGCTCAGCTTGCTCTTCTTCCCAAATATCATAACACCCTTCATAGGTGAAACCTTCAGTAGGACCTTCTCCCTAACCATATAAGATACATCACGAATCTTTCTATCAGCATAACTCATTTGCGTTGACTGCGCTGTACGAAGCCGCTCCTAAGTCACTTTCACCTTGTCCAATGCATTCTAAACCAAGTTTGTACCCAAAAGCCTAAACTCGCCCGGCTCAAACCAATATATTGGAGATCTACACCGTCTCCCATATAAAGCCTCATACGGGGCCATTTGAATACTCGACTGATAACTGTTGTTGTAAGCAAACTCCGCGAACGGTAGAAACTGGTCCCATGAACCCCGAAAATCAATGACACAAGCGCGAAACATGTCCTCCAATATCTGTATAGTGCGCTCGGACTATCCGTCCGTGTAAGGGTGAAAAGTTGTGCCTAACTCAACCTGAGTACCCAACTTTCACTACACGACCCTCCAAAACGGGGACACCATGCAAACGGACAATCTCCCGGATATAGATCTCTGCCAACCGCTCTGAAGAATATGTAGTACACACAATAATGAAGTGCGCGGACTTGGTCAACCGATCCACAATCACCCAAATAGCATCGAACTTCCTCAAAGTCTGTAGGAGTCCAACTACGAAATCCATGGTGATTCACTCACATTTCCACTCTGGAATCTCTATCTGCTGAAGCAAGCCACCCAGTCTCTGATGCTCATATTTCACCTGCTGATAATTGAGGCACTGAGCTACAAACCCAACTATATCTTTGTTCATCCTCCTCCACCAATAGTGTTGTCTCAAACCCTGATACATCTTTGTGTCACCCGAATGGATGGAATACCGCGAGCTATGGGCCTCATCTAAAATCAACTCCCGAAGCCCATCTACATTGGGTACACATATCCGGCCCTGCATACTCAATAGCCCATCATCACATGGCATCATTATGCAGAACCTTGTCCTTGAGGACAAGCAAATAAGGATCATCGTATTGACGCTCTCTGATATGATCAAACAAGGAAGACTGAGAAACCAGACAAGTTAGGACCCAATTGGGGTCCGAAATATCCAACCTCATAAACCGATTGGCCAAGGCCTGAACATCAACTGCAAGAGGTCTCTCACCAACAGGAAGGAACGCAAGACTACCCATGCTCACTACCTTTCTGCTCAAGGCATCAGCCACCATATTGGCCTTTCCCGGATGATACAAAATAGTAATATAATAGTCCTTTAGTAGCTCCAACCATCTCATTTGCCTCAAATTGAGATCCTTCTATTTGAACAAGTGCTGGAGGCTACAATGATCAGTAAACACCTTACAAGACACACCATAGAGATAATGCCTCCAAATCTTGAGCGCGTGAGCAATGATAACCAACTCTAAATCATGAACGGGGTAGTTCTTCTCATGGGGCTTCAACTGACGAAAAGCATAAGCAATCACTCTACCCTCCTGCATTAACACACACCCAATGCCGACCTGAGAAGCATCACAATATACTGTATAAGAACCTAAAGTTGATGGCAGAACTAACACTGGAGTTATGGTCAAGGCAGTCTTAAGCTTCTGAAAGCTCGCCTCACACTCATCCAACCACCTAAAAGGAGTACCCTTTTGGGTCAATTTAGTCAAGGGTGATGCTATAGATGAAAATCCCTGAATAAACTGATGGTAATAACCCATCAAACCAAGAAAGCTACGAATCTCTATGGCTGTGGACGGTCTGGGCCAACTCTAGACCGTCTCTATCTTCTTCGGATCAACCTGAATACCCTCACTGGACACCACGTGCCCCAAGAATGCCACTGAACTGAGCCAAAACTCACACTTGGAGAACTTTGCATAAAGCTTCTCCTCCCCCAACTGCTGCAATACAACTCTCAAATGCCCTGCGCACTCCTCCTGGCTACGAGAGTATACCAGGATATCATCAATGAATACAATAACAAACGAGTTGAGATAAGGCTGAAACATGCTATTTATCAAATGCATGAACGTTGTTGGGGCATTGGTAAGCCCAAAAGACATCATAAGGAACTCATAATGACCGTATCGGGTCCTGAAAGCCGTCTTAAGAATGTCCAAGTCCCTAATCTTCAACTAGTGATACCCTGACCTAAGATCAATCTTGGAGAACACCCTCGCTCCCTGAAGCTGGTCAAATAAATCATCAATACGAGGCAAAGGATACTTGTTCTTGATTGTGACTTTGTTCAACTATCTGTAATCAATGCACATTCTTATAGCGCCATCTTTCTTATTCACAAATAGAACTGACACACTAGGACAAATAAACCCCTTACCTAGGAGTTCTTGAAGCTTCTCCTTCAATTCATTTAACTCCTCTAGTGCCATACGAAACGGTGGAATAGAAATGGGCTGGTTCCCAGCACCAAATCGATATCGAAGTCAATATCTCTATCCAGCGGCATGCTTGGCAGGTTTGCAGGAAATATATCCGGAAAGTCCCTCACCATCGGAACTGAATCAATAGTAGGAGTCTCTGCACTGACATCCCTTACATAGGCCAAATAGGACAGACAATCCTTCCCAACCATCCGCTGGGCCTTCAAGTATGATATCACTCTATTGGGAACATAATCTGACGAACCTTACAACTCAATCCGTGGCACCCCCATCATAGCTAATGTCACCATCTTAGCGTGACAGTCTAGAATAGCATGGCACGGAGACAACCAATCTATGCCCAATACCACATCAAAATCAACCATACTAAGTAGAAAAAGGTCTATTCGGGTCTCCAAACTCCCAATAGTCACCACACAAGACCGATATATACGGTCCACAACAATAGTATCGCCCACCAGAGTAGATACACAAACAGATGAAATAAGAGACTCACGGGGCGTATCCAAATAATGAGCAAAATATGATGACACATATGAAAAAATGGAACCAGGATCAAATAATACAGAGGCATCCCTATGACAAACCAAGACAATACCTATGATCATAGAATCTGAAGCAATAATATCTTGTCCGGCTGGGAGTGCATAGAAACGGGCCTGACCACCACCTAATCGGCCTCCCCCTCTAGGGCGACCCCTAGCTGACTGACCTCCACCCCGAGCTGGCTGGGTAGGTGGGGAAGTAACTGGTGCTGAAGCCGAAGGCTAACTCCTCTGCTGGGATGAACCTCCCGTAAAGGGGGGACAGAACCTCTTGATATTACCCAAATCTCCACACCTAAAGAAACCTCTACCGACCACTGGTAATGGGGATTGAAGGGAGTCCCGAGCACCGGGATACCCACTAGAAGAACCAGGCATAGATGAGCCCTGAACTGATGGTTCATGAGTAGAACTCAGAGCTGGAAGGGCATTGAGAGATGGGTGGACCTGATGAGAACTATGAGGACCATGGCCAGATGATCCACCACAGTGACCTGGACGAGTTGACTGAGCATGTCTGAATGGACAACCCCTGTCATGGTGAAACTGACCTCTAGAAAGAACGCCACCAAAACTACCAGATCCTGAGGACTCTTGGTGTCCCTATCAACTCACTCCTAGCGGCAAACTGGCTCTATCTCCTGAGCAATGTCAACCACCTGCTCAAAAGAAGCACCAGACACTCTTTCTCTGGTCATAAGAATCTGTAGTTGATATACGAGGCCATCCATAAACCTTCCGATCCTCTCTATGTCTGTAGGAACCAACCAAAAAGCATGACGGGCTAACTCAGAAAACCTCATCTCATGCTGTGCCACAGTCATATCATCCTGATGCAACTACTCGAACTGTCTGCGCAGCTCCTCTCTTTGGGGCTGCGGCATATACTTCTCTAGAAAGAGAATGGAGAATTGCTGCCAGGTAAGGGGCGCTGCACCAATAGGCCTATGCTTATCATAAGCCTCCCACCAAGTAAAGCCAGCTCTAGAGAACTGAAAGGTAGTGAACGAGACCCCACTAGTCTACAGAATACCCATTGTACAGAGAATCCTCTAACACTTGTCCAAGAAACCCTAGGCATCCTCAACCTTTGCACCATTGAACGGCAATGATGTTACACCCCATGTTTTCGTACGTAGAAGTATGCCATAAGTAAATTGATATAAGCTCGGAAATGAGATGTTACGTTAAAGCTTCGTCATATGTTAATCGATGTAAGTTCGGGAATGAGATTTATTTTGGGATTATAAGTATTACTTCAAACAAGTGATAAGTAAACTCGTGAAGGTAAGAGGGGAAGGAAATCAAAGAAAATGAATTTTCGTCCAAGTTTGGCATGTTGGGATAAAATACGGCCCGAGCTAAAATACTCGATATTTATGGACTACATACAAGGTACCACATGACCATGATAGTAAGGTGTATAAGGTATGTGAAAAGTGAGTAGTATTTTAAGTAATTTGAGATAATTATTAATTATGTGGATAATTGGATAATTATTAGATTAGTGAAAAATTACCAAGTTAATTAAATTGGTAGTTGATAATGATTTGAGTACCAAGTTCTTTTATTTCTTTGGTTCTCTTCTTTCACTGTCTGTCTTCCTCTTCATCTAGTAGGTCTTCAGATTTCCAACCAGCTCTTCTATGGTCAGCTCCTGCAAGTCCTTTGATTCAGTAATAGCATTCACCTTGCTTTCCCAAGGTCTGGATCCCAACCTGGAACTTTGTGATCTCAGGGTCTTGTAAATGTGTAACAGGTTCCATATTTGGTTCTGGATGGTATGTTTGTTAGATCATCAAAACATAAACTAAAGTACTTGTGACCAAGGTACTTGTAACCTATCAATTTCCCCATTTTTGATGATGACAAACTTAGAATTAATATTCCCCCTGAGAACCAGATCTCCATATTGTTACCCCTACAAATCAGCCATATTCCCAATGAGAACCAAACCTAAAGAGCTGATCACAACTGGTTCCTCAAGACTATTTGGCAAATCATCAAAACTCAAAGTACCATAACTTATCAATTTCCCCCTTTTTGATGATGACAAACCCAAAATTGATATTCCTCTTGAGAAATAAATTCCTCACATATTTCCTGCAGATCAAACCTATAATCAACATATTATCAACACCGTTCCCCCCTACGAAGCAGACCTATCTCTTGAGAACCAGATTCCTCATATGTTTTCCTGCATTATCAGCATTGTTCCCCCTGCGAAGTAGATCCATCTTTAATTCACATCATTCGATTATGTTCCTCCCATGTTGACACCTATATAACTTCCCCCTTTTCGCATCATCAAAAAGAATAACAGAAAAAGTACCACCAAAAAGAAGTTCAACAACATTAACTCAGGCCACTTGGGCAACACAGCATAAATAATAACAAGAACAACAAGTGAATGTCAGTGCACAACATAGAGTGATTGCCCATAGTGAAGTAATGATAATAAAAGCTTATTATCTTCAACAATACATTATATGATAATTTAAACAACTGAAGTACCAATGTCATCAAATATAGGGATCAAAAGAGGATAAGAATTCAAGGGAATTTGGAAGGAGTGAAAGACATGGATTACTAGGCAGGAGGAAAAGTAAGGGGCTAAGGCCTTGATGAGCTTGTCCATTCGTTCATGTACTCTCCTTTGATCAAGGATCACCTGCTCGCTCAGTTCCTCCACATGTTTCCTCAATCTTGCATTCTCACCCTTCAACTTAGCATTCTATTCTGCCGAGGGTCTTTGAGGACCAGGTTCCCAACCTACTGAGTAGGTTGAACCATCAATCAGATCACCAAGACTCTCCCTAAGCTTCATCTCATCAATAACAAACGTAGTCCCATGCACATATAGCATCATAGTATCACATAAAATATAGAAGTTTATTACTTCTTCTTCAGAAACATTGGGACTTGGAGAAACAAATGGGTTATTCTATTTTTGGAGCTCAACAATGTTAAGTGGTTCCTCCATTTTTCAGCAATATCGGAGTCAACACTCTGCCTTACAGCACTTTTTGAGACGTCAAAGTCTTCTCCCTTCAAACCTAATGGCTCAACCTTTTGGTTCTCTAAGGAACCAAGTTCCTTACAAACACTACCTTTTCTATCCTTGAGCAGCCATGTTTCCCTTTTCTACTTCTCAATCTGTTTACCCTTATCATCTGATGCATCTTTCTCAGCCAACCCCCTTCCTTTTTTTTAATTCTTTCTCCATGAAAAGATTTCATTTCATTCTCCCTTCCACAATCACATCAGCAGCTCACACCACTTCACCATCAATCAGCCTACTTTTCATTAATCCTTTTTACTGATCGAAAGTTTGTTTATACATAGAACTAAAGGAGAAAAAGATCATCATTAAAATTAACTTCATGATAAGGACTTGAGGGATCAGGTCCCTCATTCAGTCCTCATATTCACCAATTTCTCCATTCTTCAACATTTCTACGAATCCAACCGCAACTTCAGCCTCACGCTCTAGAATATTAGATCTACCATGTTCCTTTTTAGTTACACTTCCATCAAAATCTACCAAAGACTTCTTGGGGTTTTAATTCTGATGGAGTTAGGTTTTTGGAAAGTGAGAGAGTTGGGTTCAGCTCTGGCATATTTGTAAAGAAGGATTACTTTGAGACAAGGTTGATTCTAGTTTTGAAGAAATGAATTGGTTTTATTTGGGTGTAATATAGAGAAGTTCCTTTTGGGGGCAACGGGTCAGTTCAGAAAAGGTTTAACATTTTAAACTTCAAAATTAGGAGAAAGGCAGAAATAAATTAATGACATGACACTTCAGTAGCTTAAAAAGGCATATAAGTATTGGAGAGACTACTAACCTGAGTCATAGGAATCAGGTTCCTTGACGGTTTTTGAAAATTTTGAGAAAAAGTGCAATGTCACTCTTACTTGTTTTTGTCCTGAAACTGCCATGTGTATACCTGTAACAGTATAGATTTGAGTTAGATGTTGCCAAAAATACCTTTAAGCATTGTAGCTTGCCTTCTTAATATAGCCAATCATCGAGGGACCAGGTTCCTCTATGCCATTTTGGAGATTCTACTGCTTCTCCTTCACCTTCTGCTTGACTTGACTCATCAAATCAGTCTTTCCATTTGTAATATCTATAGCTTTACCAGGAGCATTTGTGAATTCTCCATCTTCATCTGCTTGGTTTTGTGACCCTTTTTCCATCATTGTTGAGAATAAAACATTTGCATCCAAAGGCTCTCAGGTAGGTTAACTTGGCTTTTCTCCCATTGAGCAGTTCATAGAGAGACTTATTGAGGAGGGACCTGATCATGCATTTGTTAATCAAGTAGCAAGCAGTGTTGACTACTTCAGCCCATGAACCAGGTCCTCCATAACCAACTTGTTCAACAAGTAGAAACTCACATGCCTAGTCATGTTCACCATAATTCAGCATCATCATTAATGACACTTAGGCATGTTATATAACCACCATGCCGAAACTTAAAATTAGCAGTATAGACATTCTTGTATCTTTTGGCCACAAGTACCACTTCACTAGTCACAAGATTTGTGATTGTGTATATCTTGGACAAGAATTCCACTTTATTTCCCTTGTCACATATCTAAGAAGCACTCAAGAGACTTTACTTCAGGCCATTGACATAGTACATTTTTTCAGTTGAGTGAGTGAGTGACTTCCCAATCCTTCCTACTCCTAGAGTGTACCCCTTTTAGCTATTTCCAAAGGGTACACTATTTCCTTGAAGGGCCTTAAGTGAAAGGAGATCATTTGTACTTCCAGTCATATGCTCTGAGCAGCCGCTATCCATGTACCATTGTAGGCTGCTCCCTTTCATTGTTCCCTACACAAGAAAATCGGGAGTTAGACTTAGGAACCCAAACGAGTTTGGGTCCCTTGTAATGATAGAACAGGTGGATTAGACTTCTTTTTGCCCATATAGGCAGCACATATTTTCTTTTCTAGGAACAAGGTTCCTCATCAATATGCCTCTTTTCAACAAAAACTTTATTGTTCTACAACGACTGAATTTTAACTTTACAAAAGTCCTTGCAATGAGAAAAGGGGTGAATGAGGGCTCTTTTAGTCCAAGCAGGCATTATACGTTTTTTATGTGAAGGACTAGGTTCCATAGCAGCAGTTACTTTTTCAGCAAAAACCTTATTTTTCTGCAACGACTGAATTCAAACCTTACAATTTTCTTTAAAGTGTCTAGTGTTGCCACAGTGAGTGCAAAGCCAATTGTCAGGTACAGTAACGTACTTGCTATAAGGGTTGTAGGGAGTCTTTTCCCTTTGGAACCTGATTCCCTGCCTTTTTCCCCCATTATTTATGTACAAGGCAGTGACAACATCAGAGGACCAGGTCCACTTAAGTGATTTTTCAATATCACTTTTCACTCTTCCTAGTTCTTCCTGAAGTTGTTTGTTTCTCTCAAGCTCAGTACACACACTAGACTTCACTGAATTTAACTCACTTTGAAGCTTAATGTGTACCTCACTTGAAACTTCCTTTCCCTTTTGAGAATTCTCAGGCCTACGTTTCATTTTAAGTTCCCCAATTGTTCCCTTTTAAGTTTACAACTACCGCCAATAGGTCATCTCTCTCGTGCTCAATGTTAGCATTACTCTCAGTTAAAACCTCTTTTTCTTTATTCATACTCTCAATGGTTTCCTCTAAGTCTACAATAGAAACTCCCATATAATCCCTCTCTTGATCAATGCCACCAATTTCTTCTATTAAAGAATTCTTCTCATTAATGAGGTTGTGATAGGCATCAATCAACACATTTGCTATGGACATCAATTTTTTCTTAGAGTAAGTTTTCAAAGTTCTTTGAACATCAAGAAAACTTACCTCATCTTCCTCATTGTCCTCATCATCATCAGAGTTGTCCATGAGTGCAAAGATTGACTCATATTTTGAAGATCCGTAGTCAGCAACCATATATTTTCACCTTCAAATTCACTAGAGGAATTTTCCCAATCCACCAGGGCTTGCTTCAGCATGTTGTTAGGAGAATCTCTTCTTTTGAACTTTCTGTCAGGGACCTGGTTCCTTTTAGTTTCTTTTTCAGTGCTGGTTTTGTAATGATCCTGCTTATGAAGAGGACAGTCTTTAATGAAGTGTCCAAACTTTCCACACCTATGGCAGCAATCATTTTCTTCGAAATTCCTGCTGGAACTTCTTTTCTTTGGAATCCCACCATTTTTTTGAATCATCTTTTGGAATCTTCGAGTGAGATACTCCATGTCAGATTCATCACTACTTGAGTCTTTGTTGGCAGCCTTGAGAACCAGGTTCTTCTCCTTCTTGGGCTCTCTTCTTTCACGATCCTTCTTTCTCTTCATCTTATAAGTTTTGAGATTTCCAATGAGTTCATCAATGGCCAGCTTCTGCAAATCCTTGGCTTTAGTAATAGCATTTACTTTACTTTCCCAAGAACCTGGTAAAACACTGAGTATTTTCTGGACCAGTTTGTTTCTTGGGATGACTTCACCAAGGGAGTGAAGCTCATTGATAATGGAGGTGAAACGTGTGTTCATATCTTGAATAGACTCATCCTCCTTCATCTTAAAAAGCTCATACTCAGTAGTAAGCATATCAATTTTGGACTGCTTAGCCTAAGTAGTTCCCTCATGGGCAGTTTGAAGAGCTTCCCAAATCTTCTTAGCAGACTGACAAGTTAAAATGCGGTTGTACTCATCTGGTTCGATGCCACAAACAAGAATCTTTTTTGCCCTAAAATTCTTCTCAATAGCCTTTCTATCAGCATCGTTGTACTCTTTTATTGTTTTGGGGACTATAATTGTTCCTTCACCAACAGTTTTCACGGGAACAAAAGGTCCATCACATATTGCATCCCACAGCTCTAAGTCCTCAGCCATAATGAAATCATGCATTCTTGTTTTCCACCAACCATAGTATTGACCGTTGAAATTTGGTGGTATGTACATTGATTGTCCTTCCTTCTGATTTGGTGGAGTAGCCATGTAAATCCTTTTTAGGTGTTAACCTTTTAGAAAGAACCTGCTCTGATACCAATTGTTAGAAACTTAGCGTCCACCAGACTGTATAGAGAATCAGGTTCTCTATGAGTTTCCTCCAAAAATACTAATGAACCAAACTGTATAGTGATCTGGTCCTATATCAGTTTGGTACAGTGCTAACTACTAAACAAGTATGTAAATGATACACAGGATAAGTTCCCACTGTATAGAGAACCATATTCTCTATAAGTTCCCACTGTAAGCAACAGATTGTAAAACCAGCCAATATAGGGAATCAGGTTCTCCAATTGTTCCCACAGTAGCTCGGCAGAAAGTAAAGAACATAGAGGATTTTTACGTGGAAAAATCCCAACTCAAGGGGACAAAAACCATGACCTACACTTGTAGGCTTTCAACTTCACTAACTTGTTAACCCCTATTACAAGCCACTTTGTAATGACTCTATTACAAAGAATTCAACTAACTTGTGGTACTATTACTACAAGCCACTTTGTGGCTCCGTTTCAAAGACTTTAACTAACTTGTGATGCTCTCACTACAAGCCACTTTGTCACTCTCTAGTGACAAAGACTTTAATTACTCTAACTTGTAATAACACTTATTACAGGTCACTTTGTAACTCTCTAGTTACAAAGACTTTACAACTCGACTAACTCTAGCTAAGACACAAACTTAGAGGGTTTGTGATTTTGGGTTTCCTAAAAATAACTTCTAAGAAATCAAGATAGGAGTTACAATGAAGAACAAATAAGAAAGACTCAACAAACCTAAAGACTTAAGATATCTTTGATCTTGGATCAGGTCCTTGAGGTTGAAGCAGCTTTGTTCTTGAGAGAGGTTATTGCAAATACTTGAGAAAGGATTTTCGTTTTCTGTATTTGCAAGTGTTGAACCAGAATCTTGTGCCTTGCATGAGGTTTATACTACACAAGACATTACCCTAGTGATGTCAATTCACAATGGTGATGTCCAATCTTAATGGAAAGTGACTACTACACTGTCTACTGCACTGTTGCGGCAGTCATTTTCTGTAGTTGCTTTCCAGCTTACAGTTGACTTATACTTCTGTTAGGGGAACACCAAGGTATCAGGTCCCTAATCTGGTTCCTGTGAATCTAAAGCACACTGCCTAGATTATCTTGAGTCGATTGACTTGAATGATTGTACCAGGCATGCTTTAGGTCCTTTATCAGGTTCTCTTATCAAGTATGTTATTTTACCTTCCTTGATTATATTTATACTTGTGTAACATTACTTACAATGATGTAACCAAGGTAGGTAAAAAGTCTTCCACAAAAAGTTGACTGTTGCATTGTTCCTGTACAATAGCGTGTGCAGGCAGCAACTTTTCAGATGGAGACTTGACTTCATAAAGTCTCCTCAGGAACTAGTAGGGACCTGTTCCTGTAGCTGTTCCTTCCACTCTTCCTCACTTGAGTCATTGCTATTATCTTTGAGTACCAAGTTCTTTTCTTTCTTTGGTTCTCTTCTTTCACTGTCTATCTTCCTCTTCATCTAGTAGGTCTTCAGATTTCCAACCAACTCTTCTATGGTCAGCTCCTACAAGTCCTTTGATTCAGTAATAGATGGTAAGTTTGTTAGATCATCAAAACATAAAGTAAAGTACTTGTGCTCAAGGTACTTGTAACCTATCAATTTCGCCATTTTTTATGACGACAAACTTAGAATTGATATTCCCCCTGAAAACCAGATCTCCATATTATTCCCCCTACGAATCAGTCATATTCCCAATGAGAACCAAACCTAAGGAGCTGATCACAACTGGTTCCTCAAGACTATTTGGCAAATCATCAAAACTCAAAGTACCATAACTTATCAGTAAGTTATATAAGGCTCAGTATACCCTGGATGAACTCAAATGAGTCTAAGACTAGTAGTATTTAAAAGAAATGGAATGTTGACCTGGTAATGGAATGAAGGTGCAATTGTGACAGATAGAAGATGTCGTTTGGGCCTTTGATTGAATAATGATTTAAAGAAACAAAGGAGGAGGATAAGAGATTTCATAGGTGGCATGAGACTAGAATACCCCCATAAGGTGAATCACATCGAGATACTATGAAATACGATTACGAAAATCACTTCAAATATTCCTCGATACAACATAAGCCCTAGTGGAAAGTTTTTACGTAAGAAGTTTCAAATTATCAGTGATATGTTGTAGATAAATATTGAGGCAAATCATAATTAATGGATTGACAAGTTGATATTAGGTCGTCATTCTTAAGATGAACAGTAATGAGGAAGAATTAAAGGATTTAGACTTATGCATATAGGATAATTAATGAGTGTAGGCTCGAATTTGGTTGCAGACTTCAACAACGATCAATCGAGGTAAGAGTTACGATATAGTATGACCTATCTTGATGCAGTAAAGTCATATGGATGGATAAGCAGATCTGTGAAATAAGGTATAGCAATATTTGTAAGTTCAACAAAGTACCGAGGGAAGAACTTCATATACCTATGGATGCCCAGAGGGACATCTTGTCAAGCTACATATATGTTCACAAAGTGAGTCCTAGAGATGGCCTAAACGCTGGAGGAAAAAAGAGAGAAGAGTCGTATAGGCGTATTTACAAAGTCAGAGTTGTACATGCTACATGATAAAGGTAGCAACAGTTACAAGATTGGAAAAATTCTGACCACGAGTCGTGGTGTGAGAAAGAGGCTTAAAAGGGGGAATGCCCTGGCCCTTAGAATTATTCACAAAACAATTACCAAGATGGCAAGAAGAGTACAAAAGTATTCGGAAGACATAAGTCATGAAAATAATAAGTGCATCAGTCAATATTCGAGGACGAATGTTCCAAAAGGGGGAATGATGTTACACCCCATGTTTTTGTACGTAGAAGTATGCCATAAATAAGATGATATAAGCTCGGAAATGAGATATTACATTCCACATTTTCATACGTTAATTGACGTAAGTTCAGGAATGAGATTTATTTTGGGATTATAAGTATTACACTATTTCAAATAAGTGATAAGTAAATTCGTGAAGGTAAGAGGGGAAGAAAGTCAAATAAAATGAACTTTCGTCCAAGTTTAGCATGTTGGGATAAAATACGGCCCGGGCTAAAATACTCGATATTTATGGACTACATACAAGGTACCACATGACCATGATAGTAAGGTGTATAAGGTATGTGAAAAGTGAGTAGTATTTTAAGTAATTTGAGATAATTATTAATTATGTGGATAATTGGCTAATTATTAGATTAGTGGGAAATTACCAAGTTAATTAAATTGATAATTGATAATGATTTGGATAAGTCTTAATTCTTGTGTGGCAGACATGCAAAGCCCATATGATGACTATTTATTTATATGCTAGGTCGCATGTGTATATTAGAATTTGTGTCTTACAAGTACTACTATGTATAAACTAAGAGGAAGTTGTATAAATGTGCAAAAAAGAGCTTACGGGTAAATATTCAAAATTCCAATTTCTAAGACTCCTAATTGATCACAAGAAGTGTGAATTAATTAAGCAAAGTGACGAATTTTGGGCAAAATTTTCATACAAAGTTACACTGCGTAATAGCAACAAGATTTTGCGATTCTAAGGGAGTACATTGCAATCTTTTCCAAGAATATCATACGAATTTTTCCCTACTCTAGGTATGTTAAGGCTAAGCCCTTATTTCATGTTGGCATGATCTCATAATTACACAAGTTTGATAATGAGGCATAAAGAAAAATTCATGTCCTGGAATTTACATATATTTTCCTAGTTTTGTAAGTTACAATATTCTCCTAATCGGTATTTCATATTCAATTAAGTATTTTCTTCTTCCAGTCAAGAGAGCAGAGAGTTTATATATACAATATTAAAGTATTTTCATTACCATCGAGCTATAATCGATGAGCAGGCCCCTATTGGGCAACCTCTGATCAGATGGTAAGTTATATACCGAGCCTATTGTGGCCGAACGCCTATGAGCGAGCCCAGTTGGTCGAGATACAAAGCCTAGTATAGCTGAGCGTCTATGAGCGAGCCTACTACGGCATAGCAGTTTTATATATATATACACACACTTACACACCAAGCTTTATAGGGCCGGACAGCTATTTTACTTACTATATTGAGAGAGTTGAGTTAGTATCAGCAGGTAAGCATATCTTCATATTATCTTTGACTTTCAGCTACTTGCAGTTATTATATTATCAATTCAGTTTCAGCTTTCAGTATATTGCCTTACATACTCGGTACATTATTTCGTACTGACGTCCCTTTTCTAGGGGCGCTACATTCATGCGTGCAGGTTCAGAAAGACAGACGGGTAGGCCTCCTCATTAAGTGTTGCCCGAGTTCAGCTTGATCGGTAAGCTTCATGCCTTTCGAAGTTGTCGGGTCTAGAGCTTTATGTACATCTTGTATATATATATGTATATATGTTATGAGTAGGTCGGGGAACTGTTCCGATCACAGTATATCCATCAGTAGAGGTTTGTAGACATATCCTCTCAGTTAGTGAAGTATGTTGGGCTTGTAGGCCTTGTATATAAATTTGGTAGGTTTGTCAGCTGTAATAATTATGATGGCCTTGTCGGCCCAGTTTTATAATGACATTTAGTCAGCATTCGCAGTTGTCTTGCAATGTGGCCCATGGCCAAAGTATGACATCATATGTTCAGAGTCCCTTAGTTGCAAGTTGCTACGCAAGGATAGGTGAGGCACCAAGTGCCAGTCTCGCCCCCAGGTTCGGGGTGTGACATAAAGTATACCAAATCTCTCTAGTCTACGATGCTCGTCATCCTGAGCAGGTGCAACCAGCTAGGCTGGTGGTGCCTCCGGTGTCTGAAGTCCCTGAACAACCTGCTCAGGTGTACGGGCAGCAGGAGTCTGAGTGTTCCCCCTGGCCTGGGAAGTAGCTGTTATAGTAGTAATAGAGACCGCCTGAGGAAGGCCGGTGCACACGGTTAGAATCTGATCTAAGGTCTCCTAAAAACCTGGGATAATAATAGCCAATAGGCATAGCCGGTGCCTGAGCTGGTCCTGCTAGTGCATCCATAATTGGGAACTAATCATGAACTGGGGCGGCTGGTGGATTTGTAGGTGTTGCCCTAGCTATTGTGTAGGCTACACCCCTACCCCTACCACGGCCTCGACCGTGTCCTCATCCTCTAGTGGCCCCAACTGGTGGTACTGGTGGTCGTCCGTCCTGACCGGTAGCACGTGTCCTCACCATCTATGAGAGAATAGAATAATAGAAGTTTTGTACTAGAATCAATAGATTCGCACGACAGGAATTCAAGAATGTGAAGTGTTCCTAAAGGCTCTATAACCTACCGAGGATAAACAAAGACGTCTCCGTACCGATCCACAAGACTCTACTAAACCTGCTCATGACTCGTGAGACCTATGTAACCTAGGCTCTGATACCAATTTGTCACGACCCAAAACTAACCCGGTGGTGATGGTGTCTATCATGGAACTAGGCAAGACGACACACTCCCAAACAATTCGATATTTCATTAAAAGTTAGATAAAAGCCTTTTTCATACTGAAATGTCATAAAAGAGATCAACTAAAAAACAAAATACGGAAATAAATAGCCCGACATCGGTGTATCGCTAAGTCATGAGAAATTACTACAATTATTCTGAGATATAGCAAGACTAACATAGTCTGAGAAGCCAAAATACACTAAAGGGAAGATAAAGAAGGAGAAAACCAGGACTGCGATCGCCAGGCAGCTACCTCGCTATCTCCGATGAAAGTCTGCCGTGGCAAGAGATACCTGGATCTGCACATAAGGTGCAGGGGTTAACGTGAGCACACCAACTCAGTAAGTAACAAGTCCAAACTATAGACTGATAGGTAGTGATGAGCTTAACCTCAACAGGTAATAGAAATAAACTGTGCAGGAAAATTAGGCATGCTATCAGTTCAAGTATACAGCTCAAGCAGTAAAATAAATACAGATCTTAACAATGTGAGATATAAAGCTCAGCCAACTCTACATGCCAATGCACAGAATGTATGAAATGCACCATGTTCTCCCACTCTCAAGTGCTTAACCACTCGGTACTACATATGGCCACCTGGCCTAGGGAAATTGTCACATCCTAAACCCGGGGAGGCATGGCTGGCATCCGATACCGAGCTAGCCCGAGCGAACCTCTCTATAACTCATGATCATTTGACCAAAACTAGAACATACATAGGTCGAGTTGACTGAACTCATTCCTTTTGTAACTATCATGGATCAGCATGGCCACAACTCATAATGGATAACTATAAGTGGGCAAGCGTTGTATCAATGAACCATCATTCTTAAAACATGAATACATATGGGCCGTCAAGGCCTCCGATATACTGTACAAAATGAACTTTTGTCTGCAAAACCTCTAAGATTATTTGACATCAAATGGGACAGGGTACCGACCTACCCATAAGTCTATAGCAAAACTCTAACACGATAACTCATAGATTCGGCTACACTCCGAATGAGGTGGAGTCTTACAGATCCTTCGCTGAATGTAAACCTCGTCTAATATGAGGGATCGTCAAACTGGTTATCTATACCTACATGCATGAAAGCAGCGTCCCCAACAAAAGGACGTCAGTACGAATAATGTACTGAGTATGTAAGGCAGAACTGAAACATAACCATAATTCAACATTAATTAAAGATGTATAAGAATCAACCTAAATCTCTAAATTGCCATGTATATGCATGCTTATTATACTTACATATATATAATGCTTCTCTTTGAGACTATTATCCATTTGTATGATACATGACTGCCCAACTGATTAGTGGTAACTGCCCGACCGGCCTTCGCACGGTGGTAAATGCATGACTGCCCGATCGGCCGTAGCTCGGTGGTAAATATATAACTGCCCAACCGGTCGTAGCTCGGTGGTAAATACATGACTGCCCGACTGGTCATAGCTTGGTGGTAAATGAATATGCATGACTGCCCAACCAGTGGTAAATAATAATACATAACTGCCCAACCGATGATAACTGCCCGACCGACCGTAGAACGGTGGTAAATGCATGAAGATGCATGTATCTCTATATTATAAACATTAACATCTCTATCATATACCTCAATAGGAACTTAGAGACATTACATATAATGTACAAGAGATGGTCTATGTGCCAATGTATGTTAATGCACAAAAATATTCTTTGTGGATCTTATTGGAATAAGAAAATATTGAATCACAAGTCCCCTGACTACCTCAAAATATATGTGCCATTCTTTGATATAAAAGACAAAGACATCTAAAACAATCAAGTTTAATAAGTTCAGCATTACAAATTTGAATCAAGTGATCTCTACAACATTATTATCTAATTGAGTCTTATCCTTTTCTCATCGTAGATGTCTAATAAGAATATATAATTTCATTCACCAAGCTCCAACGAAAAGATCATATAACTAAAATAATATTTATAGTGAATAACAAAATTAAGTCTCCCATAATTGTCACTAAATTGAAATCAACAAATAGAGGGAATAATTTCTTGTGTCCACTCACAATTTGATTAGAAAAAAATAACTCTAGAAAGATCTCTATCTTACTTTTTGCTGATCTCCAGTTAAAACTAACATACAGCTAAAGTAATATTTGCAATGGAGTAGTCACAATTAGAAAAAGTAAACATATATGAACATATTCTAATACCAAGCACTTAAGATCCTCCCAACTTCAAAACAAAGATAAGCATCAAGGCAAGCATAACATATAGATAATTCAGCAATAATGAAAAGATCACAAACAATGGAATGAATATCACTTTACCGGAATGAATATCACTTTATCGAAATGAATAACATAGGCATCCTTAACTGCTAAGAGTAGAACCACTTATGCAATAGTAGTATATATACGTATCGTTACTTGGATCATGCCAAAAGAAAGAAGGAATAGTCTTAACATACCTGAACCGATTATCTTGAGAAAGATTACACTGTACTCCTTAAAATTTGCAAAAACTCACGCTATATTATGTTGTGATGTTTCAAATGAGCTTTGGAGCTCCATCCATTAGCAAAAGAATGGGAGGTATGGTGCTGGAATAGGAAATACTGGCAATGGGTGAGTGCTTGAGGGGATTTGATGATCTGATGTAAATCTATTTGAAACTTGTCTTGAAATTAATACATTTGGTTGCCATCTAATCAAAAATGACCAAGAGTCATTTGTTTGGTTGGTGTCTTGCTGCCATGTGGGGGTGTGGAGGGTCTTTAATCTTATCCCATAACCAATTAATTAATTAGGTAATATTTCGTTACCCGGTAATTAATCAATTACCCGCATAATTAAGAATTGTCTCAAATTGCTTAAAATTCTACTTATTTTATATACACTTTATACACCCTACTATCATAGTCATGTGGTACTATATAAAATAAATACATACACTATTATTTCATTAAAACATCCATGTAAAAATGCATATATTTTTCTCAACTTCTAATTCTCCTAATCTCATATAAAGAGTACAAATTTTCGTACGCTTAATTCTTAAAATGGTAAAAAGATAACCTTCTTTTCTTGTGAGAAAATAATTTCTATCTTTACAATAAAGAAAATCTCATAAACTTCATCATATTATGTGTATAATTTAAAATATATTCGAAAGTAGTAATATTAATAACTATATAAAATCATATTTTTCAAACTTTTTACAAAAACGTTACACTCAATATAAATACCATATCAAAATGTATTTAACGGTATGAAGGTTGTTAAACTTACTGGGTCTTACGATCACAAATCCTCTGTAGAAAAGTACGGGATG
The DNA here is from genome assembly GCF_000715075.1 of Nicotiana tabacum. NCBI lineage: Eukaryota > Viridiplantae > Streptophyta > Magnoliopsida > Solanales > Solanaceae > Nicotiana > Nicotiana tabacum. Next base: position 70,608,483 of record NC_134080.1, read on the forward strand.
TAACAAAAATCTATCCCGAAACATATACAACACTGACTACAAGTCAACCAATATCGAGGAAGAAGGGTAATCAACCTTGAGGAGAAATCCATCTCCAGGTATATATATACATACTCAACCACACGGTACCGCATATGGCCATCCGGCCCATGGAAATTCATCCCGGAACATACTCATCGCTGACTATAAGTCACTCAGTACCGAGGAAAAAGGTAATCCAACCCTGTGGAGAAATCCATCTCCAAATATTAATAGTTCGGACAAATCCATGTCCAGGGAAATCCATCCTCAATAATATCATCTGAGCTCACTGGGGGGGGGGGTTACAGACTCCGTAGGGGCTCCTACAGCCCAACCGCTATCATAATCATCAACATAACAGATGCGGTGTGCAGCCCGATCCAATAACTGTCACTCATAATCAAGCCCTCAGCCTCACTGAATCATCACTCTCTAGTCTCACACACAGGCTCACAATGACATGAAACTAGCCTGGAATAATGATATAATGTGTCAAATAATAACAACTGAGACTAAGACATGATATGATATGCATGAATAAGATTGAGTATAGAATATCAATGAAACTAATGAGATGATATCAAGAAATGACCACTGGGGTCTCAACAATATCGGCGTGAAGCCCTAACATGATATCTAGCATGAACTCATTTACTTAATCACATGATAGAAACACGGATATCAGCAAGAAAGAGACACTAAGCGGTGACATGGAATGAACCAGGCCACAATTCTCACGGTGCACGCCCGCACAACCGTCACTTGTCATGTGCGTCACCTTAATACTAATCACATAACACATAATTCAGGGTTTCGAACCCTCAGAACCAAGTTTGGAGGCGTTACTTACCTCAATCAAGCCAAAATCCTACTCCGCGACGCCCTTGCCTCTCGACTCGGCTTCCAAATGCTCCGAATCTATTCACAATCAGTACAATACCATCAATATATGCTAATGGAATAAATTCCACGAGAAAAACCATCAACTTAGACCAAAATCCCGAAATTCACCCAAACTCGACCCCAGGGCCCACGTCTCAAAATCCAACAAAAATCACAAAACTAGAATGCCCATTCACTCACGAGTCTATACATATAAAATTCATCAAAATCCGACTCCATTTGACCCCTCAAATCCTCAAATCAAACTCTCCAAAATCCCAAGCCTTAACCCCTCATTTTCACCCCTAAACTTCACTAATTACATGATTAAACAATGGGAAATCACCACATATACGAGTATTAGGGCTCAAGCAACTTACCTCACTGATAATTCCTTGAATCCCTCCTCAAAATCGTTCCCAAAAACTTCAAAACTGACTGAAAATGGTGAAGAATGAACCAAAATTCGCGAAGTCCACAATTTATACTTTCTGCCTAGAGATACACGGTCCAAATGTCGCTTTTGCAATGCCGCACCTGCGAAAAATCCATTGCAGGTGCGGTTCCAACTTATTCCTCAAAATCTGCTTTTGCGGTCCAATCATCCGCAGGTGCGCTCCAAATCTCGCACCTGTGCTCCCAGCCATCCTCAGCCTTGGCCGCATCTACAGCCTTTTCTCTGCTCTTGCAGGCTTGCACCTGCGGTTCCCACTCCGTAGGTGCGATTATGACAGCTGAGTTCAACTTCGGCATTCCTCAAATTCCAAACTTGTTCCGTCAATCACCCGAAATCAATTCGAGACCCTCGGGACCTCTACCAAACATACCAACAAGCCATATATCAACATGGGAACTTAGTCGAACCTTCAGAACACTCAAAACAACATCAAAATACCAAATTACCCTCGTATTCAATCCTAAAAACTTCTAAACTTCCAAATTCCACAAACGACGCCAAAACCTATTAAATCACCTCTGAATGACTTGAAATTTTGCACACACATCAAAAATGACACCACGAACATACTCTAACTTCTGAAATTCCATTCTGACCCCAATAACAAATTTTCCACTACCAACCAAAATTGACATATTTTCGACTTTCGCCAATTCAAACCTAATTCTACCACGGACCTCCAATTCACATTCCGGATGCACTCCTAAGTCCAAAATCACCTAACGAATCTAAAAAAACCATCAGAATTCACATTTGAGATTTTTTACACATAAGTCAACATCCAGTCAACTTTCCAAACTTAAGCCTTCATGAAAGAGACCAAGTGTCTCAAATCCTCTCCCAAACCATTCCATACCCGAACAAACTGACCCAACATATCGTAATATAGCTGAAGAACAAAACAAGAAGCAAAAATGGGGAAACAGAGCTATAACTCTAGAAATGACCGACTGGATCATGACAAACCTGGTCCTCAAGACAGTCAATAATGACTCAAGTGGTGAGGATGCTGATATGGCCTATCTGACAAAGAGATTTCAGAAATTGTTTGCATAAATGGAGGTATTCTAAAGAGGGGCAGTTCAAGCAAGCCAAGAGGGTATGACCTATGTCATAAATGCGGAAAGCCAGGACACTTCATCAAGGAGTACCCTCTCTATAAGAAAGACTAGTACAAGCACAACACGGACAAAAGAGGTAAAAGGAATCAGGTCCTGACAAAAAATTCAAGAGAAAAGATATTGCAGACAATGTTGTGAAACAAGCTCTTGCTGCATGGGGACACTTCTCCAGTGAATCTAGAGAAGATGATAATCAAGGTGACAGTTCTATGATGGCAGTAGAAAGTGAAGCAGCTAAATATGATTCCATTTTTGCTCTAATGGCAAAATCAGATGAGGATGAGAAAGATGACGATGATGAAGTAAACTTTCTGGATGTTCAAAGAAATTTAAGTCGTATTCTCAAAAAACGAATCTGATATCCTTGGCTAATGTTTTAATTGATACATATCACAGTCTCATTAACGATAAAAATGTGCTAACTGTGGAACTAGGAGAAATAGAACACGAGAGAGATGATCTAATGGTGGTTGTGGTCGATCTAAAATAGACCATTGAGAGTTTAAAAAGGAAAAAAGATATCTTGACTGAGAGAGTTACATAAATAGAGTATGAGAGAAATGACCTATTGGTAGTAGTTATAGACCTAAAGGAAACAATTGAGGAACTAAGAAGGGAAACTAGGCATGTGAACACTCAAAAAGGAAAGGAAGTTGCAAGTGAGGCACACCTTAGGCTTGAAAATGAGCTAAAATCAGTGAAATCTAGTTTGTGTGCTGAACTTGAGAGAAACAGACAACTTCAAGAAGATCTAGGCAGAGTGAAGAATGACCTAGAAAAATCTCTTAAGTGGAACTGGTCCTCTGATGCAATCACTGCTATGTATAAGATTAATGGGGGGAACATGCAAGGAATCAAGTTCCAAAAAGAAAAAAAAACTACAACCCGCATAGAAAGTACGTTACTGTACCTAATAGTTGGATCTGCACTCATTGTGGTAACACTGGACATTTCAAAGAAACATGTAAATCCGATTCCAGTCCCAGTAGAAAAATAAAGTTTTTACTGAAAAAGTAACTACTACTAAAGAACCTGGTCCCTCATGTAAAAAATGTGTGATGCCTGCTTGAACAAAAAGAACTTTGATTCATCCTTTTCCTCATTACAAGGGACCCAAACTTGTTTGGGTTCCTATGTCTAATCCTTGATTCTCTTGTGTAGGGAGCAGTGAAAGGAAGCAGCCAAAGATGGTATATGGATAGTGGCTGCTCGAAGCATATGACTGGAAGCACTAATGACTTCCTTTCACTCAAAGTCGTGCAAGGAGGAGTGTGTCCTTTGACAATGGCAAAAAGAGATACATTCTGGGAGTAGGAAGAATTAGGAAGTCTCTCACTCACTCAATCGAGAATGTGTATTACATGAATGACTTGAAGTACAGCTTGATGAGTGTTTCTCAGATCTGCAACAAAGCCAATAAGGTGGAATTTGTGTCAAAAATATGCACAGTCACAAACCTTGTGACTGATGAAGTGATCCTGATGGCAAAAAGATACAAAAACATCTATGTCGCTAATTTTGAGTCCCTACATAATGGGGATCTCACATGTTTGAGTATTGTAGATGATGATGTTGAAATGTGGCACAGAAGGTTGAGCCATGCAAGTTTTACATTGTCGAACAAGTTGGTCAAGAAGGACCTGGTTCGTGGACTGCCTAAGTCAAGCTTCAAAAATCACAAGGTGTGTGATGCATGTGTAAAAGGAAAGCAGATCAGGTCCTCTTTCAAACCCAAAAAGGAAGTAAGCACCTCAAGGACACTTGATCTCCTCTATATGGATCTGTGTGGACCTGTGAGAGTGCCAAGTAGAGAAGGAAAGAAGTACATTTTCGTCATTGTGGATGAGACCTTTTTAGTGTTTGCTTCTTTTGTGAAGATGATCCAAGTAAATATGAGCCATAATGTTGTGAGTATAAGATCTGATCATGGCATAGAATTCGACAATGCAAAGTTCGACGAATTTTGTGCTGAAAATGGTATAAGTCACAATTTTTCAACTCCAAGAACACCTTAACAAAATGGTGTTGAGGATAGGAAAAATAGGACACTTGAAGACATGGCTAGGACAATGTTGACTGATAATGGTGTTGCAAAAGGTTTTTGGGCAGAGGCAGTCAACACTACATGCTACTTGGTGTACAGGTGCATGATCAGATCCCCTGAACAAAACCCCATATGAACTGCTGAATGGGAGAAAACCTAAACTAACACACTCAAGGACATTTGGTTACAAATGCTTTGCCCTCAACAATGGTAAGGAAGATCTGGGATAATTTGACTCCAAGAGTGATGAAGGAATATTTCTAGGATATATATCACAAAGTATATCCTACAAGGTGTACCATAAAAGAACTCAATATGTTGAGGAAGCATACATGTGATCTTTGACGAAGCACATCACCCTCTTAGAAGAGCTGCACACGATAAGGATGATCAAGATGGAGAGCTATCAAATGTCCTTGGTGAAGTCATTGATATGGAAAATGGAAAGGTCGATATGATGAGTCAGGCCAAGGAATCAAATGGCAATGGCACAGTTGAATCTCCAGCTGATATAGAGGAACCTAGTCCCTTAATCACGATGACTGAAGCAGAAAATAGAGTTATGGATGATGTACATGAAACTCTAGCTGTTGAGGTGAGAAACAGGACACATGGATCATATCTAGGAGAGCAGTGGATCCCCTCATAATGAGATTCAGGTGTCCAACTAGAAGCACAAAAGCTTACACCCTCTTCAAAATGTGATCACCCCTCTTAACTCAGGGATTCAAACTAGATCAAAGTCAAGAAACTCACTTGCCTTCTTAGCATTTCTCTCTCAAATTGAGCCCAAAAATATCATGGAAGCATGAAAGATGCTGACTGGATTATGTATATACAAGATGAGCTCCATCAATTTGAGAGGAATAGTGTATAACACCTGGTTCCTCGACCTGCTGACAGAACTGTCATAGGAACCATGTGGGTATTTAGAAACAAACTTGATGAGTTTGGAAACATCAAAAGAAATAAGGCAAGACTAGTAGTTTAAGGGTACAATCAAGACGAAGGAATTGACTATGATGAAACTTTTGCTCCAGTTGCTCGAATGGAGGCCATCAGAATCCTCATTGCCTTTGCATCTCATATGGAATTCACATTGTTTCAAATGGATGTCAAAAGTGTATTTTTGAATAGCTTTCTGAAAGAAGAAGTTTTCATCAAGCAACTGCATGGTTTTGAGTGCCATGAGCATCCTGAGCACGTGTTTAAACTTGACAAGATATTATATGGACTGAAGCAGGCTCCTCGTCCATAGTATGAAAGGTTGTACAAGTTTCTTCTAGAAAATGGCTTTACAAGAGGAAAAACTGGCAACACCTTATTTCTAAAGAAACGGGGGAGGAGTCTGCTTATAGTGCAAGTCTATGTTGATGACATTATCTTCGGAGCAACAAATGATTCTTTTTGTGAGGAATTTGCAACGCTCATGATAAGTGAGTTTGAAATGAGAATGATGAGGGAATTGAATTTCTTCTTGGGTCTACAAGTCAAGCAAACTCCTAAGGGCACAATGATAAGTCAGCAAAAGTACATCAAAGAGCTTATGAAGAGATTTGAGATGGAGAGTTCAAAAATCATTGATACACCCATTGCCACTGCCACTTGCCTGGACATAGATGTACCTTGTTCTGCTGTAAACGAAACCATGTATAGAAGTATCATTGGGTCACTCATGTATCTTATAGCAAGCAAACCCAATATCGTTTTTAGTGTGGGACTCTATGCTAGGTTTCAATCTAATCCAAAGGATTCTCATCTGAAGGCTGCCAAGATAATTCCAAAGTATCTCAAAGGAACTCAGGACCTGTGTCTCTACTATCCTTCATGAGATAATTTTGATTTAATAGGGTATGGTGACGTTGACTATGCTGGTTATCTGGTGGATAGGAAAAGTACTTATGGCATGGCACATTTTCTGGGTTCGTGTCTAATTTCATGGGGCACATGAAAACAAAACTTGGTGGCTTTTTCAACTACAGAAGCTGAATATGTGGCAGTTGTCTCTTGCTGTGCTCAACTGTTGTGGATCAAGCAACAGCTAGAAGATTTTGGTGTGTTTTCTTATTGTGTGCCCTTACTATGTGGCAACACTAGTGCTCTCAACATGGCAAAGAATCCAGTTCAACATAAGAGAACAAAGCATATTGATGTGCGACGTCACTTCCTCAGAGGCAATGTTGAAAAAGAGCTCATCTATATGAAGTTTTGCAGCACATAAGATCAAATTGCAGATATCTTCACCAAAGCACTAAGAAGATAGCACTTTGAAAATAATCGCTTAGTACTAGGGTTGATGAAATCAACCTAAGGACTCGGTCCCTCAATGATTGGCTATGAAAGAAATGAACAGGTAAAATAGCTAAAAAGTGTTTTCTGGCAAAGTCTAACTCATCTCTATACCATTATAGGTAGACACACATGACGATTACAAAGCAAACAAGTAGCTAATGGTATCACATTTTGTTCAAAGGATAAGGCTCACATTTACAAAAATCTGTCATGGAACTTGGTTCCCTTGACACAAGTTAGTAGTTCCTTTGTACTCTCATGCACAAATTTTTAAAAGCTAAAATGGTGCCATATAATTAAAATGTCAGTTTCTATATTTCCCGCTTCTTGAATCCAAGCGTCCTACCCGTTTACCAAAAGAATTGCTACCTATTCCTAACCGATCCCTCACCCCTTTTTAAATAAATCCATACACAGTCACTTTCCCAACTGTTCATATCACAAGCGAAAAATCCTTTTTTTCTTCAACAACCAAATACCCTCTTCTTCCATAAAGCTCACACTACACTCCACCTTGTCCGAAAAATCTTGAAGCGAAAATTATTCCAAGCATCGTCCCCACTGCGTCTTCACCTATTGAAGCACTAGTGACAGAGTCTACGGCCCCTATGTCATCCAGTCCAAACCCTAAGATAGAGTCACAACCACCCACTGCCTCGTCTCCAACCCAATCAAGTATTGGTTCTCATCGGAGTCGCAAAACTTCAACTCCCAAGAAGTTTGTGGCTACGATCTCTCCTTCTACCTCACCAAAAAAAATAGTGGAAGAAGATACAGTGGAGGGAGAAGAAAATCAGGAAATTTCTAGTCTACCAATGGAAGAAAGTTCTGAGATACAACAAGGTGTGGGTCGTAATAGTGATTAATTGGCAACGACTACCCCAGGCCTTGATTTGAATGATGTCGATTCTACAGGTAATGCTCTTGCTATGCCTTTTGAGTTTACTTTGGAGTTACAAGAACAAGAGGCTATAGAAACTATGTTGTCAATAGTTGTTGAGGGAAGTCTAATTGGAGGTTATGAGGGTGTGTCTAAAACCAATGAGTCTTAGGGGAAATATAATGGTACACAGGTAGAGGGTAGGGCATGTCGAAACTTTGGCACCTGACAATACTACTAAGGAACCAACTGAGGGACTTGATCCCTCCGCCCAAGAAAAGCCCTCTGCTTCTATTTGGGATAACACCCCTAGTTTTCAACTAGAACCTCAGGTCAGTACTGATCCTGCTCCCTCTCCTCATTTCTATGCTGAGCCGTTATCAATTGTTGTTCCTGTAATGAGATCTCTATTTGAAGAGGAGAATAAGGATATTGAAGAAGACTATGAAAATGTGGCTCTTGCGGGCTTCATTGTTGCTAGGAGTAGAAAGGCAACTCCCTAGGAGTCAACTCCTAAGAGACCTACCACTAGGTTGCAGAAGAAGGAAGCTCTAGAGTCAGTCCTAAGGAAAAGAAAAGAAGAAAAGAAAAAGAGGAGATTGGTAAAGGAAGGAAAGGTTGTAAATGATAAGGTAGTGCCTCTAGCACTAGTTGTTGATATTGATGATGAGGTGAACGAGGAACCTGGTTCCTTAGTTCATAAGTCCTCAAATAAACTTACAGTTCCAAAGTCCAAAAAGGAGTCATTTGTGAGTGAGATGGGTTTGAGCAATATTGAGGGTGAAAAATCTGGTGAGAAAGTAGTTGAGAAATCTAGTGAGAGAGTGGTTGAGGAGTCTTGTGAAAGAGTGGCTGAGGAGTCTGCTGAGAAGGTGTCCAAGAAATCTGCAGACAAAGGGAAGAGTGTGAGAAAATTAGTGAAGCTAAAGGCTGATGCCAATGAGGAACATGGTTCCTCCAAGAAGGCCGAAGTGAATGAGGCCAAGGATGAGGGAAGGGAAAATTTGAGAAAGCAGAAGGTGTTGTGGGAACGTACATTTGCCCCTGATATTTTTGACATGTTAGGGATGCGCCAACTTGGTGATATCTGTGAATTCCAACAACGGACACATTTATTCACAAGTGACAGTCCCAAAGTGTATGAGGCAACAGTGCGTAGTTTCTATGTCGACTTCTTCACAGTTGAGGATGACAACATCTGCCTGAAAGTGAATGGTGTTGATTTTGTGATGGATACTACTGTATTGGGAACCATCTTGGTCATTCCTACTGGGGAAACGTCCTCCATTGTGGGGACCTACTCTTCGAACTTTAGAAATGATATCTTTAAGGATAAGGTAGTATAGCAAGGTGAACGGGTACACAAGAAGGCCATCCTACTAGCATAGCAACTGTTATTTGAAATGGTGAACAAATTTTTGCTCCCATGCATAGACAGACATTCAATTACATCACGAGCAGACTTGGTTCTCATGGAAGCATTGTGGCTACACCACTATAAACCTGCTTGGTCTTATGATATAACACATGAAGAAAGTGGAAACGTTCAAGGATGGTAATCATGGGTTGCCTTACGGGTTCCTCCTCACTAAAGTTTTTGAATTTTTCAAAGTCTTTTTGGGAAAGGCTAAAGTGGGTACTCGCAAGCAAACCTTCTCCAAAACCACCCTAGAAGAGTGTAAGTGCACTGATAGGAGTGGAGGGATTGGCAACAATTCCATTATCTCTCAGCTGATCATCGCTCAGAATAGTACCACTGAAGAGATAAGGAAGCTGAAGGCACGAAATGCCATTCTTGAAGGTCAGCGTCGGGTTCAGGAGGCACCTGGTTCCAGCAGTTCCCAAAGCACAGAGGTTGCCTGTCTGCTAAAGGAAAATGCTAACCTCAGGAAACAGATTGAGGACTTGAAGGAGAGGCTGCCCAACGACCAGGTGTCACCAAATGCTCGAATGGACATCCTTCTTAGAACCCTTGCCTCTTCATATGGGTGCTCCTTTTCCAGTGCTCCTTAAAAGTCGTTCCCTTCCCAATGTCAAGTTCATGTGTCTGTTATGTGTTCTAATTCTCTATGTTGGATATGTTTCTTTAATGGCTGGTACCTTTTTGTTGTCTTTCTTTTGTGGGTGATTATGTAACATCTGGAACTGCTCCTTGTTTTATTTCCAAAATTAATGGATATCTCGTTTTTGGTTGTTATGCCTTGCTCTTCTGCTATGTTTTTAGTCATGTTTGTGTGCACACGTATGGCATGAGTTAACCAAACTAGACTTCTTTTTGCTTATTGCTTGCTAGTGATCTTTTTATGATGTCAAAAAGGGGGAAATTAATTGAGGAGGAACAAGATGGGGAAAAAATTCAGGGGAAATACGTATGTCATTCTAGTTCTTAGGGGGAACTTCAATTATAAGTTTGTCATCATCAAAAAAGGGGAAAATTGATAGGTTATATACATCCTTGTTATGTTTTGATGAGCTAACAAACATAATAATAAGAACCAAATAAGGAACCTGTTACATATCCTCAAGTACTTAAGAACAACAAGTCTCAAGTTTGGGACGTGGTTAAACTCTTTAGAGTCAAAGGAACAACAGAGGGAAAAGATGGCCACCAGTTCCCTTGCTGACTGTACCAGTCAACCCCCCAACAACTATAAAGTTGTTGCCTGCACACACAACAATGTAAATAGTGCAGCAGTCAACTTTATGGGGAATGCCCTTGTACCAAATATGCTTGCATCATTCAAGTGAATATTAACACTTAAGCATAGAGTTCCCCCTATGTAATATTAACATTCAAGGAAAAGCAAAACATCACTTAAGCATAATTCAAGAATCTATCAAGCATTCTCTCAAGTGTGTGTCAAATTCTGCAAGTGATTCTCAAGGGCATCAAGAACAAAGAACAACATAACGAAGGACCAGTTCCCTGTATTGAGTCATTATATGTCCTTAGTTATGTTGCACCTTTGTCAACGTCCTTTACTTGTAATTCCTACTTAGCTTAGTTAGAAACACTGTGTATGAAACCTTTGTAAAATCATAAACCTTGTGTTCATGTCTTGGCTAGAGTTAGTCGAGTTGTAAGCTTTGTAATAGAGTTATTATAAAGGGGCTTGTAATAGAGTTGTTACAAGTTAGTGAGGGATTAAAAGGTTAATTCCTAGGTTACAATTGGTTGTAATTTGAAGTTTTCTTAGTATTAAAGTTGAAATCCTATAAGGGTAAGTCATGGTTTATAATCCCGTGAGCTAGGAGTTTTCCACGTAAAACTCCATTGTGTCATTTACTTACTGTAGTGTGCGTGTGTTCTGTGGGAATTAATAGAGAACTTGGTTCTCTATATAGTTTGGTAGACCCTTAGTTTCTATCAATAACGGTCAACATAATAGTTATATGTAGAAGGATTAAAATTAAACACAATAAAACCATCATAACTATGTCCAAAACCATAAAAACATTGTCTAGAGTAATTCTAACACCATTGTGACTAGATTCAAATTATAGTCTAAATCTAGAAGAATATACACAGAGACTAAGTTTCGTTGAATCTCTGGAACATATAAGACATCATGCAACATCAAAGATCGACCACCATGCATGACCATTCTACAAGTGCATATCCCTTTGACTTCAAGCTTTGCATTATTTTTCACATATATATGTCTTGGTCCAGGTGAAACTCGACAAAACTCTATAAACACTTCTCTATCACGGCTCACATGGTCGGTGGCCCCAGAGTCTGCAATCCACACAGGATAAGATTCAGTTAGTAAAATAGTGCTAGAAACATATATAGCACTTAGAGATGTATTTTAAAATGTGTGACGACCCGGCCAGTCGTCTCATGAGTTACCGCTCTATTTTCCCCATTTATGCTTCTTTATGACTTTTTTATCCGTGTTTTGTAGTATCGCGTTGATCGGATCAAATCCAAAATGATTTTGGTAAGGTTTGAGACACTTAGTCTCTTTTAAGAAAGTTTAAGTTGGAAAAGTCAACCGGGTGTTGACTTATGTGTTAGAGGGCTCGAAAGTGAGTTCTGAGGGTTCGATTATTTTTGGGAGGTGATTTATGACTTAGTAGCGTGATCGGAATGAGTGATGTTCTAAACGTCAATACCATACAAAAGGGGGTGATTTGTGTGGTACCCAATTTTTGCTCTAGAAGAACCTGGTTCTTCTAGGTAATCTAACTACTACTGTTTGCGGAATAAAAAGTACATAAAATAAAGAACACAGAGATTTTTATGTGAAAAACACCTGGCACAAAGGTAAAAAAACCACGACCTACTACTCAGTAGGATTTTTCCAAACTTCCACTAAAATCACTGAGCCAAAACAGCATTTACAAAAACACTTTGTAAACCTAAGGATTAACTCTAATCCCGTTGTGGCACACAGCCTCAACTATTGTGACAACTTCAAGTTAGCTTATAACTTGAACACTCAAAGTACCTAATACAATTGCTTCTATGAAAGTTGAAAGGTACAATTTTAAACCACCTACTACAATTGAACTAGAATAAGAAAAACACAATGGAACTGGTTTTTTCTATCTCGTTCAAGTAGCTTTAGGAGTGCACACTCAAATCTAAATAAATTGCTTGAAAAATAGCCTTGATCTTTTGCTTTCAATTTAGTTTAACTTCTGCTTTTATGCAATACCTGTAAAAGAGAACAATCACTGTCATTTAATAGGTTAGAAATCAGAGTTTGATTGGAACTCAATTTCTGATCTTTTATCATAGTTGAGTCCTTGAAGATATCAAACTCACACTCTCTTTATCCGGGTTGTGTTCTCTTCATATAAGGAGACTTTCTCCCCTTATCTAATATGCAACCTTTTCGATTAGATCAGGAGATATTGCTGCTTGATTAGTAGGACTTATCTCCTTCATACATCTCACATGCGTAGGTTGATCATGACAGTGCTTCAGAAGATGGACCTGGTCCATGACTGAGTTCATTTGTCATTCTTCAAAACTTCACCTTTTCTTGGGCCAACAAATTCCCCCTTTTTGATGATGACAAACTCTATCCTTTTTACTGATCCAAAAACCTGTAAGAACTCAGCTTAACCATCAACACTAGACATAGAAAATTTTCTTTTCATGAAGGACCAGGTTAACTATGTTATAAATATCACTTATTTCAGAATAATATGTAAAGCACAATATCTCTTCCCCCTTTTGGCATCATCGAAAAGTTGCATACATAGTGTGAATTCCAGATTTTAATAAGTACTCATGGCCACTGGAGCAACTACAAGTGCAATCATGGTGTAATCATCAGTAATCAAACAAACATATTTAAAATATCAAGGTCAGAATAATCATTGAACAAGAGAAAACAGTAGTTTTCATTGAGAGAGATATGTTGCCACTAACAATCCACAAAAAGAAAGAAAAACATCCAAACCATGAGTAAAAAACAGAAAACTCCATAATCTGGGTCACTAGGGGTACTAGAACTAGTTCAGGAGACAGAAACTAGGAGTCCTAAGGCTTATAGGAACTGGAGGGTTGAATTTGGAGAAGATTCAGCATGTTCTGAAGAATTCTATCATTCTTCTCCTTTTCTTTTGCAAGCTCAATTCTGAGCTCATCCCTCTCAGCTTCCACTTCAACCACACGAGCCTTGAGCCTAGCAATTTCAGCATCCTTAGCTGCACATTCCCAAACCAAAGTCCTAACCTTGCTGTTGATGGGTGTCCTCAAGGATGAACCATGTTCAACTAGGATGGCATTGACTGGATAGTGACAAGCAAGAAGAGTTTTGATTCCAAAGTGTTCTTTGCTCGAGGCCATTTCCCATTTCTTCAGAGGCACATTGAGCCTATCCAGAACTGTGGTTAGTATGAAGCCATATGGGGTAGCATGAGCCTTGGAACCATTTATGACCCTGTCTTGCAGTTTGACTATGAGGGCAGGCCAGTAGATTTGCTTTCATATCTCCAGACATTCCATAAGAACCAGATCCATATAGTTGGCAGTGTGCCTTCTCTCCTGTCTTGGCAATAAGCACCTGTTGACAAATTCAAACACCACTTTATGTTGAGGCCTCATCTCACTTTTCTGCGCAGCTCTGGCTTTATTCACATTCTCTGAATCACAGAACCTTTTGGTGATTTCAAGGGCAGTGGAGAGGGAGTCCAGGCATGGCCACCTTTGCCTGGTATAGTCATCAAACCCTTCAGAAGGTATGTCCAGAATCTCTCCCAATTTCATAGCATCAAACTGCACTTGAACTCCCTTCACCTGGCTACTGACAACTCCATCCTTAACAGCAGCATTTGCCATAAATTCAATCAACTCATTTCTAGCTAGCCTACCTTCCATCTGAAGGACCATGTCCTTCCATCCCTGAGCAGCCAAAGAGTCTACCAATCTCATCATCCCTGGTTCCACCAGGTCCTTCAACAATCTACCTTTTAAGATTTTTCTTCTGCCAAAAATGGCAAGCTTATCCTGTTCCTTCTCAGATTCATCTTATACTTATTCTCCACTCCAATCATCATCATTAGAAACTTTGGTTTATTTAGCTTTCACGGCAGATCTTGCCCTCTTGGCGAGTGTGGGTTCAGCAGCTACAGGCATAGAGGAGGACTTCTTGTAGGAAGTCTTGGGTTTCTTAGGCTTGGGTGTAGGAACCTCCACTGTTGTACCCCTCTTTTGATGGACTAGTTCCATCTCTTCTTCCTCAACAGCCTCTGAGGATTCTACAACCTTTCCATTTCCCTTATCCTTTTTCTTTTTCTTGCTTTCTTCTAAAGCCTTTTGTAGATCAGCTTCACTCTGTTTTACCCTGCGTCTTGTGGCTCTACCCCTAGGCACTAAAGAGGCAGTAGGTGTTGGGGATGAGGCTTTTCTTTTCTTGGATGGCTTGGGAACATTTGGGGCTTTTGGTGTGGTAGCTTTGCGTTTCTTTGGGTCATAACTTGCCCCAACCTTTTTCAGTAGGTCAGCCAAGGTTTGTTGTGTAGATGAAACAGGTTCATCTCTTTTTTTGTTTAGATGAACCAACTCATCAGCTGCTTCCCCAGAACCACTTCCCCCTAACTTCATGCCACTCTCATCTAACCTATCTTGTGCAACCCCACATATAGCAAGAACTGCTCCCTTCCCTTTTCCCTTTTCTTCACCATATGCACCCTATCTCTCTTTTTCTTTTTCAGACTTCTTTTTACCTCCACTCCTACTCATCTCAGGCAACTCAACATCCCTAATGGATCCAACCAGAACAAACTTAGTTTCTAAGTTTTCAACCACAGAAGAACTTATCTCAGAAGGAGATTCTTGAGTCTTTTCAGAGCCAGAAGACCCATGTCTATCTCCCTCAGTCAGGGATTGAAACGATTCAAACTCAGAGCTAGAATCAGACTTTGGAGCTGGGCTTTCATTCACTTGGCTAGCTTTCAACCTTTCATTTAAAACCTTTCTCAGAGCCCCAGATGCTACAGTTTTTCGAGCAAGCATTTTCTGCCTTCGAAACCTAGGTTTTTTAGATGCACTGGGTGGAGTAAATGAGGATGAATTTGAGGGAGATGGTGGTGGAGGAGTGCCAGGATAATCTTTTGGGTTAGACATGATTCTTCATTTCTTGAGAGAATTTGGGAATTTTGGAGAAGATGACAATTAGAATTGAAGAGGAATTGTTTACGGTTTTAGAATTATGAAGAAGACTGGAGATGTGGTGTGTATCTAAAGCGAATTAGTAAGTAACGACAGCTTTTTTAGGGGTCAAATAGAAGTCTAATCAAACTGAAATTCCAGAATTTTAATGATAGATTTGGCTTCCCTAAGATATTAGGCAAAAATCACGATTTAGAGTTCTAGATGGACGGAACTGGTTCAATGCTCAACGGATAGAATTTTCTAGGAATTTGACAAGTATAGGACTCCTGCTCATGATTGAATTATTAATCTTTCTAATTGTGCAGAGTATAGAAAACATACCTGAGCTTTCATATGAACCCATACTGATGAACCAGGTTCTTCATATAGAACTCTCTTGAACATGCTTCAAATGCCATAATAGAGAAAATGTTGTAAGAGATTAGTGAGTCATATATACACATGTCATAGGAGTATACTAATTAAAGTATGAAGTTAAGTAAGAATTAATCTAGATATTTACACAGGTTCAGAATTCCTAGCCAAAAAAAAAAAATTTCATTGTGTATTCTGAGTTGGACCTATTAGGTGATCTTAATCATCCCTAATTCCAACCTGTTCCTTTCAAAGTTTTCTCTACTCAGTGCTTTAGTGAAGATGTCAGCAATTTGCTTATCAGTAGCACAGAATTCTATGGAGATCAATCATTTCTCATAGTTATCTCTTAAAAAGTGGTGTCTAACATCTATGTGCTTAGTCCTCTTATGATGAACAGGGTTCTTTGTCATACTTATAGCACTAGTATTATCACAGAATATAGGAATGCAACCAGCTTCAATGCCAAAATCTACCAGCTGTTGTTTGATCCATAACAGTTTAGCACAACAAGATGCAGCAGCAACATATTCAGTCTCAGTAGTGGATAAGGCCACTGAATTTTGCTTTTTAGTGGCCTAGGATACAAGACATGAACCAAGAAAGTGAGTCATACCTGAGGTGCTCTTCCTATCTACTAGGAAACCTGCATAATCAGCATCAGCATATCCTACTAGACTGAAATTACTACATTTGGGGTACCAAAGACACAAATCAGTGGTGCCTTTCAGATATCTTAGTATCCTCTTGACAACAGTCAAGTGAGACTCTTTTAGATTTGCCTGTAAATGAGCACAAAGCCCTACACTGAAAACAATGTCAGGTCTACTGGTAGTAGGATACAAGAGTGAACCAATCATATCCCTATACAACTTTTGATCAACTGATGAACCAGGTTCATCAATGTCTAATTTAGTGGCAGTTGCAATGGGTGTGTCTATTTGTTTTGATTATTCCATTTTAAACTTTTTGATAAGCTCTTTTGCATACTTCTGCTAATGGATCATGGTTCCATTAGGACTTTGTTTGATCTGCAAGCCTAAGAAGAAGTTAAGCTCACCCATCATACTCATTTCAAACTTACTCCCCATTAATTTTGCAAAGTCCTTACTTAGGTTATCAGTGGTGGCCCCAAAGATTATGTCATCAACATATATTTGTACCACAAGGAGATCCTTACCTTTTTCCCTTAAGAATAAGATACTGTCAATTTTACCTATTTTGTAACCATACTCCAGTAGGAATTTGGACAGTCGTTCATACCATGATCTTGGGGCCTGCTTGAGTCCATAGAGAGCCTTTTCTAACTTGTACATATGCTCAGGACATTCTTT
The DNA here is from genome assembly GCF_000715075.1 of Nicotiana tabacum. Classification (NCBI taxonomy): domain Eukaryota; kingdom Viridiplantae; phylum Streptophyta; class Magnoliopsida; order Solanales; family Solanaceae; genus Nicotiana; species Nicotiana tabacum. The sequence goes on from NC_134080.1 coordinate 70,625,501, forward strand.
GCTCTCAAACCTTGGAGGTTGGTTTACAAACACTTCTTCTTTCAGGTAGCCATTCAGGAAGGAACTTTTGACATCCATCTGATGAAGAGCAAATTCCATGAGTGCCGCAAAGGTTATGAGGAGTCTGATTGCCTCTAGTCTTGCAACTGGAGCAAAAATCTCATCATAATCTATGCCTTCCTCTTGGCTGTAACCTTGGACCACCAATCTTGCCTTGTTTCTTGTAACTGTTCCATCTTCATCAAATTTGTTTCTGAAGACCCATTTTGTGCCAATAACTGATCTGTCCTTGGGTCGTGGAACTAGATGCCAAACTTGACTTCTCTCGAACTGATTGAGTTTATCTTGCATTGCATTTACCCAATCTGCATCCTGCAAAGCCTCAACAACATTTTTAGGTTAAATAAGAGATAAAAAGGCATCAAAAGCACATAGATTCTTTAATTGTGATCTAGTTTTGACTCCAGATGTTGGATCAGTGATAATGTTCTCAATAATATGAGAACTTTGATACTTGTGAGGTTTCACAACCAACTGGTTTTTGCTAGATGTTTCTACTATGTTCTATTGCTAAGGAACAGGGTCATGAACAGGTTCTTTTAGGGGATTTATTTCAATTCCTCTTTGATCAGTTCCCCCTGTCAGGTTGCCCTGGATAGAAGAACCTGTTCTATCACCTTTTCCTTCTTTTGATGCCACTTTGACTTGTGCTGAGGCTTCAGTCAAATCCTTTACCAATCCAATGGATTCATCTTCATGTTCCTATCTCTCATAAAGAATGTTAGTTTCATCAAATACTACATGTACACTTTCTTCTACACATAAAGTTCTTTTATTGAACACTTATGCTTTGCTATGTGAAGAATATCCCAAGAATACTCCCTCATCACTTCTGGGATCAAACTTACCTAGGGAGTCTTTTCCATTATTGTACACAAAGCACTTGCATCCAAATGCCCTAAGATGGGATATATTTGGTTTTCTCCCTTTAAGTAACTCATAGGGAGTCTTCTCTACATGAGGTCTAGTCATACATCTATTGATAATGTAACATGCAGTGTTTACAGCCTCTGCCCAGAAGCTATGGGGCAGTTTACTAGAAAGAAACATAGTCCTAGCCATGTCTTCAAGAGTCATGTTCTTTCTTTCAACTACTCCATTTTGTTGAGGGGTCCTAGGGGCAGAGAAGTTATGATTTATTCCATTTTCATCACAAAATTCAGCAAACTTAGCATTTTCAAATTCAGTTCCATGATCAGACCTGATTGATGCAAGTTGATTTCCTAATTGTTTCTGAGTTTTTCTAACAAAGGCAGTGAACATGTCAAATGCTTCATCTTTAGATGTTAGAAATAGTACCTAGGTAAATCTAGAATAATCATCAATAAGTACCATTACATATTTCTTTCTTCCTCTGCTCATGGTTCTCATTGGACCATAGAGATCCATATGGACCAGTTCCAATGACTTGGTTGTGCTTACCATTTTCTTGCTTTTGAAAGATGATCCTACCTGCTTCCCTCTTACACAGGCCTCACAAACTTTGTCTTCTTTGAACTTCATGTTGGATAACCCTATCACCAAGTCCTTAGAAACCAATTTGTTTAGCTGATTCGGATTGGCATGACCAAGTCTTTTGTGCCACATGAGGGGATCATTATCCAGCACACTTAGGTAGGTTAGTTCATTTTCTGAGAGAGTAGACAAATCTACAATGTAAATGTTGTTAACTCTTTTTCCCTGCAAAACAATCTTGTTAGTGGTAAGGTTAATCACAAAGCATTTAGTAGAGGTGAATGCTACAAGGTTACCTCTGTCACATAGTTGTGACACACTGATCGGGTTGTATTTCAAGCCATCTATCAAGTAGACATTCTCAATGGAGCGAGAGTCTATCTTACCTACCCTTAGGTCCTCAAGTGAAAGGAACTGGTCCTTGCTTCCAGTCATATGTTTTGAGCAGCCACTATCCATGTACCATATTTGGTTGCTTCCCTTCACTTGGACCTGCAAAAAGAAATCAGGGGTTAGTCTTAGGAACCTAAACTAGTTTGGGTCCCTTTCTATGGGCAAAGGGATAAATCAGATTCCTTTTAGCCCACCCAGGTAGCCTATTTTTTTCTTGAACAAAAGTTTTGTTCTTTTGACTGGCCTTTTCTTTTGCATTACATTCTTTTTTGACCAGTCTTGCCACAGTGTGTGCAAATTTTGTTCTCAGGAAGAGTGAGGTACTTGCTTTTAGGATCCCACTTAGGTGTTTGAGTCCCATAACCAAGTCCTCTTTTGTTGCTACTGTGATGTTTTTGTAGCCAGGAGAGTGCATTAGAAGCCTTGTTCCATTTGCAAGTTCTGTCTAGTTCATGTTTTACCTTCCCTAGATCTTCTTTTAATACTCTTATCTACTCATCCTTCATGTACAACTCATCCTTCATGTACAACTCATCCTTCATTTTTTCTAAGTTTTCTTCTAGGGTGAGATGTATGTGATCAGTTTTCTTCTTTCCTGTTCCTAGTTTCAGTTTTAAGTTCTTAGAACTAAGTTCTAGGACACTAGTGTCAAGTTCAAGAACCTGGTTCTTCAACTCAGTATTTTCACTTTCACTCTCATTAGCCCTAGACTCTAGATTTTTGCACTTAGCTTTTAGGATCATACATTCCCTAGACAGCTCTTCCTTCTCATTGTTAACTATCTCAGACTCATCAATAAAGTCTAGCAGTAGCTCAGACAACCTTTCTTTAGATAGGACTTTAATCTTGTCTTTGAGATGAAGAATACTTACCTCTTGTTCATCATCTAATTCTCCGATGGCCATAAGTGCTTGTTCATCTCCAGCTTCATCTTCTGAGTCATCATCTGATGTTTCTCCCCAGGAAGCAACCATAGCCTTTGTTGATCCTTTGTTCCTTTTTGGTTGAACCTGTTCCTTTTTCTTGTTCCTTCGTTTAGCCCTTTCCTTCTTCCTCTTAATTTCCCATTGAGGGCAATTTTTGATCATGTGATTAGTCTTACCACACTTGTAGCAACCCTTATTGGTCTATTTCTCTGGAGCCCTTGGTTTGTTGAAGGTTGTACCTCTTGAAGAACCCTTTCCTCTCATCAGGTACTTTTTGAAATCTCTTGTGATCATAGCCATTTCATCATCCTCCAGATCTGAACCTTCAGCAATTCTGAGAGCCAGACTTCTTTCCTTCTTTGGTACATCCATTTTCATGGTGTGCCTTCTCAGTTCATAGGCAGTAAGGTTTCCAATTAGTTCATCCAGCTTGAGGGTAGAAATGTTCTTTAATTCATGAATAGCAGTGATTTTGCTTTCCCAAGAGACTGGTAGAACCCTTGTCAAAATCTTCTCAACTTTGTCTTCTTCAAGAATAATCCTTCCAAGAGACTTAAGTTCATTTGTCAGTGTGGTGAACCTTGTATACATCTCATGGATGGTTTCTCCTTCCTTCATGGTGAAATTCTCATACTGAGAATACAGTAGTGTTCACTTGAGGTGTTCCTTCATGAGACACTTGCAAAGTGTCCCAGATTTCCTTAGCAGTGTTCCAGCTTTGAATTCTACTACTATACTCATCTGGACCTAGTCCACACACAAGCCATTTCTTGGCCTTGGCATTCTTTTCCCACTTCTTCAGGTTTTCAGTAGTGCAGTTAGCTCTTGTCTTTGGCACATCCACTCCTTCAGCATTCTTCTTAGTAGTTACTAGATGACCATCAGTGACTATGTCCTAGAGTTCATAGTCTTCATCTATGATGTGATCCCTCATCCTATTCTTCCACCAAGAATAGTACTGATCATTGAAAAGTGGAGGCCTAGCAGTGGATTGCCCTTCCCAATTCCCAGGTGGTGCACTCATGTTGATCTTTTCCTAAGGTGTTAGCCTCTTTAAGGATAACCCTCTCTGATACCAATTCATGTTCTAAACGTCAATACCACACAAGAGGGGGTGATTTGTGTGGTACCCAATTTTCGCTCTAGAAGAACCTGGTTCTTCTATGTGTTTTAACTACTATTGTTTGCGGAATAAAAAGTACATAAAATAAAGAACACAGAGATTTTTACGTGGAAAACACCTGGCTCAAAGGTGAAAAAACCACGACCTACTACTCATTAGGATTTTCTCAAACTTCCACTAAAATCACTGAGCCAAAATAGCATTTACAAAAACACTTTGTAAACCTAAGGATTAACTTTAATCCTGTTGTGGCACACAGCCTCAACTGTTGCGTCAACTTCAAGTTAGCTTATAACTTGAACACTCAAAGTACCTAATACAATTGTTTCTATGAAAGCTGAAAGGTACAACTTTAAACCACCTATTACAATTGAACTAGAATAAGAAAAAAACACAATGGAACTGGTTCTTCTATCTCGTTCAAGTAGCTTCAGGAGTGCACACTCAAATCTCACATAAATTGCTTGCAAAATCGCCTTGCTCTTTTGCTTTCAATTTAGTTTAACTTCTGCTTTTGTACAATACCTGTTAAAGAGAACAATCACTGTCATTTAACAAGTTAGAAATTAGAGTTTGATTGGGACTCAATTTCTGATCTTTTATCGTAGTTGAGTCCTTGAAGATATCAAACTCTAACACTATCTTTATCTGGATTGTGTTCTCTTCATATAAGGAGACTTTCTCCCCTTATCCAATATATAACCTTTTCGATTAGATCAGGAGACATTGTTGCTTGATCAGTAGGACTTATCTCCTTCACGTGCATCTCACATGTGTAGGTTGATCATGACAGTGCTTCACAAGATAGACCCGGTCCATGACTGAGTTTATTTGTCATTCTTCAAAACTTCACATGTTCTTGGGCCAACAATGAGTTTTGGAGGTTTGGAGTAGATTTAGGTTTGAATTGGCGAAGTTAATATTTTGATGATTTCCGGTTGGTAGGTGAGATTTTGATATAGGGGTCAGAATGGAATTCCGAGAGTTTTAGTAGCTTCATTATGTCATTTAGTATGTGTGTGCAAAATTTCTGGTCATTCGGACGTGGTTTGGTTGGATTTTTTATCAAAAACGAAATTTGGAATATTTTAGAAAGTTTGGCTTCAATCCAATGTGTTTTGGGTGATTTGATATTGTTTGAGGTGTTTTGATGATTGGAACAAGTTTGAATAAGGTATTAGGATATGTTTGTGCTTTTGGTTGAGGTCCCGAGGGCCTCGGGGTGATTTCAGATGGTTAAAGGGAAGTTTGGAATTTGTTGCAGCTGCTGAATTGCTGCTTCTGTTATTTTCGCACCTGCGGCGCCGTATATACAAGAGATAGGGGCCGCAGAAGCAGATTTTGGAAGAATGTCAAGAACCGCAGAAGCGGTCCGTATGGCCGCATCTGCGGAGTTGCAGATGCGGAAGGCTTATCGTAGATGCGATTTTTGGGCTGGTTGGTGATTCCCGCAAAAGCAGAGGATTTAGCCGCAAGTGCGGTACCGTAAATGCGGTTAAAGTACCGTAGATGCGGAAAGGTCTGGGTAGAACATATAAGTTATTTCATTTCACGAAATTGAGCTATTTCACCATTTTTGGACTTCGGCTTTAGAGCTTTTTGGGCAATTTGAAAGAGGAATTTCAAGGGAAATTCATTGAGGTAAAGGATTTGGATTTAAAACTCATTCATATGCTATTATTCCATGGATTAGAATAAGAAATTAAGGAAATCAAGGGTGAAATTTGGGGAAACTAGAGCTTGAGAACTTAGGCCTTTAATTGAGGATTTGAAGGACCATTTGGGGTCAAATTTGAGAACTTTTGATATGTATGAACTCGTGGAGAGATAAGGAACCTATTGATGTAAAAATTATTGAATTCCGAGACGTGGGTCCGGGGGTCGGATTTTGGTAATTTCGGGACTTGTGCCCTTTATTGATTGCTTTCGCTTGGGATTCGTTCCCTTAGCGTATTTTGACGTTCTCATTCTGATTTTGGATAGATTCGACGCGCGTGGAGGCCGATTCGAGGGGCAAAGGCGTCGCGAGCTAGAGATTTAGCGGGTTCGAGGTGAGTAATGACTATAAATGATGTTCTGAGGGTTTGAAAGCCCGGATTGCACATCGTAGTGCTATATTGAAGTGACGCACACGCTGGATGACGAGCGTGGGGTCGTGCACTATTGGGGATTGTGACTTAGTTCGTCCCGAATGACTATTTTACAGCGTATTTGACTGAAATCTATTTGTTATTATCATGATTTGGGTTGAATGCCATATTTGGGCCTTGTGCCAACTATTTGAACCCTTCAGGGATTTTACTGGTATTTCCTCACTGTTTTGACTTTATACTTGAACTCAATCATGTTATATTTCATTGTTTTCGTACTCAGCCATGTTTACTCTGTTTTAACACTTAAATGATCTTTTATATGATATTTTGGGCTAAGAAACATGTTTTACTACTGCCCGAGTGGCTTGTGAAGATTTCTTTTGACTGAGTAAGGCCGAGGGCCTATGTTGTGAGGAAATATTTGATACTGATTATGAGGCTGAGGGCCTGAGATATGTACGCCACAAGGTGGCTTGATTGATATGAGGCCGAGGGCCTAGTGATGATGCCACGAGGTGGCTTGATATTGTGCTTGGGCCATAAGGGGCCCCTGTAGGAGTTTGTACACCCCCAGTCCCGAGGGGCTGGTATTGTTCTATGTGATTGCCCGAGGGGCTGGTACTGTTCTGAGATGTTGCCCGAGGAGCGGATTTGCTGATATTGTGCCCGAAAGGCAAACCTTTATGTGTTTACTTTTCATAATTGAATGTCCATTTACCTGCTTAAGTATTGAAAAGGGCTTTTCATGAAAACACATTTGAGTTAAAAGACTTTACCTATCTTTCATTGATTTACTGTTTTTAAATGGTTTTACTGCTTCATTATAGAATGCTTTGTGCCTTATGTGATTTCTTGCTTTCAGTCTTTATTTACATTTATTACTCACTGAGTTGGAGTACTCACTTTAGTCCCTACACCCTGTGTGCAGATTCAGGCATAGTTGGTTCCTCTCCCGAGTGCTGATCCCTTCAGCTTTAGGCGGACATTCGGAGTTCACGAGGTAGCTGTTGGCGTCCGCAGCCCTGTGTCTCTACTCCTTTATCACTTCTATCTCTTTTCAGACAGTTGTACTAGTTTATTGACTTAGCGGATTTGTATTATGACTTATAAATGCTCATGACTAGTGACACTCCGGTTAGGGCTGTGTATGGGTGTGCTTCCGCGTATTTATGTTATCATGGTTATTTTGGATTTATTTTATCATGGTTAGACAGTTTCTTAAATGCTTAACTGTTAATAATTGGAAAATGGGAAGTGTCGGTTGGCCTTGTATTCACGAGAGGCGCCACCACGACTGGGTTCGGGTTAGGGTCATGACAAAATGCTACCTTTTTCGGCTCACTACACTCACGAGCAAAATGCTCTAGAACTTGGTAATTATAAAACTTCATCTTACTCTTGTCTTTCTTTTTGTAAAACTATTTTTCTTTCTTGGAATGTCTTGTTTCTTTTCTTGGAAGATCCTTCACTGGTATCCTAACCTTTTCTATTATTTTTTCAGTTTCTCTTACGCCTGAAGCTTGAACTTTTTGTACCATTTGATTTTGCCACAAAGGCACTAGGTACAACTTTAGCAATACCAAGTCGCTCGTCTTCAAACTCCAATTGACGGGAAACATCAGCAAAAGTTTTGATGCTATCATTTTGGGTCAAGTTAACCTTCAAATGTTCCCAATTATTGGGAATAGATGAATCACTGCCTGAACCTGCTGCTCATCAGAGAGAACATAACCAACACTTTTGAGTTGAGCAATCATATTTGACATTACCCTTGTATGTTTCTTAATACTATGATCATGACGCTTTTTGTACATGTCAAACTTGATTGTCAGTTGTCTAAGGTGAGTCATAGTTTTATCACCATATGCCTCTCTTAAATGTGCCCACGTGGCTTGAGTAGTAAGATATTACTCATATTCGTGGAAGAGATCATCAACAACTGAACTTACAATAATTCCACGTGCATTGAAATCTTTCTTTTTTTCACATATTGTAAGTTTCCAGATCCCTCATGTGTTAGGGTAGTGTTACCCTTCCCTGGTTAACTCATAACATGGTTAATACTTTCAAGATCATCTTGCTTTTCGAGTACATACCACATCTTACGACTCCAAATGTCGTAATTTTCACAATTTAGTTTGCCTGCATTGTTCAAGTCAGCAATGATACTTTTCGATATTATGTTTGTTATTAGAGACAATATTACAAGTTTAACTCATCAATATATACTTCAGTCAATTTATGTATGTGATTACACATTCAAGCAAATTAATTAAAATATTAATTAAAAATTTAGTATAGAATCGAAAGGTTACTATGTGTTAGAGACTGTGCGTCCACCAGACTGTTTATAGAACCGGGTTCTCTATCTGTTTCCTCTGAAAATACTGAAAATAAAATAAACTTATAGCGATCTGGTCCTATATTAGTTTGGTACAGTGCTAAGTTTGTGTAAATCCACCAAATAGTAGAGTACCTGGTCCTTTATCGGGTTCTGCAGTGAATGCTAGTAAAGTTGTATGTAAATAAGGCCGAGGTTTTTTACTTGGAAAAATCCCACACAAGGGGATCAAAAAACTACGACCTACACCTGTAGGCTTTTAACTTTACTAACTTGCAATCTCCCTATTACAAGTCACTTTACAATAACCCTATTGCAAAGACTTCAACTAACTTGTGATGCTCTTATCACAAGCCACACAATAACTATCCTAGTTACAAAGAATTTGACTAACTTGTGGTATTTCCACCACAAGCCACATTGTCACACTACGGTTACAAAGGCTTTGACTAGCTTGTAATGTTTCAGCCACAAGCCACTTTGTCACACTATGGTTACAAAGGCTTTTTCTTATGGCTATCCTTAGTCACAACATAAATTCAGAAGTTTACGAATTTTGGTTTGTTCCTAAGACAATGCTTCTAAGAAAGCGAACTAGTAATTATAATGAAGAACACATAACAAAGACTCAACAACCTAAGGACTTAAGATGTCTTCAATCTTGGATCAGGTCCTTGAGGTTGAAGCAGCTTTGTTCTTGAGAGAGGTTCTTAAGCACTTGAGAGAATTTTTGTTTTTGTATTTGCAAGTGTTGGAACCTGAAACTTGTGTCTTGCATAAGGTTTATACTACACAAGACATCCTTAGTGATGTCTAATCTCAATGAGAAGTGACTGTTGCACTGTCTGTTGCACTATTGCAGGCAGTCACTTTTTGCAATTGCTTTCCAGCTGTAGTTGACTTGTACTTATGTCAGAGAACCCTTAGGGACCATGTACCTATTGTGTTCCTCTTTGTACAGTTGTGATCAGTCGCTCAGTTGCGTTCCAGCTGTATAGCTGACTTGGGCTTCTATCAGAGAAGTACCAAGGGATCAGGTTCCTGATCTGGTTCTTGTGCACACTGCCCAGATTGTCTTGAGTTGAGTAACTTGAATGATGCTTTGTATAGACTCAATGTAGGTACACCTTGATCACATCATTTGAAGTGATGTGAGCACTTTAGTTGGTCAGAGAATGAGTAGGCACTGGAAACAGTACAGTGCAACAGAATTTTTATTTCCAGCTGTGTCTAATTGACTTTGTATTGTCATGAGGAACCCACAAGAGTATCAGGTCCTTGTTTGAGTTCCTACCTCCTAAAGCTGTAGCAAGTTCACATTTGGCTGGAATTCGTTAGATGTAGTGTAATCCAAGTGAGTCAGGTTCCCTGTCTAGTTTTTGACATTAAGTTTATTAGATCATCAAAACACAAGGTAAAGATATTGAAAACCTATCAATCCTATCAATTTCCCCTTTTTTATGATGACAAACTTAGCATTGAAAACAAGGAGTTAGAGTTCAGACAACCAGATTGAATAACAGGAGACCACAGGTTCTCCCTGACTTTATACCCTTACTCACACATGTTTCCCCATATGTTCCCCCTGAGTTTTTACTATCATTCTTGGTTTTTTATCTGGTTCCATACAGAAAGTTTGTTAGATCATCAAAACATAGATTAAAAGACCTTAAGCCCATCAATTTCCCCTTTTTTGATGATGACAAACTTTGAACATTGATTACTATTTGACTTAACCAGATAAGGTACCAGCAACTGCATATGTTCCCCCTGACTCTTTATTCTTCCCCCTAACATATGTCTGCATATGTTCCCCCTGACTCTATTCGCATATGTTCCCCCTAACTCTATTCTTCCCCCTTTTGGCATCAACAAAAAGACACAGACAGACAAAAAGCATAAAGAAGTCTAACAAAGCTAACCCATGCCACATATATGCGCACAATCATGATAGAAAAGAGAAGCAAAAGGGAAAACAAGCATTGTACAAGCAAAAGAAGAGTTGTTTTATTGACACGAAATTTGACTGTTTCAAACAGGAGCAGCAACGGTGAAATCCAACATGCTATCACAAAAAGACAAACAAAAAGAAAAATAACATCCACAAAATCATTAGAGCAAAAGATAACTGGCCACTGAGAGGATCCTAGGGGGCACTAGAAGAGGGAGGCTTGGAAGAGGAGGCAGCAATGGTTTTGAGAGCTAGGTCCATGCGGGTAGTTGTAGACAATAGTTAGTCAAGCAGTTTCTCCCGCAGGTTCTCCACTAGTTGCCTAAGTCTAGAACTTGTCTCATACGTGCCATCTTCTAGATTGTCGGGCAAGAATGCGACCCCACAAGACTTTTTCTGAGTTAACTCTCCTGCCCAAGTCCACTATCACTTAGAATGGTCTTCATTGAACCAGGTCCTCCCACAGTTTCCCACTTTTGTTTTCTAGATATTTTAATAAACTTCTCATTCCTGCTTGCAACAGCCACAATGTCACCCTCAAATAAATCTTTCTCAGCCATACCCTTTTGTAGATCTTTTCACTAAGGAACTAGGTTCCTCCACAGAATCTTTATCTACCTCAACCACTGGAATGTTTTTATCAGCCACAGCTTCCCCCTATTTCATCAACCTCTTCTTCTTCTTTTTGTAATACTCTACTTACTCTTCTGCAAGGCAGACTCAAAAGCCCCTTTCTTCTACAACCACCTGGTTTGTTTCAGCTAAAAGAGAATCAGGTTCTTCAACAGATTCTTCTATGAGGGTGTCATGAATCGGAGACTCAAAAAGCACCAGAATTCTTTCATCCCCTAAGAATGGAGTTTCTTCCCCCTGAGATTCAGGAACAGAGGAGAAGTAGGGTTGGCGACACATAGAAGTGAGACTGGATATGAGGTGACTGGAGAAGAGCAGGAAATCGGTATGGGTACAGTAGTATCAGATATATTGAAGAAGTGAGTTTCTGGTGATGATGTTAAGGGAGGAGGAGATGTGGGAGTGATGTTGATGGCAATAGAAAAAGTCGATTATTCGTTGGCCATGGTGAGAGAGGTGGTAAAAGGTGCAAAGGGAGATAATGATTTAGAACTGCTAGTCTGAAAAGTCGGATGATGTGGCAATTGAATTAATTTTGCTATCTTTTTCTTTGAACAAGCATGCGAAAAACACATTACTACTAACCTATGGTGCAGGAACCAGGTTCCGGACCTGTTTTTGTAAAAGGGTTTTTGCAACTCTCCTCCGAAGTTCAACACTGTTCCTTTAGCTTCTATGATCATCATGCGTGTTTACCTGTAATGGTATAGATGTGAGTTAGGCCTAGTCAGAAAATACTTTAGCCAATTTTACCTTAGTGTGACTATCATAGTCATGCCAGCAGAACTAGGTTCTCAATTAGGTTCAAGTGATCCCAATGCCATCTTGTTTCTCATAATGTTCCCTGCTCAGAGCTTTGGTGAAGATATCTGCAATTTGATCTTCCGTGCAACAAAATCTTATACAAATAAGACCATTTTCCACATAGTCCTTGAGAAAATGGTGTCTGATATCAATGTGCTTGGTTTTCTTGTGTAGAAATGGGTTCTTTGCCATGTTGAGAGAACTGGTGTTGACACATAGAAGCGGTACACAATTAATGTATACACCAAACTCTTCCAATTTTTTTGCTTGATCCACAGTGAATGAGCACATCACGAGCCAGTTGCATCATACTCTTCTTCACCTGTTGAGAGAGCTACTGAGTTTTGTTTTCCTAGTACCCCATGAGATAAAACATGATTCAAGGAAATGAGTCATTCCAGATGTGCTTTTCCTGTCCACCAGATAACCTGCATAATCAGTGTCAGCATAACCAATAAGGTTGAAATTTTCACCTGAAGTATAGTACAGAACCAGGTTCTGTGTGCCCTTAGAATATCTTAGAATTCTCTTAGCAGCCTTCAGATGAGATTCCTCAGGATTTGATTGGAACTTTGCATGTAATCCCAGACTGAATACAATGTCTGGCCTGCTGGCAGTAAGGTAGAGTAGAGATCCAATGATTCCCATGTTGACATATCAATCTTTTTCAAGAGTTTTTTGATGCATTTCTGACTGATACATGTTCCCTTTATGGACTGCTTCACTTGAAGACCCAGGAAGACATTCAGTTCCCCCATAATACTCATTTCAAACTCACTTCCCATGAGTTTAGCAGATTTTTCACATAATGAGTTAGTTGTAGCTCCAAATATGATGTCATCCACATAAATCTGATCAATGAGCAGGTTCCTTCCTCGTTTCTTCAAAGATAATGTATTGTCAATCTTTCCTCTTGTGAAGCCATTTTCCACGAGAAACTGGATAGTCTCTCGTACCATGCTCTATGGGCATGCTTCAATCCGTACAATGCCTTATCCAATTTGAATACATGTTCAGGATGTCCATGACATTCAAAATCTTGGAGGTAGCTTGATATAGACTTCTTCTTTGAGAAAACCATTCAGGAAGGCACTCTTCACGTCCATTTGGAATAAGGTGAATTCCATATGTGAAGCGAATGCAATGTGGATCCTAATAGCTTCCATGCGAGCTACTGGGCCAAAAGTCTCATCATAATCGATCCCTTCCTCTTGATTGAATCGTTGGATAGCAAGCCTTTCTTTGTTCCTTTTAGCATTTCCATGTTCATCCAGCTCATTCCTGAATACCCATCTGGTCCCTATGATGGTTTTGTCTGAGGGTCTAAGTACCAGGTGCCATACCTTGTTTATTTCAAGTTGATGCAGTTCCTCTTGTATTTCAGTAATCCAGTCTGCATCCTACAACACTTCAGGGGTAATGATAAAAGTATCAGGTTCCTCTTGAGAAGTAGAAGAGGATGTTGTATTGTCTCTCACCTGTCTCCTTCATCTTACTCATCAAATCAGCCTTCCCATTTGAAACTCCACATATTTCCCAGGGACCAAAAGTGGTTCATTATCTTAATCACTACTGTTTCCTCCTTTTTAGAGGAGGGTGTCCCGTTGAATAGCATATGAACACTTCCTTCCACACAGTGTGCCATTTTGTTGTAGACTTTGTGGGCTTTGCTTTGAGGGGAGTATCCCAGAAGGATTCCTTTAGCACTTCTTGCATCAAACTTCTCAAGCAAGTCCTTCTCGTTGTTGAGAACATATTATTTTCATCCAAAGGTTCTCAGATGAGTTATCTTTGATTTTCATCCATTGAGCAACTCATAGGGGTTTTGTTCAGGAGAGGTCTGATCATGTACCTCTTTTTACTCCTGCTCAGTATTCTCATAGGAATTGCATGCTCTATGTTCTTTGAACTTTGAATTTGATAGATCATGGACTAGGTCCTTCTTCATCAATATATCCAGAAGTGAGAAACATGTATCCCCCCAATCCTTTATGCCAGGTCTTCGAATCATTATCAACTACATTCAAGCAGCTCATACCACTAGCTTAGTCACGATCTTCTACCTTGTTTTATTCCCCATACCTAAAATGTACCCCTTCTTTCCATTTTCCAAATGGTACATCTCTTCCTTGCAGGGCTTTTAGTGAGAGAAAATCCATGGTATTTTTAGTCATGTGCTTTGAGCATCTACTGTCCATGATCTATTGCAGTCCGCTTCCTCCCACTGTTTCCTGCACATCTAAATTATGGGTTAGATTTAGGAACCCAAACTAGTTTGGGTCCCTTCTTATGATAGAAGGGATGGATAAGGGCTTTTCTAGTCCATGCAGGCAATATTTGTTTCTTGCAAGCGGTACCTGGTCCACTGTTAGTAGTCACTTTGTCATTAGGCACTTTGTTTTTCTGAACACATTGAGCCCTAGACAGGCAATTTTCTTTGAAGTGCCCATTGTTCCCACAGGGGGTACACAGCCAGTTATCAGGAACTGTGACGTACTTGCTGTGAGGGTTGTAAGGAGTTTTCTCCTTTTGGAACACGATTCCCTGCCTATTTCCACTATTGTTGAAGTACATGCCAGTGACAGCATCTAAGGAGCAGGTCCACTTGAAATATTTCTCAAGATCACTTTTTACTCTCTTCAATTCAGCTTGAAGCTACCTATTTTTCTCGAGTTCACCACATATCCTAGTTCTAGCAGCTTTCAACTCATTTTCAAGCCTAATGTGTTCCTCTGGCTCTCTCCTTTCCTTTTCCAGAATTTTCAAGTTTTGACATAATCTCAGGTTTCACTATTGATTTCCTTAGGTCTGTAATTTCTGCCAAAAGATCATTCTTTTCTTTTCTGAAAGTTTCAATGGTTATCTTATGGTCAGTAACTACAGCCACTAAGTCATCTCTAGTTTGTTCAGATTCTGCTAATTCTAAGGTCAAAGAATCCATATCCTCCACAAAACTATGAAAGGCATTGATTAATACATTAGTTAAAGACATAAGTTTTCTTGGAGAATAGGATTTCAGATTTCTCTGAACATCCCTGAAATTTACCTCTTTGTTGTCATCGTTTTTATCACCATTTGGTTGTGCCATCAACGCAAAGGTTGAGTCATATTCAGCTGATCTTTTTCTCTTGAAGTTCTTGGAGAATTCTTGCTTCAAGAGAGGATAATTTTTCATGAAGTGTCCACCCTTTCCGCACTTGTAACAAAGATCATTGTTCTTTGATCTATTAGAGCTATCCCTTTCTAGAACTTCTCCATTTCTTCTGACCATCTTCTGAAACCTTTTGGTTAAGTAAGCCATGTAAATGCCTTCCTCACTCGAATCATTGTTAGTAGCTTTAAGTACATGGTACTTTTCCTTCTTTGGTTTTCTCCTTTCAAGAGTTGGTGGAGTTGCCATGGGGATCCTTCCTAGGTATTAGTCTGATAGGAGGAACCCGCTCTAATACCACTTGTTAGAGACTGTGCGTCCACCAGACTGTATAGAGAACTGGGTTGTCTATCTGTTTCCTCTGAAAATACTAATGAACCAAACTGTATAGCGATCTGGTCCTATATTAGTTTGGTACAGTGCTAAGTTTGTGTGAATCCACCAAATAGTAGAGTATCTGGTCCTTTATCGGGTTCTGCAATGAATGCTAGTAAAGTTGTATGTAAATAAGGCCGAGGATTTTTACGTGAAAAAATCCCACACAAAGGGGATCAAAAAACCATGACCTATACCTGTAGGCTTTTAACTTCACTAACTTGCAATCTCCCTATTATAAGCTACTTTACAATAACTCTATTGCAAAGACTTCAACTAACTTGTGATGCTCTCATCACAAGCCACTCTATAACTATCCTAGTTACAAAGAATTTGACTAACTTGTGGTATTTCCACCACAAGCCACTTTGTCACACTACGGTTACAAAGGCTTTGACTAACTTGTAATGTTTCCACCACAAGACACTTTGTCACACTACGGTTACAAAGGCTTTTTTTTATTACTATCCCTAGTCACAAAATAAACTTAGAAGTTTACAAATTTTGGTTTGTTCCTAAGACAACGCTTCTAAGAAAGAAAACTAGTAATTACAATTAAGAACACATAACAAAGACTCAACAACCTAAGGACTTAAGATGTCTTCGATCTTGGATCAGGTCCTTGAGGTTGAAGCAGCTTTGTTCTTGAGAGAGGTTCTTGAGCACTTGAGAGAATATTTGTTTTTGTATTTGCAAGTGTTGGAACCTGAAACTTGTGCCTTACATAAGGTTTATACTACACAAGACATCCTTAGTGATGTCCAATCTCAATGGGAAGTGACTGTTGCACTGTCTATTGTACTGTTGCAGGCAGTCACTTTCTGCAATTGCTTTCCAGCTGTAGTTGACTTGTACTTATGTCAGAGAACCCTAAGGGACTAGGTCCCTGTTGTGTTCCTCTTTGTACAGTTGCGACCAGTCACTCAGTTGCGTTCCAGCTGTATAGCTGACTTGGGCTTCTGTCAGAGAAGTACCAAGGGATCAGGTTCCTGATCTGGTTCTTGTGCACACCGCCCAGATTGTCTTAAATTGAGTAACTTGAATGATTCTTTATATAGACTCATTGTAGGTACACCTTGATCACATTCACTTGAAGTGATGTGAGCACTTTAGTTGGTCAGAGAATGAGTAGGCGCTGGAAACAGTGCAGTGCGGCAGAATCTTTGTTTCCAGCTATGTCCAATTGACTTTGTACTGCCATGAGGAACCCACAAGAGTATCAGGTCCTTGTTTGGGTTCCTACCTCCTAAAGTTGTAGCAAGTTCACATTTGGCTGGAATCTGTTAGATGTAGTGTAATCCAAGTGAGTCAGGTTCCCTGTCTAGTTCTTGACATTAAGTTTGTTAGATCATCAAAATACAAGGCAAAGATATTGAAAACCTATCAATCCTATCAATTTCCCCCTTTTTGATGATGACAAACTTAGCATTGAAAACAAGGAGTTAGAGTTCAGATAACCAGATTGAATAACAGGAGACCACAGGTTCTTCCTGACTTTATGCCCTTACTCACCCATGTTTCCCCATATATTCCCCTTGACTTTTTACTATCATTCTTGGTCTTTTATCTGGTTCCATATAGAAAGTTTGTTAGATCGTCAAAACACAGATTAAAAGACCTTAAGCCCATCACTATGTTTCCATTCATCATCTATATCTAAATATTTTAATTAATATTAAAATCACTTCTTAGTGTGTGCTTTATTTCAAGTCTCAATCCATTATAAAATAAAATAATACATAATATATATAACATGTGAGACAAACAACACAATTTAAATTTCATTAAAATAAAACACATAATAACAACTTACTTGTTTGCTAGAACATACATATATCAATTGAATACTAACTCTTGCATATATATATATACGTTAAAGGTGCACTAAGCAAATTTCATGCAATTCATCACCATCTTACTTGCCCGCTTCCAATTAATGACGGGCCATTATATAAGTGTTGACCTAAGCCCCTACGCAGGGGCTCGGCTCCCGAACCGTATGTAAGCTGTCTCATACGGCTCTTCCTAAGAACTTGAAGCCCCCTCTCTCTAAATAGAAAAAATTTGCATTTACAAGACAAAAAAGTTTTATAAATATCAGTTAAAACTTTATCCAAAGCCTCTCGAAGAGAGTCCGCTAAAATAGCTAACGCTTCCGAATCAGTAATCTTCATGTAATTAGACAATTCAGCTCTTTATAACTGAAAAATGTGTACATATTCAATATGGAAGCATCTGCCCATTTTAAATTCCTTAAACTCCCTAAATTTCTTTTCTCCTTCCATTCGTTCAGCCATTCGATCCCTTAACTCATTTTTCCTCGCTCCTCGGACATTCTTGATGACTTCAGTCTCCGAGTCTGAATCATTATAGAAATAAGTCTTGCGACGATGTATCCTTCTATGTTGTCTCCTTCCTCGACTTCGAGAACTCCCATTTGGAATGACTCGAACTTATCCCTGTTTTGCCATGTCTGAAATAAGACCAAAAAATAATAAGAATAGATACAACCATTCATATGACAACATATATCACAATTACTTGTAGAAGGATATCAATTGAACTTAACTAATTTTAATTCACTAAAGTATACAACGATATGTATTAAGATTAATTTTGTTTTATGTCAGAATGTCTAAGGAGTAACTAATTAGTCAATTAAAAAGAGATATGCCAAAGCAACTCCAAATTTAATTGTTGTAACAACAAATGAATTCATCTCTACTTTATGTGAATGTTTATCAAAAGTAATTTTACAGAAAATACCAACTTAAGCTTTCTACAATATAATATGGTGCGAAGCAACTTTTTTTAAAATTAATGTAATATACATTTGTTCTAAAAGCACCATCAGAGGCAAAGAAGGTTAAAATAAATAGTTAATCCACAAATTCCTTCTATATACCAACGTATTTTTTTGTCTTTGGATTACAAAAATTCTTTTAATTATAAAAGATACTTTGCCTTACTACTAAAATACAAAAAGAATTATGCAGAAAACTTCTGGTACAACAATGATTAGATATTAGCCAAAAATCAATTCTATTTCGTCAACAAATAAATTATTAATTAGTTACACTACAAAAGTAGTATTTTTATATGCAGATTTTTTCCCCATTTTCAATAAAGTTTTACAGCTCTATCAAAGATAAAGTTAAAATACCAAATGACGTCACAACAGTTATCCAAACAACTTATCAATGCCATAAGAATTGTTATCAAGCAATTGATCATTTTCTTTCTTTTACTGTGATAGTGCAGAAGAAAATTGTAGTAGCAATCTTAAAAAATATAACACCGATTGGGAATATGTAAACCGAGAAATAATATCACTTGATTTGATACCATTGTTATACTAAATTACAGAACGGGAACAATAAATTGTGTGTACCTTATTACGCGCAACAAAAATTATTGTAATTGTTACCAAGATAATTGCCCCAAATCCACCTTGAATCACTAGGATACTAGGTTTATTTCACAAACTTAAGTCTTTCCTCTCTGTACGTGATAGGTTACAAGTATCTTGTTTTATGTTTTGATGATCTAACAAACTTACTGTTAAGAACCAGATAAGGAACTTGTTGCACATTCTCAAGACCTTAAGATCAAAAGGTTCCAGCTTGGGATATGGTTCAACTCTTCAGAGTCATAGGAACAACAGAGGGGATAGATAGCTACCATTTCTCGAGGAAACTGCACAAGTCAACTGCCTCAGCTGTAAAGTTGTTGCATGCACATGCTACAGTACAGAAACAGTGCAACAGTCAACTTTACGGGGAGTGTCTTTTACCTACCTTGCTTACATCATCCCAAGTGATGTCACAAATATATTATTAACATTAAAGAAGGTAAACTAAATCACTTGTACACCTAGAGAATTTACTCAAGCCCTTTCATGCTCATTGATTATCAAGAAAATGATTCTCAAGTGCATCAAGAACAAAGAACAAAGAACAACACTACTACGGACCAGTTCCCATATCAAGTAATTGTATGTCCTTAGTTGAGTTGTAACTTTGTAATAGTTCTTCAAATTGTAATTCCTACTTAGCTTGTTTAGAAGTATTCCATAGAAAACTCTTGTGTTTGTGTCTTGGCTAGAGTTAGTCGAGTTGTAAAGTCTTTGTAATAGAGTTATTACAAAGTGGCTTGTAATATAGTGTTACAAGTTAGTGAAGGATTAAGAGGTTAATTCCTAGGTTACATAGCTTGTAATCTAAAAGTTGCTCAATAGTGAAGTTGAAATCCTACAAGGGTAGGTCGTGATTTTTAATCCCGTCGAGCTGGGAATTTCCACGTAAAATTCCTCGTCATTTACTTACTGCAGTGTGCGTGTATTCTATTGAAACTGATAGAGAACCTAGTTCTCTATAGAATTTGATGGACCCTTAAATTCTATCAATTGGTATTAGAACGGGTTCCTTCTATCAGGCCAACACCTATAAAGGATCCTCATGGTTGTTCCGCCAAACTTTGAAGAAGGCCAGCCTACTTAAAGACCACCAAGGTTCAACGAAAAATATTATGGATGGTGTAAGACTACGATGCACCACTTCATCTGTAACGACCGGACCAGTCGTTTTGAGCTCTAGCACATCGTTCATCAGTTTGAGGCCATAAGTAGCTTCATTTCAGGCATTATGACTTGCACGCATTGTCGGAATTCAATTTTGAGAAGTTCGGAATTGATTTGAAAAGAAAATTCTCATTTCGGAAGCTTTAAGTTGAAAGAATTGACTAAAGTTTAATTTTTGAGTAAACGACCTCGGAATCAGGGTTTGAAGGTTCCAACAGGTTCGTATGATGATTTTGGACTTGGGTGTATGTCCGGATAGGGTGTTGGATGACCCATGAGCGTTTTGGCGCCTATTGTAGAAGTTGGCATTTTGGAAGAATTTTACAAATTTGGGTTGCAGTGCATTTCAATGTTATCGATGTCCGTTTGGGATTTCGAGTTTGGGAATAGATTCGTATGGTGATTTTGGTATTGGGAGCGCGGCCGAAAGTGGATTCGGAGGCCGTGGGTCATTTTGGGGTCATTTGGCGAAAATTAGAAATTTGAAGGTTTTTGAGAAGTTTGACCGAAAGTGAACTTTTTGATATCGGGGTCGGATTCCAATTCCGAAAGTTGGAGAAGGTCTATAATGTCGAATGTGACTTATGTGCAAAATTTGAGGTTAATTGGACGTGATTTGATAGGTTTCGACATCGAATGTAGAAGTTTGAAGTTCTAAAGTTCATTAAGCTTGAATTGGAGTGTGATTCATGATTTCGATGTTGTTTGATGTGATTTGAGGCCTTGAGCAGGTCCGTGTTATGTTATGGGACTGCTTTGTGTGATTGGATGGGGCCTCGGGTGTGTTTCGGTGTAGTTTTGGATCATTTCGGGCTGTTTTGCAATAGCTGATGTTGGTGTTTGGTGTTGTTCTTTGCGTTCGCGAGGATCCACTCGCGTTCTCGAAGAAGGATTTGGCTTCAGGGACTTTGTTCTTCGTGTTCGCGAAGATATTCTCGCGTTCGCGAAGAAGGAAATCTCTGTTGCACAGGTCTAACTTCGGAGGCTCGTATCTCACAATCTATAAAGAATTTGGAGATGATCTA
This sequence comes from Nicotiana tabacum, assembly GCF_000715075.1. NCBI lineage: Eukaryota > Viridiplantae > Streptophyta > Magnoliopsida > Solanales > Solanaceae > Nicotiana > Nicotiana tabacum. The sequence goes on from NC_134080.1 coordinate 70,646,410, forward strand.
AAAATGAAAGTTTTATCCATTTGTGTCTAGTTTTTAAAAATTTAAACCATTTAGCATTTGGATTTGTGTACAAAAAGGTATGGCTGGTAAACTGCCGGCTATCCGAGAAGATAAAGAAGAAATTTCTGTTGCACAAGGCTGACTTTGGAGGCTTATATCTCGAAATCTATAAGAAATTGGGAGATGACCAAAACATGAAAGTTGTTTATCATGATGTCTATATTTCAAAAAGTTAAACCATTTTTCATTGAGAGTTTTGTACAAAAAGTTATGATTATTATACTAGAGGTTGTCTGAGAAGAGTTTGGGAATGGCTTTCGAGAATTTTGTTCATCGCGAACGCGATAGGAGGCCCGCGAATGCGAAGAAGGGTTGTCTGGCAGTGTATAAGTTTGAAAAAATGGGTTTGGCTCATTTCATCTCATTTCCTCCATGGGAGACGATCTAGGAGCGATTTTGGAGCTCCATCTTCATCATCTATGTCAAGGTAAGCGATTCTCACCTATTGCAAGTTAATTACTTGGATTATATCTAGATTTTAACATGGAAAATCATGGGAAATTAGTGGAAATTTCGGGTTTTGAAAAAAAACTTAAAAATTTATTTTTTTGGATTTTGACCACGAAATTGAACATGAAACTTGGAATAAATTATATATTTGAGTTCGTGATGTTATGGGTAAAGTTTATCTTCAAAAAAATTCGGAATCCGGGCACGTGGGCCCGAGGATGATTTTATCAACTTTTCAAGCAAAGTTGGAAATTATTGTAAATAGGATTATAATGAGTATTTGAGTATATATTTATGGGTTTGCATAATTATTGACTAGTTTTGGAGTGTGGGGCATCGGTTTGAGTCGTCGGAAGGGCTTGGGAGCCGGTTATGGAACTTCGGAGCGAGGTAGTCTCCTTTCTAATCTTGTAAAAGAGAATTATTCCCATAGGTGAAATAATTAAATATGTGCTTTTATTTGTGGGGGATACGTACGCACGAGGTGACGAGAGTCCGTGCGTAGCTATTATTATACTTAAGTCTGGGTAGTATAGGACCCGAAAGCATGCTATATTTGAAATATTTGTAACCTTATTGACAATTTAAATTACTTAAATCATATCGAATTGGTAAATGAATTTCTAAAGAAATTAAACGTCATTTTCTTGATCGTTAAAGAGAAGTTGCCATTTCTTTGGGTAATTCTTTCCCTGATGAATTCTTGATTGACTGTTTGATGTGTTTATTTATATTTGACTGCGTCGCATGTATAATTCGCGAGCGGGGTAATAGATGCATATATGGTTCGCGCCATTCAACCGTCTAGCAGTGCACAGTTTAAATATTATGTTGGATCTGGATATACGACCTCGACATGATTTGCGAATGCTTGTATTGCTTGCCTTGAAATTATAAATAATGATATTGCCTCCCTAGCCTGAGATAAATTGATAATTGAAGAAATATGAACTTGGAAATCTCTTATTATTAAAAGGATTGTTTACTTGCTACATGATTCCCTTGAGTTTATTGCCATTTTTAATAAATCCACGAGTGATTATATTATTGGACCACTAGTAAGTGTCGAAGTCGACCTCTCGTTACTACTTCTTCGAGGTTAGACTGGATATTTATTGGGTACGCGTTATTTTCTTACTCATACTCCACTTGATGTGCATTTTTGTTGCACATGTACGTGTATGTCTAGTGGCCTCGTTGGGTGCAGCGGCATGGTTTATACAGAGACTTAGGTGAGCTGCATCTCTCGAGATGACCCGCAGCCAGCAGAGTCTCCTTCAGAGTATTGTACTTTCTTTTCTGTCCAATTTGTATTCTGGACAGTTATTGTATTACATTTTATTTCCTAGATTGTTCATGCACTTGTAACACCGGGTTCTGGGATGACTATGGGATTATTCAGTATTTAAATTTGTTAAAGACACTATTATTTTCTCGGTTAAGTTCATTATCTATTATTAAATGTAAGGAAAAGAAATGATTTCAAAAATACTAAAATGAGGAATTTATTTAACTTTTTGGTGTTGGCTTGCCTGACAAGTGGTGTCCGACACCATCACGACCTTTAACGGATTTTGAGTCGTGAAAACATCATGGCTGAAGATTCAGAGCTATGGGATGTTATTTGTGATTGACCCTTTGCTCTTACCAAGAATCTTGGCGACCTAGTTGTAGCCATTCCAAAGACGAGGAAGGAATTCAATGATGCTGATCGAAAGGCTGTAGAAAAGAATTTTTGTGCAAAGAAAATTCTTATTTGTGGCACTGGTCCTGATGAATACAATAGGATATCGGCATTTCAGTCAGCTAAGGAAATTTGGAAGCCCTTCAGACATCTCACGAAGGAACAACACAGGTTAAGCAATCCAAGATCCACATGATCACAACTAAATACGAGCTCTTCAGGATGAAAGATGATGAATTCATCCAAGATATGCATACTCGGATCACCTCTATCATTAATGAGCTTCACCCTCTTGGTGAAATTATTCCAAGAAGCAAGCTTGTCAGAAAAATCCTCAGTGTGTTGCGCAGTTCTTGGGAAAGCAAAGTGAATGCTATTACAGAGGCGAAGGACTTGCAGGAGCTAACCATTGATGAGCTTGTCGGCAATCTAAAAACATATGAAATAAAGAAGAAGAAAGATAATGAAAGACGAGAGCCCAAAAGAGAGAAGAACCTGGTCCTCAAAACAGACATCAATGATTCAAGTGGTGAGGATGGTGATATGGCTTACTTGACAAGAAGATTCCAAAAGATGGTTCGCAGGAATGGAGGCATTCCAAAAAGAGGAAGTTCTAGCAAGCTAAAAAGTTATGACCTCTGTCATAAAGGTGGCAAGCTAGGACACTTCATCAAGGATATCCCTCTCCTAAATCAATATCAGTACAAAAACAACTTTGACAAAGCAGCCAAGAGGAACCCAGTTCATGAAAAACGTTTCAAGAGAAAGAATGTCGCTCACAATATTATAAAGCAAGCTTTTGCTGTATGGGGAGACTCCTCTAGTGAATCTGAAGAACAAAATGATCATGGTGATAGTTCAATGATGGCAGTGAAAAGTGAAGAAACTGAGTATGACTCAATATTTGCCTTGATGGCTCAGTCTGATGATGATGAAGATGACGACGATGATGAGGTAAATTTTTTGGACGTTCAAAGAAATCTAAAATCTTATTCTCCAAAAAAACTCATGTCATTGGAAAATGTGTTAATTGATGCTTATCACAGTCTTATAAATGATAAAGATGCTTTAACTGTAGAGTTAGGAGAAGCAGAACAGACCAGAGATGACCTAGTAGTCGTTGTAGTTTATTTAAAGAAAACAATTGAGAATCTGAAGAAAGAGAAGGATGCCTTAAATGAAAATTTTCAAATATAGAACATGAAAGAGATGATCTAATGATCTTTGTGGTAGACCTAAAAGAGACCATTGAGTGTGTAAGAAAGGAAAAAGAAGTATTAGCTGAGAGAGTAGCTAACATTGAGCATGAGAGAGATGACCTATTGATGGTGGTAGTGGACTTGAAGGAAATAATTGGGGAACTTAAAATGGAGAATAGGCCTGAAAATTCTCTAAAGGGAAAGGAAGTTGCAAGTAAGGCACACATTAAGCTTGAAACTGATGATGGATATAAATTATTCATGTAATTTCATATGTAAAAAATAAGTTTTTAAAATAAAATATGAATAATAATATCCTATCCTTGCATATTTTCTAACAATTCTTGTAGGAAAAAGAAATTATGAAAAGACAAGAGAATGAAGCAAAGTCACAGTTGCACACATCATCGTCATATTCGCAAATGTGGAATATATGTATGGGCTTATGGAAAGAGACAATTAGAGATGAAAAGGAGTATAGTTGCATATGTGGAATCTATATACGCGAAGGTCACATTCGCATACATGGAACCTACATTTGCAAGTCTAAGTCATGAAGTCAAGAATGGAAGCAAAAGAGTCATAGATGCATGAGTGGAATCTATATTTGCGAAGGTCACATTCGCATACATGGAACCTACATTTGCAAGTCTAAGCCATGAAGTCAAGAATATAAGCAAAAGAGTCATAGATGCATGCGTGGAATCTATATTTGCAAAGTTCATATTCGCACACATGGAACCTACATATGCAAGACTAACTCATGAAGTCAAGAGTGAAGCACAAGTGCCATATTTGCATATATTGAATCTACCTACACAAAGGTCACTTTGCATACATGGAAGCTACATTTGCAAGACTAACTAATGAAGTCAAAAGTGAAGCACAAGTGTCATAGTTGCATATATAGAATCTACGTACACAAAGGTCACTTCGCATACATGGATTTCAAATTCGCAAAAGTGAAACATGACAAAAGCTACTCATCTTTACCTATAAATAGCAAGCTATCTTCGTATAAGCATATTCAATCTTTATAAGACAAGAATTAGTCTTGATCTTTCTTTCTTTTCTTTCCTTATAGTAAAAATATTTCTAGTCTTTTAAATATCCTTTTTAGCTTTACTTACTCCATAATGGAGTAAGTTCTTTTTGTTGGGATAGTTGATGAAGCTTGATATATTTTATAATATTATCTTAGTTTTTATATATTCTTGGCTTGAAACTTTTTATTTACATTTCATACTGTGCTGAAATGATGGTTTTTAATTACTCTATCATCACATCTACATATTTTATCTATAAGTTATTCAAATATTAATTTTATAGTTCTCGCATAGCAAAATTAATATATAATAACTGATGAATAAAATAGTAGTGTGAAAGTAATTTTTCAGTAAACTGTTATTTCAAGTCAGTAATCTTGCTTGCCTCAGTTTTAATTCTCACGGAGGAATTGTTGGAGGCAAGATTATTGATCCTTGGTAAAAATATTCTCACGAAGTTTTTACTTTCTTTTAGCACAATTCAAGCAAGAAAAATATTTCGGTTTAAACGTCACTAGTCTTAAATTGATTAATTAACATAATTCTCACGGAGTGTTATTAATTGATTATTTCTTAGTGAGAAAAATATAATTGTATTATAAATAAACAATTATTCTTTAGAGAAATAAATGTAGAAATTGAGATTTTATTATAGTAATATTATCAAGTGAATTCAATGATTCCCAACTCATTTTTAAATTATAAATCTTCCAAAAATATTTGTTTTGTTTAAGTATATAACAAGTTTTAAACCTCACTCACTTTTCATCAATTTGATTCTCTCAAATAGTAGTTAAAATATTACAAATCTGTAGCATAGATTATCCAGTCTCTGTGGGACGATTCTCAAAAGAGAAAGGAAGTTGCAAGTGAGGTTCACATTAAGCTTAAGTTAAATTCAGTGAAGTCTAGTCTGTGTGCTGAGCTTGAGAAAAACAAACAACTTCAGGAAGAACTAGGTAGAGTGAAGAGTGATCTTGAAAAATCACTCAAGTGGACCTGGTCCTCTGATGCTATCACTGCCATGTACACCAACAATGGGGAAAACATGCAGGGGATTGGGTTCCAAAGGGAAAAGATTCCCTACAATCCTCATAGCAAGTACGTTACTGTACCTGATAATTGACTTTGTACTCACTGCAGTAACACTGGCACTTTAAAGAAAACTGTAAGGCCAGATTTCAGTCACAGTAGAAAAAAAAGTTTTTGCTAAAAAAGTAACTACTGGTAGAGAACCTGGTCCCTCATATAAAAAACACATGATGCCTGCTTGGACCAGAAGATCCCTTATTAACCCCTTTCCTCATTACAAAGGACCCAAACTTGTTTGGGTTCCTAAGTCTAACTCCTGATTTTCTTGTGCAGGGAACAGTGAAAGAAAATAACCTATAATGGTACATGGATAGTAGCTGCTCGAAGCATATGATTGGAAGTACAAATTATTTCATTTCACTTAAGGCCCTACAAGGAGGGAGTGTATCCTTTGAAAATGGCAAAAAAGGATATATTTTGGGAGTTGGAAGGACTGGAAAGTCTCTCTCACACTCAATCGAAAATGTGTACTATGTGAACGGGTTGAAATACAGCTTGCTAAGTGTTTCCTAGATTTGTGAAAAGGGAAACAAGGAGAAATTTGTGTCAAAAATATGTACAGTCACAATCCTAGTAACTGGTGAGGTAGTGCTAGTAACAAAAAAATATAAAATATCTATGTTGCTGATTTTGAGTCTCTGCAAAATGGTGATCTCAATTGTTTAAGTGTCGTTGGTGATGATGCAGAACTATAGCATAGGAGGTTGGGTCATGCAAGCTTCATGTTGCTGAACAAATTGGTCAAAAAGGACCTGGTTTATGGTATGCCCAAGTCAAGCTTCAAGGATCACAAAGTGTGTGATGCATGTATAAAAGGCAAGCAAGTTAGATCCTCATTCAAGCCCAAAAAGGAAGTCAGTACCTCAAGGCCACTTGATCTTTTTCACATGGATCTATGTGGACCTATGAGGGTGCCAAGTAGGGGAGGAAAGAAATATATCTTTGTGATAGTTGATGGCTACTCCAGATTCACCTGGACCTTGTTTCTCAGAACTAAGGATGAAACTTTTGAAGTGTTCGTTGCTTTTGTCAAAAAGATCCAAGTGAAGATGGGTAATAAGGTAGCATGCATCAAGTCTAATCATGGGACATCGTTTGATAATGCCAAACTTGATAAGTTCTGTACTGAAAATGGTATCACTCATAATTTCTTAGCTCTAAGAACACTTCAACAAAATGGTGTTGTGGAGAGTAAGAACAGAAGTCTTGAAGACATGGCAAGGACAATGTTGATTTACAGTGGGATTGCAAAGAATTTCTGGGTAGAAGCTGTCAACACTGCTTGCTACTTGGTGAACAGGTGCATAATCAGGTCCCTTCTGAACAAAACTCCATATGAACTGTTGAATGGAAGGAAGCCCAAGCTGACACATCTAAGGAATTTTAAGTGTAAATGCTTTGTTCTCAACAATGGAAAGGAAGCTCTTGGAAAATGTAATGCCAAAAGTGATGAAGGAATCATTCTGGGATACTTTTCTCACAGCAAAGCTTATAAAGTATACAACAAAAGGACTCAATGTGTTGAGGAAAGTATACATGTGATATTTGATGAATCTTATCTCTCCTATGAGAAGGGCAGACATGTTGATCAAGATGGAGAACCCTTATCTGTTCCAGGAGAAGTTATTGACATGGAAAATGGAAAAGCAGACATGATGAGTCATGTAAAGGAATCCAGCGAAGACGATGCAAGTACACTTCCATCTATTGGAGAGGAACTCGGTCCCATGATCACACCAACTGAAGCTGAAAATAGAGTTGTTGATGCAGTCCAAGGTACTCCACTTGCTGAAGTAAGAAGCAGCCGAGAACCTCAGTCAGACATACCTAGGTCCTCTGCCAATAAGATTCAGGTACCAAATTGGAAGCACAAAAGCTTACATCCTTTTGACAACATAATCACTTCTCTTGACTCAAGAGTTCAAACCAGATCAAAAGCAAGAAACTCACTTGCCTTTTCAGACTTTCTTTCCCAAATAGAGCCCAAAAATATCAAAGAAGCATTGAAATATATAGACTGGATCACAGCCATGCAAGAGGAGCTGCATAAATTTGAAAGAAACAAGGTATGGCACCTGGTTCGTCGACTTGCAGATCGAACTATCATAGGACCAGCTGGGTATTCAGGAACAAACTTGATGAGTTTGGATATACAACAAGAAATAAGGCAAGCCTTATAGTTCAAGGCTACAATCAGGAAAAGGGATTGCTTATGATGAAACATTTGCTCCAGTTGCTTGAATAGAAGCTATTAGAAATCTTATTGCCTTTGCATCTCATATGAAGTTCACATTGTTCCAAATGGATGTCAAAAGTGCATTTCTAAATGTCTACCTGAAAGAAGAAGTTTATGTCAAGTAGACTCCTAGATTTGAGTATCATGAGCATCTTGAGCATGTGTTCAAGCTGGACAAAGCATTGTATGGTCTAAAGCAGGCTCCCCAGGCTTGGTATGAAAAGTTATCAAAGTTTCTTCTAGAAAATAGTTTTACAAGAGGGAAAATTGACAACACTCTTTTTCTGAAGAAACGAGGGAGGAACCTGCTCATTGTTCATGTATATGTTGATGATATCATTTTTGGATCCACATCTGACTCTCTTTGTGAAGAATTTGCAAAACTCATGGGGAGTGAGTCCGAATTAAGTATGATGGGAGAATTAAATTTCTTCATAGGACTTCAACTAAAGCAATCTCAAAAGGTAATATTGATAAATCAGCAGAAGTACATCAAGGAGCTGCTGAATAGGTTTGACATGGAAGCATCAAAAGTTATTGACACTCCTATTTCCACGGCCACTCGTCTAGACATGAATGAACCTGGTTCCCCTATAAATCAGATCATGTATAGAGGGATCATAGGGTCACTCATGTATCTCACTGCAAGCATATTAGACATTGTTTTTAGCGTGGGTCTTTGTGCAAGGTTTCAATCAAATCCAAAGGAATCTCATCTGAAGACTGCCAAGAGAATATTGAGATATCTCAAAGGAACGCAGGACCTGGTTCTTTACTATCCCTCAGGTGACAGCTTTGATCTTATTGGGTATGATGACACTGATTATGTAGGATATCTGGTGGATAGGAAAAGCACGTCTGGAATGGTACATTTCTTGGGTTCTTGCCTAATCTCATAGGGTACAAGGAAGCATAACTCGGCACTCTCAACTGCAAAAGCAGAATATGTAGCAGCTGCTTCTTGCTGTGCTCAATTACTATGGATCAAGCAGCAGTTGGAAGACTTTGGAGTGTTCTCAGATTATATGCCTCTCTTATGCGACAATACAAGTGCACTCAACATGGCAAAAATTTAGTCCAACATAAGAGGACCAAGCACATTGATGTACGTCATCATTTTCTCAAAGACAATGTTGAAAAAAGGCTTATATGCATGAAATTCTGCAGCACAGAAGATCAAATTGCAGATATATTTACCAGTGTGTGCTGAGTGTGAGCGCTGATTGAGGAGAGTTGAGTCTCGCACTGGGGTTGATAAAACCAAATTGAGAACCTGGTCCCTCAATGATTGGCTATGAAATAAATGTTTAGGTAAAATAAGCTAAAAAGTGTTTTCTAGCAAAGTCTAACTCATCTCTATACCGTTACAGGTAGACGCGCATGATGATTACAAAGCAAATAGGCAGTTGATGTAGTACGCGCTAGTAAAAAGGGCAAAGCTTACAGATGCAAGATTAGTTAGGGAACATGGTTCTCCTAACACAGGTTAGTAGTTTCTCTGTTCTCTCATGCACAATTTTGAACGGTTAAAACAAGTTCTATATTATCAGTGTGTCAGTTTCTTTTCTTTGTGTCTCTTGAACCCAAACATCTCACCCGTCAGAAATCGACCCGATTCCAAATTGGCCCTCTTTTCCTAACCGGTCCCTCACCAACCTTAAATGCATCCATCAGTGTCACATCTCCTCACATCAAATGTTAAAACTTTCTTACCAATCTCTTCTCTTCAACTCATCACTCCTCTCTATGGCTGAAAGTCACGAAACCTCAAGTGTCCCAAGTGACACCCCCATTGAGTCCTCGGCCATTCAAACATTGATATTAGACTCCTCCCTCAACACCACCACTAGCTAAAACCCTAGGGCAGAGTCACCCCCACAGTCTTTCTCCTCTCCTACCCAATCGAGTTCTGGTTCTCATAGGAGCCGCAAAATCTCAACTCGCAAAAGGTATGTAGCCCCGAGCTCTCCTTCTATTTCGCCGAAAAAAGGGGATGAAAAGAGTACTACTGACAAAGAAGAAAATTAGAAAATTTCACGTTCTCATATGGAAGAGGGTCAAAGGTAGACCAAACTTATGGTTCCGGGAATGTTGACTCAACAAAGATTGTTCCTGATCTTGTGTCCACAGGTAACACTCTTTCCTCTCTTGAGTTTTTCATAGGTGTAAACGAGAAAGAAGCAATAGAGAACATGTTGTCCATAGCTGGTGAAGAGGTTATTGCTGAAGAAAGTAAGGTTGGGTCAAGGAGAAGAAAGTTGGTGAAAGATGGGAAAGTTGTGAGTGAGAAGTTAGTACCTGTTGTGAATGTGGATGAGGAAGAAGCCGATAAACCTGGTTCCTTGACTAGAAAGCTCTCATATAAGCATGGTCTCCCCAAGCCAAAAAGGGGATCTTCCGTGTCTGCTGAAAATCTGAACAAGTCTGATGATTTTGTCTCTAGTGAAAATGTAGTGAAAGAATCTGGTGATAAGTCTATGGAAGAGCCTGGTACCGGGGTGATGGAGGAACTGGGTAAACAGTCTGTGAAGTCTGATAAAAAAGGAAAGAATATTCGCATGTCTGCTAAAAGAAAAGCTTATACTGAATGAGGAGCCTGGTTCCTCCAAGAAGGCCAAAGTTGGTGATATAAGAAGTGCTGGGAAAGAGAGATTGAAGAGTCAAAAGGTGTTATGGGGCCGCACATTTGCCCCTAATATCTTGGAGGAGGCTGGTATAAGACAGCTGGTTGAGATCTGTGAGTTCCAACAGCGGACACATTTGTTCACAAGTGATGCTCCAAAGGTGTATGAGGAGGAAGTTCAAAGTTTCTATTCCAACTTATTCAAAGTTGAGGATGATCACATCTGTGTGTTGGTGAATGGAGTTGAAATGGTAATAGATTCTGCTATGTTGGGGTCTATTTTGGGTGTGCCTACTGAAGGGCTGTCAAGTGTTCACGGATCCTGCTCTTAAAATTTCAGAAATGCCATCTTAAAGGGCAGAGTAGTTCGGCAACGGGAACGGGTTCAAAAGAAGGCCATCCTCCCAGTGTATCAACTGCTATTTGAGATGGTGAACAAGGTATTGCTGCCTCGAGCTGAGAGAAGATCTATCACCTCTTGTGCAGACATGTTCCTCATGGAAACACTGGACAACTTTACTACCATCAACTTGCCCGGGATCATGATAGAGCACATGAATAAAGTGGCAGATTTTAAAGATGGTAATTATGGGCTGCCTTATGGGTTCCTTCTCACCAAGGTCTTTAAGCACTTCAAGGTTCCTCTAGGACAAGCTAAAGTGGGCACTAATAAGCAAACTTTCTCCAAAGCTACTCTTGAAGAATGTGAATGTATTGGAAAAGTTGGAGGGGCTGGAAGCACTTCTACCATATCTCAGTTGATCAATACTCAGAACAGTGCTACTGTTGAGATAAGACAATTAAAAGAAAGAAATGCTATCCTTGAGACTCAGTTAAGTCAGCCGCAGGAGGCACCTGGTTCCAGTAGCTAAATTGTGGATGTTGGTAGTAACAGTGACTATGCTCATGTTGAAAAATCCAAATTATGTTAATGCAAGCTTTTTCTTTTTTGTTGTATATGCCTTGTCTTTATGCTTTGTTTTTAGTCATGTTGTGTGCACACAAGTGGCACAAAATAACTCAAACTAGACTTCTTTTTGCTATAAGCTTGTTACAATTCTTTTTATGATGCCAAAAGAGGAAAGAATAATGTGCATAATTTGAATAATAATGTGCACTGATTAAGGAGGAATACAGATTCAGGGGGAAACTTAGGGTCATTCTGGTTCATTGTCTAGTTCTGTGTAGCTCTTTCTAGGATTTTCAATTATAAGTTTGTCATCATAAAAAGGGGAAAAATTGATAGGTTACAAGTACCTTATTTTATATTTTGATGATCTAACAAACTTATTGTCAAGAACCAGATAAGGAACATGTTGCACATTCTCAAGACCTTAAGATCAAAAGGTTCTAGTTTGGGATATAGTTCAACTCTTCAGAGTCAGAGGAAATAGATAGCTACCTTTTCCCGAGGAAACTGCACAAGTCAGCTGCCCCAGCTGTAAAGTTGTCGCCTACACATGCTACAGTACAGAAACAGTGCAACAGTCAACTTTATGGGGAATGTCTTTTACCTATCTTGCTTACATCATCCCAAGTGATGCCACAAATGTATTATTAACACCAAGGAAGGTAAAACAAATAACTTGTACACTTAGAAAATTTACTAAAGCCCTTTCACGGTCATTAATTATCAAGAAAGCAATTCTTAAGTGCATCATAAACAAAGAACAACACTGCTACGGACCAGTTCCCATATCAAGTTATTGTATGTCCTTAGTTGAGTTGTACCTTTGTAATAGTTCTTCAAATTGTAATTCCTACTTAGCTTGTTTAGAAGTATTCCGTAGGAAACCCTTTGTAAATTATAAATCTTTGTGTTTGTGTCTTGGCTAGAGTTAGTCGAGTTGTAAAGTCTTTGTAATAGAGTTATTACAACGTGACTTGTAATAGAGTGTTACAAGTTAGTGAGGGATTAAGAGGTTAATTCCTAGGTTGCATAGGTTGTAATCTGAAAGCTGCTCAGTAGTGAAGTTGAAATTCTACAAGGGTAGGTCGTGATTTTTAACCCCGTCGAGTTGGGAATTTTTTACGTAAAATTGCTCTTGTCATTTAATTACTGCAGTGTGCATGTGTTCTGTTGAAACTGATAGAGAACCTGGTTCTCTATAGAGTTTGGTGGACCCTTAAATTCTATCAATTGGTATTAGAGTAGGTTCTTTCTATCAGGTTAACACCTAGAAAGGATCCTCATAGTTGCTCCGTAGGAAGAAATACCTATGTAAACCACTATTGTACATTCCCACATCTCTCAATAATGTGCGGTGATATTTTAGGAGTTATAAAACATTCGTTAGTAACTTCATTAAGTTTAATCTCTTCTAAAACAGGTCTAGTCAGTCCACATGGGCAACCCGCGATCCAAATCTAATATCCAACAATAACGATTAGGAATTATGTTTCAGAGAGTCAATGCTTTAAGACAAACCCAAATAGCAGTTGTCGCCTATCTCACTTAGTTGTGGTTCTAAAAAGAAGATTTAATTTTATACATTTCATGAAAAGGAAACCATATCTATATATAGAAAATAAAATTAAAATTGTATATGGGGATTCTAAGATTCGATCATTCGTCAAAAAATATCATAGGTCTTGAGTTTACAGTTTCTTAGTCTGTGTCCCCTACATAGTAGAAAAGAATATTTTGCATAACATCTCAGTGTCAAAGATAAAAGGGACAAAGAGAAAAATTAACGAAGCGAGTATTCTCGAAGAGAAAATCGTGATGGAAAAACATGTCTTTGGTTGATTATACTATTCTAATGATAAAATTATTTCTTACTAATGCTTATTGTAGGTGCTTAGAGTTTTGAGAGCAAAATCTCGACTGAGCACATAGACAGCCCCTAAACCTATATTTTTACATAGCCATCTAAAGTAAACTCATGACCTATGCTCATGCTGTGTCTATTATGCCATTCAAAAATAAGTCGTCAAGAATAAAAAAAACAAATAAGTCAATGAAAGAACACAAGTGTCATTTAATTCTAAATAATTAAAAAAAAAAACTTTAAGGTGATTTAAAAAAAATCCTCTTGGTTCCAACTTCCCTATACCCCGTCTGGTCTTCTTCTTTCTCATCTAATGCTTTGCCACTTCAAGCAAACTGGTCTACAAAATTAAAGACCTCCCAATTTAATACAACGATGACTTCTTGAATAATAATTCCATTAAGGGAACATTGAGATTGAATGCTTGGTTTGATGTTATAAAATAACAATTAAATTTTCCAGCGAAGTTATAAGGTTGTTTCAAAGTTATAAGGTTGTTCGCGATGGGGTTGCCGAAGAAAGGTAAAGCAATACGGTGCCTGATAAATATGGCTTTTAGCTGCTCATTTTGAATTCAAAAGAAAACCTTGATTTATTGAGTGCACAAGAGAGTAGTACAAGATATAGTAATTTTAGGTTTGAGAAGCAAAATATGATTTTTTTTCCCCTACAATTAGCACCTAAATAGATACAAAAGCTCAAAAATTATTTTATTTTTTTGAAAGAGTTTTATAATTGACCCCTTCCTTGTTTGTTAGCTATTTAGGTGACAAACATAATTATTTCTTGTTGGTCTCATAAAGCTAATATGAGTATTTTTATTCATACTTTTAAAACTTTTGAGTATAATAGTTTGTTTGGCCAAGCTGGAGAAATCAGCTTATTTTGAGAAGTGCTTTTTTCAAAAGTGCTTTTGAAAAAAGTACTTTTGGAGAGAAATAGTTTTTGTGTTTGGCTAATCAGTCTGAAAAGCACTTTTGAGAAATAATTTGTGTTTGGCCAAGCTTTTTAGAAAGTGCTTTTAAGTGTCAAATTACGAATAAGGACATGAATAGATGTACTTAATAATTAATATTATAAGTAAATAAATAATCTCAACATTTGGTTATTACATGAAATAATTAAAAAAATTATTTTATTTAATTAAAATATGAAAATAAATTAAAAAGTACTTAATTCTTTTAATATAAGTTAAATATATTAAAATTCCTTCAACAAATATAAAAGCATTCACCCCTAAAGTTACTATATATTAAAAAGTTTTCCTAAAAATAAAAAGAAATATTTATATATTAATATCCTAAGTATTAGGTTTAAGAGTTATTTTGGTATATACTATATTTTATTAAGGGTATTTTAGGTAAGAAGAAAAGTCAAAACTCCTTTTGCTTCTGCTTTTGGAAAGAAGCTACTTTTTTCTGCTTCTCTGAAACTCCTTCTGCTTCTTCCCAAAAGCATTTTTTTCCCCAAATAAGTTTGGTCAAACACCTCAAGTTAGAGAAAAAAAGTGTTTTTGAAAAGAAAAAAAAACACTTTTGGCCTCTTGAGAAGCTTGGCCAAACAGGCTATAAGACAGTTAAGTCTCTCACTTATTTGAACATACAGTTAAGTGTAAGATGTTAACTAACATAATGTTTCAGATATGAAATTATTTAATTTACATACAAGTTTATAAATTTTAATTAAATAATATGATATTTTACCTTTAAGTAAATCAGGACTTTATAAGTAACATACTAAAATATGTCTCTACTTTATGCTCTTATTAATAAGATACCATTATTACCAGGTAAAATACATAATTATATCATTGAGATTATGGGTGTGTTTGGTATGAAGAAAAATATTTTCCAATTTTTCCATATTTGGTTGGCTTAAATGTTTTGGAAAACATTTTCCTTGTGAACTCATTTTCCTCTAATTGGAGGAAAATGTTTTCCTTATCAAGAGAAGGGAAAACATTTTCCAAAACTCTTTCTCAACCTTCCCTACCCTCACCAACTCACCCCACCCCATCCCTTCAAAAAAAGGCTTTTTTTTTAAAATCAGTTTTTCACAACAAAAAAAAAACTGTTTTTTCGTTTTTCTGCACCACCCACCACAAACCCCCTCCCCCACCTGCCCCCCTCACCCCAAAAAAAAAATTTTACTTTTTTTTTGTAATTTAAATTTCTATTTTTTTTTTTTGTTTTACTGTCACCCCCTCCCCGCCCCTGCCCCTACCCCGAAAAAAAAATATTTTTTAAATATATTTTTTAGTTTTAATTTTCTTTTATTTATCGGTTTAAAGGTTCAAAATTTACAAGTTCCAAAATAATGAGTTCGGAGGATGTGTTTTGGAAGTTTACGGGTTTAAAAATTATAAAGTTTACGAGTTCGAAATTCCGCGGTTTCAAAAGTTTAGCGGTTCGAAAGTTTATGAAATTTATGGGTTCGGAAGGTTGTTGGTTTAAAAGTTTATGGCTTCATGTTTATTATATCTAAATTATTTATGAATACTCTTGAGAAGTTATTTTCCTTAATTTGCGTATCAAACACCGAAAAATAAATAAAATTACTACTTGTTTTCCAAGAAAATATTTTCTTGAAAAATATTTTTTACGGAAAACATTTTCCGTTATACCAAACACACCCATACCACTTTACCTGTTGCACCCTTAAACTTTGTGCGGATATTGTGACCCCCTAGTATCTCCTTCTAAGCTGGCGTGGCACCTACAACATTTTGCACGTACTCTTAGTGCGTGTGAAGAAAAAAATATGCCCAAACTTGAATAGTTTTTTGTTTTTATTTGTTCCTTGTTTGCCTTTGGCATTTTCTTTCTCTGTCTTTCTTTTTTGATTCTTTCTTCTTCTTCCTTTAAACTAGTTGATATTTCCTTCAACTTCACCTAGTTTCTGTGAGCGTTATTGTGTTAAAACAAAAATCAAAAAACTGTTAGAAGAATAAAGAAATGTATAAAATAGTAAAGAATCAGAAATATTCCGAGTCCACAATTTTCTTGTGCGTCCTTAAGGAATTTTAACCCCCTCACACGTTGCCAAGGTAATGGATTAAATCCTCCCAGGATAAAACGGAATAAACCTTCCTGCAACAGTGACAATACAAACTGCAGGATACCAACGAACTCAAAGAACGGAGCAAAATCACACTTACGAATTTGAGAGAGAGAGACTGCGAATTAGGATGCAGTATATTCAGAAAGAAAGAAGTTCTAGAGTGTTTTTCGTATCTTGAAGATGCAGCATTACCTCAGAATTTATAGGCAAATATCAGAAGAGGTGTCTGGAAAGGTGCCTTTTCAGAAAATACGCGGCCTACCGCGGTTCTACTGTGATCGCGGCCGAACCGCGGCCAGAGAGCCTCTCTGAATCTGACTGCCGCGATTCTACCGCGATCGCGGCAGAACCGCGGCCAGCGAGGCCCTCTAAACTTTCAGCAGTGTTCTGGCGTATTTTCAGCAGTGATTTGGCATTTAATTAATTATTAAATAATTAAATAAATTTTGTCCAAAAATAATCTTATCGATCGATCATTTGACAAATCCAATCCAAATCCAAATCCAAATCCGAAGCCGAGCCGAGCGAGCGACGACGGCGGCGCGGGGGTTCATTCTCTTCAACTCCTTTTAATAGCTTTAAGAAGTGAATCTATATATAAGCACACAAATGTGATTGTCCCTCACCAATGAGGGACAAAAATAAGCCGAAGCCGAAGCCGAAGCCGAAGCCGAAGCCGAAGCCGAAGCCGAAGCCGAGCCGAGCGAGCGACGACGACGGCGCGAGGGTTCATTCTCTTCAACTCCTTTTAAGAGCTTTAAGAAGTGAATCTATATATAAGCACACAAATGTGATTGTCCCTCACCAATGAGGGACAAAGTGCAAGACAAAAGTTCACTTCTTCAAATTTTCATTTTTCCTCCATTTTATTTCCCTCCATTTCCAGTTCACACTTCTTCTACTTTAAAGCCCAATGGCTTAAAGTCCAACTATCCCCCACATGAATGGGAATGACTGTATCAAGAAAGATCATAGATGAAAGCTATGTGATTTTGCAAGTAAGGATTAATTGCATCTGGATAAGTAAGTTTCCCTTTGAACTTTCCGTAGTGAACATATGTCGGATATACTCGGTCAATCGATATATTTGATATCTTTGAATCGTCGAACTTTAGTGTATACCTAGACAGCCATATGTCACACAACCAACCCTTAACCGTCTTTTGGTTCTCATTGTTGTGTTCGTTTTAGCCATGAACACCGCCTGGTTTCATAAGTGCGTAGAGAATTGGCCTTACAGAATTCTCATTGAAGCGGCTTCCACTTCACAGTTACATAGGTGATTCCTAAACGTGTAATCCTTTAGATTGACACTATTTGATAAATACCTCATCAAACTTAGGTAATCATTAAAGAACTGTAAAGTTCTATCCTTGTTACTGAACATTGTCTTCATCACGAGAATGGACAAAAGTTTTTATTTTGACAATGTTGAACCGATCAATCATAACTTTGTTTGAGCTCCTTGAACCTAGATCTCGGAACAACCAAAATTCTAGGTAGAGTTACCGCCATGTTGACTTGTCCTCGGCCATAGTCCCATTCTCTTAGATGATTTCTCAACTCCCTCTCTAGTTAAGCCTTTTGTAAGTGGATCCGCAATATTATCCTTTGATCTTACATAATCAATAGTGATAATTCCATTAGAAAGTAGTTGTCTAACGGTATTATGTCTTCGTCGTATATGACGAGACTTTCCGTTATACATAACGCTCCCTGCCCGTCCTATTTCAACCTCATTATCGCAATGTATGCAAATAGGAGCCACAGGTTTCGGCCAGAACGGAATGTCTTCTAAAAAATTCCGAAGTCATTCAGCTTCTTCACCGGCTTTATCCAATGCTATAAACTCTGATTCCATTGTAGAGCGAGCGATACATGTCTATTTGGAAGACTTCCAAGATACTGCTCCTCCACCAACAGTAAACACATATCCACTTGTGGACTTTGTTTCTGATGAGCCGGTTATCCAATTAGCATCACTATATCCTTCAATAACTGCAGGATATTTATTGTAGTGTAAAGCGTAGTCTTGGGTATAATCCAAATATTCCAAAACTCGTTTCATAGCCACCCAGTGATGCTTGTTGGGATTACTTGTGAATCGACTAAGTTTACTTATTGCACAAGCTATATCGGGCCGTGTACAGTTCATGATGTACATTAGACTTCCCAACACACGAGCATACTCCAATTGAGACGTACTTTCGACTTTATTCTTCATAAGATGATGGTTTAAGTCAATTGGAGTCCTTGCACTTCTAAATTCCAAGTGTTTGAATTTTTCAAGTACCATTTTCACGTAATGTGATTGAGACAAAGCTAGACCTTGAGGAGTCCTTTGGATTTTAATTCCTAGAATTACATCGGCAACTCCTAAGTTTTTCATATCAAACTTACTAGCAAGCATACGCTTAGTAGCTTGAATGTCGACAATGTCTTTGCTCATTATTAGCATATCATCAACATATAAGCAAACAATGACTATATGATTTGGAACGTTCTTAATGTAAACACATTTATCACATTCATTAATCTTAAAACCATTTGACAACATTGTTTGGTCAAATTTCGCATGTCATTGCTTGGGTGCTTGTTTTAGTCCATAAAGGGACTTGACAAGTCTACACACCTTTTTTTCTTTTCCCGGAACCACAAACCCTTCAGGTTGGTTCATGTAAATTTCTTCCTCAAGATCACCATTTAAGAATGCTGTTTTTACATCCATTTGATGGATTTGAAGACCATACAAGGCGGCTAACGCTATTAGCATCCGAATAGATGTAATTCTTGTTACCGGCGAGTATGTGTCAAAATAGTCAAGACCTTCTCATTGTCTAAATCCTTTGACAATAAGTCTTGCCTTGTATTTGTCAATAGTACCATCGTCTTTCATTTTCTTCTTGAAAATCCATTTAGAACCCAACGTTTTGTTACACGGAGGAAGATCAACCAATTCCAAAGTATGGTTGCTCAATATGGATTCTATTTCACTATTGACAGCTTCTTTCCAATATTGTGCTTCTGAGGAAGACATTGCTTCCTTGAAGGTACGAGGCTTATTTTCTAACAAAAAAGTCTGAAAATATGGACCGAATGAAGTAGATATCCTTTGACGTTTACTTCTTCTTGGATTTTCTTCATTAGGCATACCATATGTTATTTCCTCCCGAGGTCGTTTTGACTTTTGGCAGGTCACTTCACTTCCTTTTTATACGGATAAATAGTTTCAAAGAATTCAGCATTATCTGATTCTATTATCGTATTAATGTGAATCTCGGGATTTTCTGATTTATGAACCAGAAAACGATACGCCTTGCTATTGGTTACATATCCAATAAACACACAATCAACCGTTTTTGGACCTATCTTAACCCTTTTAGGTTTAGGAACTTGTACCTTAGCTAAACACCCCCACACTTTGAAGTATTTCAAGCTAGGCTTCCTTCCTTTCCACTTTTCATAAGGAATGGACTGTGTTTTACTATGAGGTACACGGTTGATTATCCGGTTAGTTGTAAGTATAGCTTCCCCCCACAAGTTCTGTGGTAAGCCAGAACTTATTAGCAATGCATTCATCATCTCCTTCAATGTTCGATTCTTCCTCTCCGCAATTCCATTAGATTGTGGAGAGTAAAGGGCAGTTGTTTGGTGAATAATGCCATTTTCCAAACAAATTTCTTCAAAAGGAGATTCATACTCGCCACCCCTATCACTTCTTATCATTTTGATCTTTTTGTTTAGTTGCGTTTCAACTTCACTCTTGTATTGCTTGAAAGCATCACTTGCCTCATTTTTACTATTAAGTAAATAAACATAGCAGTATCTCGTGCAATCGTCAATAAAAGTAATAAAATACTTTTTCCCACCGCGAGATGGTGTTGACTTCATGTCACAAATATCTGTGCGAATTAAGTCTAAAGGACTTGAATTCCTTTCAACGGATTTATAAGGATCCTTAGCATACTTTGATTCTACACATATTTGACATTTGCAATTAATGCAATCAAATTTTGGCAATACTTCTAGATTTATCATCTTCCGCAATGTTTTGAAATTTACGTGACCTAAACGCGAATTCCATAAAGTGTTTGACTCAAGTAAGTGTCGCACCTCCTTTTTACCGCGCTCGCGGGCGCGTGGGGAGTTTTCTCCAATTGAAGGACAGTCGAAACAGGATTTATTTAATTATTTCAGAGTCGCCACCTGGGAATTTTAGGCGTCCCAAGTCACCAATTTTAATCCCTGAATCGAGGAGAATATGACTCTGTTTATTATTCTGCGAACCAGAAATCCTGAATAAGGAATTCTATTAATCCGGAAGAAGATGTTAGGCATTTCCGAATTCCGTGGTTCTAGCACGGTCGCTTAACTGTTTTTATTATTGGCTTAATTATCTTGATTTTTATTAAATATATTTTTATTACGTAATTTTAACTACCGCTTATACTTATTGTGATTAAGGACCCTTCTTTGAATCGAATTACGCGTACGTATATTCGTGTTATAAATTAAAAAAAATGCGGAATTGTGTCACGCGTACGTGTACACAATAACTTTTGATAATATATTTATTAAGCAATCATTTTTTGAGATTGTGTTGAATCAAGAATATTTGTTTTTCTTAAATATTGAACCGCACATCGCGGGTTTTTATGAAATTAATTTAACGCCTTTGAAAAAATCCTTTTATTAAATATTCGCTCGAAATTGCGCGTACGCATAATCCGAATTTTGCTTTTAAAAATATAATCAGGGTACGCGAACGTATCCCTAATTGCGCAAAATATTTGTAATGGTTTAGGGATTTTTCACAAATTGTTTATTATATTCATATATTTCTTTTATGTGAAAATCATGAGAAACTCCCATTTTAGAGGCCTATAAATTCTTTGAAAAGAATTCGCAATCTATTAAAGGTTGCTCGTCGATTATGATTTCCGAATATAAGTTATATTCATTCCAACTATTCAAATTCAAAGAACAGAATAAAAATATGATTAATACTATTTTTTAAACAAATATGACATATATATATATGCCAAAGAATAAATTGCATATGAAACTGAAAATAAATGATTCATAAAGGAAGGAAATATTTTCCAAGAATTTTCATTATTTACTTAATGCAAATTCTATTTCTAATTACCATTGATATAAAGTGTGGCAATTTATGCTTGTATATCTCTTTTCATTCTCATATACTTGCTTTTAATCTAATAGGCCTAATTATTTGGTCAATTTGTTTTATGAAGGTAGATAGGCATCGAGTTTATAGGAAAGGAATTATTATACAAGTTAATTCAATAAAGTTACCTTACATGCAACCTAACTGTATGTCGTAAACATTCATAACGTTTTAACATCGTAACAAGCTATATCATATCATCTTTCACCAACGTTTATACACACATCTATTATCTTTATAAAAATATACCATCAATACCATCTTAACCTTATTTAACAACAAGAGTTAGTAATGTAGTTTTCTTGATATTTCTACATTACTCTTTACTTAGCTAACAATACCATAAAATTTAAATAATGGCCCACTTTATGCCAGGTCTCCTACCTTGACAATCTTAATCACAACTATACTTTAATGAAAATTTATAAAATTAACCTTGTTACAACACTTATACAGTCTTCAATAAAGGATATTTAACTTACAGTCATCCTATCAACATATACTACTTATTTGATCCAGAATCAAAACTGAATTTTTAATTAAAAAGCTCAAATGAATAAAGATATTATTACAATTCAAGCTTCATTTATCTGTCATACTGAATCTCTTTCCAACATAGAATTTAAAAGGATATGTACCTGGAAATGGAGGTAGAAGAAGTAAGTTTCAGCAGTTGCAGCAGTAACAAAATAGCAAAATACCAGTAATCCCACAGATTCGAGCAATAATAAGACCCGAGGAACCCAAATGCACAGTGACAGTACTTTTAAGAAATTTCAGATTTTTAACTGAACAATGATATCGAACAAATCCGGACAGATTTAATACAAAGAGTAATATTTCTGATTTTTGAGACTTAAAACAAAGTAGACTGAAAAAGCTTTCAATTTCAAAACACAGAATCAGCTTCAATACTAACTTCAGATGTAGAATTCTGTTTAATATTTCTGTTTTCCTTTCTTTCTATCTTCCTTTTTCAGATTTCTGTTTCTGCTTGATTTTCCTTTCTCAAATTTTATATTTCTTCTCTGTATGTCTCTCTCTCTCTCTCTCTGAAAACTCTTAAAGTCTCCTAAATTCTGTTTTCTGTCTCACTGATAAATCAGATTTTTTTTCTTTCAAAATCTCTCCAAACTCCCTTTTTTTTTAAACTGATTTTTTATGTTTCTTCTTTCTCTTCAAATCTGATTTTTTCTTCTCTTCTCCTAAATCAGATTTTTCTTCTCCCAAAAATCTCTTCTCTAAAGTCTGTCCAGCTCCATGTATTTATACAGGGCTGGTCCTATACAATTTTGTGCTGGATGGACCCTTTCTCCTTTAAAAATCAGAAAGTTTTTCCATTAAAACTACTTTTGAATAATTTAAAACTAAGTGCTATTTATCCTGTTTTTTTCAGCAGCCCCATTACCCTTTGTTTCCCATTATCACTTTAAATAATAGCCACTAACTTTTAACTTTCAGCCCATTATGTTATCATGTTATCCTTACTGTTCTGTCTCAAAAATGTCCCAGAAATCCTACTGTGATCACTATTATTACTGCCTTAAATGCTAAATCATAACAGAATTTACAAAACAGATTTAAAAATCTGTTCAAACTTAATTATCAACCTGATTTAAAACAGCTATAACCAATTCTCTTAAGTTTGGACTGAATCCTAAGAATGTAAACCTTCTATCACAATTACATCTAATCAACATTTGTAAACTTGAATTCAAACTTGACAATATTACACTGAGTTCAGCATAATAATTCAAACTGAACTCAACTTTTGAACTAAGATCAAACAAACAGGAGCATTGTCAATATATTGACAATGTTCTGAACTTAATGTTCAGAAAACAACACACATATAACGTCCATTTGATGGATTTATTAAACAAGAACCAACTGATTAACAATAACTAATTAACTGATTATAGCAAAATAATCCATCCAAAACAGGTTATTTCAGTCAACATTTTCAGAAGCAGGATTTATGATATAACTAATCGACAAACTTAGTCGAGTCGATTACACACATTGTACATAATCACAATCAACAGAAACAATTCACATTTAGAATCAAGTTAACGGGTAGGGGACAGTATAACAAAAATTTGACTAGAAAATTATGAAAAATTAAACAAACTAATGAAACGAACATAGAATACACATAGAATGCACATAAGAAACAGAAATTACCTCTGAACCTTTAAATTCAACTGAACTCAACTCGACTTGGATTTGGATTTTGTTTGAAATCAAACAGACCTTAGTCGAAGTATTTTCCACTGAAAATACTTCGACTAAGGTCGATTAAACCTCAATCTTTATTCAATCTGGACAGAATCCAAAAGTCTGGTATTTTTAGGGTTCTTGAAAGTTCGATTTGGGATTTACTCATTTCTGGTTAGATTCGAGGGAAACCAAAGATGTTCTAGGCACGAGGGAGGTCAAGGGGGTAACTGGTGTGAGTTTGAAGTAGTTTGGGATAAGGTCAAGTTGTACTCGAATCTTCAAATGAAGATTCGAGTAGTTCCAGTATGATTCGAACCATGCAACTAACAGATCTGTGATGAGGGTATCTAGGGGAAGTTGTGGTGTTATTTTGGAAGCCATCGGAGAAGATCAGGTTTTCAAGCCAACCTTCGATTTAAGATTCGAAGAGTTGGGGCCTGATTCGAAGGAAACTAAGGTCAGATTCGTGTAGAGGATGTTCAGGGGGTTCTAGGGTGTTATTTTGGTGACCGGCGACGTTGATGCCGCCGGGTTTCAGGCGGTGGGATCCTAGGGCGGCTAGGGTTAGGAGTGGGGGTTTGGGGGACGATGATGAACAGTGTAGGAGGGGGTGTTTAGTTTGGGGCCGGGGTAGGGCTTGGGACTTATATAGGGGTGGGGTGGATTGATATTGTCCGTTGGATTAGATAGAATGAAGGGCCAGGATCAACTCACTTAACCAAACGACGTCGTTTGGTTTAACGCTGGGGTCGGACTGAATCGGGTCAATGGGTCGGGTTACGGGTTGCGGGTAATGGTTGGGGATATCAGCCGTTGGATTGATTTAATCCAACGGTCCTTGATGGAGTGTGACCAAACGTTATCGTTTGGATTTACTCATGAGTTGGACCGGACAGGTTGGTTTGGATTGGGCTGTGAGGGGGGAATTAATTCGATTTGGGCCTGGATTTTAATCCAGGTCCGATTTTGTGTATATGTGTTATTTATTTATTTTTTTATTTTTTTGTTCTAATTTAAATTTTTAATATTAACTATAAAATAATTTTATCTTCACAAAAATATATTAATTACTCTATAACAATTATTTAACACATAGACAAAACATCAATCACACAGTGGAATATTTAAAATAGAACGATTGCATATTTTTTTTGTGATTTTATTTAAATTATCTTTTAAATGCATAATTAAATCCTATATGCATGCAATATGTATTTTATTTTATTTTTTTCATTTTATTATGACAATGTAAACACTTACGGACATAACACAAGTATTTAATCACCACGCAAATTCAAAAAATTACACAGTAAAAGAAATTTATTTTATCTTTGGATTTATTTTGGAGTAGTTTTTCGTAAGGCAAAAATCACGTGCTCACAGCTGCCCCTCTTTGTGCGGAAACTCGAAGAGTTTTCGTGCAAAGATAAAGTGAGCGGATACGAGCGATTTTTTGCCCGTTCGAATACTCCGTGGGAAGCATTTTTAGAAAGATTTGACCGAACCTCTGCTTCAAAGGTTTCCTACATATCCTTGGCTATAAAGGAATCAGGTCAATGTAGTTCGGGAATTTTGGGTAGCTGGGACTACCATGGGACTGTGATGTTACTGCTGCTTTGTGTTGTTTTTACTACTTGCTGACCTCCTTATTACACCTTACTTTAAAGGAAATACAAAAAGCTAAACTAGACTATGGTACATGAATTATAAAAATCTTATCTAGATCATGCCCTTGCGTTTCTTGTTGTCTTGATATCTTGGTGACTCCTGGGCATTTGGCTTATTCCGTATTCCTTTTGGAACTCTTGTTGTTTCTTGCTGGGGATTTTGTTGGACTCCTCTGCTTTATTGATTCTAAGTGTGCTCCTTTCTCATGTGAGCGGGCTTTTGATTTCAACACTTCAATTGCATTCCCTCGTTCTTCAGGTGGGTGCCTTGACTGCTTCTTTTCTTTCTCATCCTCATTATCCAGGTGGACGCCTGACTTCTTTTTAACTTCTTCATCCTCGTTCTCCAGGTGGACGCCTGACTTCTTTTTAACTTCTTCATCCTCATTCTCCAGGTGGACGCCTGACTTCTTTAATTCTCATCCTCATTCTCCAGGTGGACGCCTGACTTCTTTAATTCTCATCCTCATTCTCCAGGTGGACGCCTGACTTCTTCAATTCTTCATCCTCATTCTCCAGGTGGACGCCTGACTTCTTCAATTCTTCATCCTCATTCTCCAGGTGGACGTCTGGCTTCTTCAATTCTTCATCCTCATTCTCCAGGTGGACGCCTGACTTCTTTAATTCTCATCCTTATTCTCCAGGTGGACGTCTGACTTCTTCAATTTCTTCTTATCCTCATTCTCCAGGTGGATGCCTGACTTCTTCTTTTCTCATCCTCATTCTCCAGGTGGACGCCTGACTTCTTCTTTTCTTCATCCTCATTCTCCAGGTGGACGCCTGAGTCCTTCTTTTCTTCATCCTCATTCTCCAGGTGGACGCCTGACTTCTTTTTCTCATCCTCATTCTCCAGGTGGACGCCTGACTTCTTCAATTCTTCTTATCCTCATTCTCCAGGTGGACGCCTGACTTCTTTAATTCTCATCCTCATTCTCCAGGTGGACGCTTGACTTCTTCAATTCTCATCCTCATTCTCCAGGTGGACACCTGACTTCTTCAATTTCTTCATCCTCATTCTCCAGGTGGACGCCTGACTTCTTCAATTCTTCTTATCCTCATTCTCTAGGTGGACGCCTGACTTCTTCTTTTCTTCATCCTCATTCTCCAGGTGGACGCCTGACTTCTTCTTTTCTTCATCCTCATTCTCCAGGTGGACACCTGACTTCTTCAATTCTTCTTATCCTCATTCTCCAGGTGGACGCCTGACTTCTTCTTTTCTTCATCCTCATTCTCCAGGTGGACGCCTGACTTCTTCTTTTCTTCATCCTCATTCTCCAGGTGGACGCCTGACTTCTTTTTCTCATCCTCATTCTCCAGGTGGACGCCTGACTTCTTCAATTCTTCATCCTCATTCTCCAGGTGGACGCCTGACTTCTTCAATTCTTCTTATCCTTATTCTCCAGGTGGACGCCTGACTTCTTTAATTCTCATCCTCATTCTCCAGGTGGACGCCTGACTTCTTCAATTCTCATCCTCATTCTCCAGGTGGACGCCTGACTTCTTCAATTTCTTCATCCTCATTCTCCAGGTGGATGCCTGACTTCTTCAATTCTTCTTATCCTCATTCTCCAGGTGGACGCCTGACTTCTTCTTTTCTTCATCCTCATTCTCCAGGTGGACGCCTGACTTCTTTTTCTCATCCTCATTCTCCAGGTGGACGCCTGACTTCTTCAATTCTCATCCTCATTCTCCAGGTGGACGCCTGACTTCTTCAATTTCTTCATCCTCATTCTCCAGGTGGACGCCTGACTTCTTCTTTACCAGGTATTTCCTGACACAGATATTGTATTTTCCCCTGTTTTAAATCAAAGAAAACTTTGTTAGTTTAAAGCAGGGTGGTTAATTGGGGCATTCTTGCCGATGGTGAGGCTTCTATTCGTCTCTCTTTATTGCTTTGGAATGGTTGAAAAGACTGTTTTGTTCTTGTAATTGATCCTTGACTATAGGATTCCCCTCTGTATGTTTTCCTTCAAACCCTTTTAACTGTAATCATATGTCCCTTCTGACTTTGCTGATCCACTTTCGATTTCACCCTTCTTATACCCCATATCTTTTATCTCCCACCTTTCGTGGCTGTATTTTGTAACCTTGAATATTGGTAGTATACCTTGACATTCCTTCTTATTTGTTTGGAATAAAACTTATCTCAAAACTTTTTTAGAAAAGTAAGATTATTAGTAACGAAATACGTTGATTTCGACAATTTATAGAATGAAAAGAAAAATCCAAGTTTGGATGACTGTTGGAGAAAGAATAAAAACTTATCTGATTGGAGTTACTGGCACCAATGATCAGGGTATGCATTTCGGATTAATCAACCCAGTCTTTTAATCAATCTCCTTTCAATTGTCTCATTTTTGTTTTTGCCAAAATTTCCATAACCCAACTTCATTTTTCATTTCACAGACCTGTTGGACTTGTAACGTCTTAAAGAGTTTTCACCGATAAACTTTCCTCATTTGTTCATTTCTCACTTCCTTTTCGCCTTATGGTGCCCACGAAGGTTTTCACCAATAAGACTCTCTCATTTTACTTTTCTCTCAACTTCCGTCGCCTTATGGTGCCCGTGTGGGTTTTCACCTATAAAACTCTCTCATTTTTACTTTCTTTTCTTGTTTGTACCCGAGTGTTATGAGCCATCTTCATTTGCTTGACTCAGCATTTTTCTAAGATTGATCGAAAGGTCTTTTTGGTATGGGGTTAGAAATGGAAAAGGTATTAAAAGTTAAATAGCTTTGGTATGTGTTAAAAATTACAACTCTTGGAATCTTTCTCTTATTTGCAATACAGTTTCTCTGCCCCAATTTTTGATTGGGGTTGCTTGACATAACTTTTTGTGCACATTATGTATATTGTGCACCCTATGACCGAGCCGTGAGGCGCCTATGTATCCTTTTTTGAGGAATCAGGTCAAACGTAGTTCACTAAATAATAGTGATTTTTTTTATTACTTATTTCATACTTGATTTTCTATTGATTCCAAGAGAGGGTAGGAAAGAAACCAGTATGGCTCAAAGGGGAAGCAAATGGTATAGTGTTTGGATAGCAGAATAAATTGCCTTTGTCATTCCAATCTTCGAAATAATGCTAAATACAAACACTCAAAAAGTTATGCATAATATCTCTTTACCGCGTCAGAATTGATCGCCATATCTATGCATTTGCCTTCAATGTCTGTTAAGCATAGTGCACCATTTGATAATACTCTGGTCACAATGAATGGTCCTTGCCAATTCGGGGCAAATTTGCCTTTTGCTTCAACCTGATGTGGAAGAATACGTTTCAGCACATGCTGACCTACTTCAAACTTTCGAGGACGCACCTTTTTGTTGTATGCTCTTTCTATTCTTCTTTGATATAATTGACCATGGCATACTGCGGTCAATCGTTTTTCATCAATCAAGTTTAACTGTTCCAGACGGGTTTTGACCCATTCATCATCATCAATCTTTGCTTCGGCGATGATCCGAAGGGAAGGAATCTCAACTTCTGCAGGAATTACTGCTTCAGTGCCATATACCAACAAATAAGGAGTTGCTCCTACTGAAGTGCGAACAGTAGTGCGGTATCCCAATAATGCAAATGGTAATTTTTCATGCCATTGTTTTGAACCTTCTATCATTTTCCGAAGTATCTTCTTTATGTTTTTGTTGGCTGCTTCTACTGCTCCATTCGCCTTGGGCCGATATGGGGTAGAGTTACGATGTGTAATCTTAAATTGTTGACATACTTCGTTCATTAAGCTGCTGTTAAGATTAGCACCGTTATCTGTGATGATCACCTTCGGGATTCCGAATCGACATATGATATTTGAATAGACAAAATCAACCACAGCTTTCTTGGTCACTGATTTGAATGTCTTGGCCTCAACCCATTTGGTAAAATAATCGATAGCTACCAGAATGAACCTGTGCCCATTGGATGCTGCCGGCTCAATTGGTCCAATCACATCCATGCCCCAGGCAACGAAGGGCCATGGTGCCGACATTGTGTGCAACTCGAATGGTGGAGAATGAATAAAATCTCCGTGTATTTGGCATTGATGACACTTGCGCACAAAACTGATACAATCTCGCTCCATGGTAAGCCAATAGTAACTGGCTCGGAGGATTTTCTTTGCCAATACATATCCACTCATGTGGGGTCCGCAAACTCCTGAATGTACTTCAGACATGACAGCTGCAGCTTGTCTGGCATCTATGCATCTTAATAATCCAAGATCTGGTGTTCTTTTATACAAAACTCCTCCGCTTAAGAAGAATCCATTTGCCAATCGCCTAATGGTCCTCTTTTGATCTCCTGTGGCTTGTGCAGGATATATCCCCATCCTGATATACTCCTTGATGTCGTGGAACCATGGTTCTCCATCAAATTTTTCTTCAACCATATTGCAATAAGCGTGCTGATTGTGGACTTGAATATGTATTGGATCTACATAAGCTTTGTCTGGATGGTGCAACATTGATGCCAGGGTAGCCAATGCATCAGCAACCTCATTATGGATTCTTGGAATATGTTGGAATTCCACTGATTGAAACCGCTGACAAAGATCATGTAGACATTGTCGGTATGGTATGAGCTTCAAGTCGCGGGTTTCCCATTCTCCTTGAATTTGATGTACCAAAAGATCCGAATCTCCCATGACTAGATTTCTCGGATACCCATATCGGCGGCTAGCCTTAACCCCAAAATGCAAGCTTCATATTCAGCCATATTATTGGTGCAATAAAATCGTAATTGAGCCGTAACAGGATAGTGATGCCCTGTTTCAGAAATGATTACAGCTCCTATTCCGACTCCTTTCATGTTAGCGGCTCCATCAAAGAAAAGTTTCCAGCCAGGCTTTTCAATTTGCTTCACCTCGTCGATATGCATTGTTTCTTCATCAGGAAAATAAGTTTTCAACGGCTCATATTCATCATCGACCGGGTTTTCGGCTAAATGATCGGCCAGTGCTTGAGCCTTCATTGCAGTTCGAGTTACATAGATGATGTCGAATTCTGTGAGTAATATCTGCCACTTTGCCAGTCTTTTCGTTGGCATAGGCTTTTGAAAAATGTATTTCAATGGATCCAACCGAGAAATGAGGTAAGTAGTGTAGGATGATAAATAGTGTTTCAATTTTTGAGCTACCCATGTTAGGGCGCAACATGTCTTTTCCAGATGAGTATACTTAACCTCATAAGCTGTGAACTTCTTGCTAAGGTAGTAGATGGCCTGCTCTTTTCTGCCAGTGAGGTCATGTTGCCCCAATACGCAACCAAATGAATTTTCCAAAACCGTCAAGTAAAGAATCAAAAATCTTCCTGGTTCTGGCGGGACCAACACGGGTGGGTTTGACAAGTACCCTTTTATTTTATTGAACGTATCTTGACACTCATCGGTCCATTTGACCGCAGCATCCTTTTTTAACAATTTGAAAATTGGCTCACAGGTTGTTGTGAGCTGAGCAATAAACCTGCTGATGTAATTTAACCTCCCCAACAAACTCATTACTTCAGTTTTGTTTCTTGGAGGTGGCAGTTCTTGGATGGCTTTGATCTTTGAGGGGTCTAGCTCGATGCCTCGTCGACTGACTATGAATCCCAACAATTTTCCAGACGGAACTCCAAATGCGCACTTGGCAGGGTTAAGCTTGAGGTTGTACCTGCGAAGTCTTAAGAAGAACTTCCTCAAATCCTCAACGTGGTCGGCCTGATGCTTTGATTTTATGATCACATCGTCCACGTATACCTCAATCTCCTTGTGTATCATATCATGAAACACCGTGGTCATTGCTCTCATATAGGTTGCTCCGGCGTTCTTTAAACCGAATGGCATTACCCTGTAGCAATAAGTTCCCCATGGTGTGATGAATGCCGTCTTTTCTGCATCTTCTTCATCCATTAGAATTTGATGATACCCGGCATAACAATCCACGAAAGACCCTATATCATGCTTGGCACAATTGTCGATCAAAATATGGATATTGGGTAATGGGAAATTATCCTTTGGACTTGCTTTGTTGAGATTGCGATAGTCGACGCATACTCTAATTTTGCCGTCTTTCTTTGGTACAGGAACGATATTAGCCAACCAAACAGGATATCGAATGACTCGAATGACCTTTGCTTCCAATTGTTTGGTGATTTCTTCCTTAATTCTCACACTCATGTCAGGCTTGAATTTTCTCAGCCTCTGTTTGACAGGAGGCACCGTTGGATCGGTGGGCAATTTGTGAACCACTAAATCAGTGCTCAGGCCCGGCATGTCGTCATACGACCATGCAAAAACATCTTTGAATTCTATGAGTGCTTTAATTAACTCCTCTCGGATCTTTGGTTCCAGATGGACACTTATTTTAGTTTCTCGGATATTACTCGTGTCCCCTATATTGATGTCCTCGGTATCACTCAAGTTAGGTTTGATTTTTTCCTCAAAGTGAATTAACTCTTTACTAATCTCTTCAAAAATCTCATCTTCATCATATTCTGATTCATAATCACAATATATTTCTTGAATTAATATTTCGGAACCAGATTGATTTTTAAGACTGGACTGAGGATTCCTCATGCATGCCATATCACTAGAGCCAGCGTAAAAGGAACTGTACAGGAAAGAAGAAAAAGAAAAGAAAGCTATTAGGAATGATAATAAAAAGGAAATTGCTTTTTATTGGATGATGAAAGATAACAAGGTTTTCACACTTCACACAAACTGTAAGATAAGCTTTGGGATTACAACCCTGAAGTAACCCAAACAAACTGAAAGAAAATCAAAATAGACTACCAAGACTCTTTTCGAATTGGGAGAGGAGTGGCTTTCCAATTATTGAGCTTTGTTTCTGGCCCAACGAATTGAACTTCTGCGTTGCTACACCCTTCTCTGCTTTCCAACATGTTCACATCACTAAACAATTTCTCGAATCTTTCAATTAATTCCTCCTCAGGATTGATCCGGGATTTAGGAATTGTTGTTATCGGGCGATTTTTAGCACCGGTCTTGACAAAAGACTTTGACAGATGTGGTACTGGTTTTGGAAGAACCCATGCTTGGTGTTTCAACTTCCTGGCCTTTATCACGTCATTGGCGGTGGGTATGAACCCTAAACCGAATGTTCCCCAGTTCTCAGGGAGAGATACTGGTTGTATAATTCCTTGCAAAGATAAACCCAGACCTTTGCCGGGTATAAAGCCATTTTTTAACATTTCATAAGCTACCATGACTGATGCAGAGGATATCTTTGGATTTGGAAGATATTTCCCCTCTGGAATTTTCTCTATCGATACTGTGTCGGTCACTTGGTATACCCATGATCCCTGGTCATTTTCTGTTCCCTCGACCGGTACAATGGTACTGCTGTGAGCATTTAAACTTTCTTCTCCATGCACGACTATTTCTTGATGATCTCATTCAAACTTGACAGACTGATGTAGTGTTGACGGGACTGCTTTAGCAGCATGGATCCATGGTCGACCCAACAACAAGTTGTAAGAAACAGTTATGCCCAACACTTGGAATTCCATTGTGAATTCAACTGGCCCTATAGTTAGTTCCAACACTATGTCGCCAAATGAATCTTTGCTTCCACCGTCAAACCCCCGCACGCAGATACTATTCTTCTGGATCCTCTCCTCTTTAATTTTTAATTTGTTTAAAGTGGAGAGAGGGCATATGTTTGCACTTGAACCATTGTCAACCAATACACGGGTTACTACGGAGTTTTCACATTTCACGGTGAGGTAAAGAGCTCTGTTGTGCTCGGTACCTTCCACAGGTAATTCATCATCCGCAAATGTAATTCTGTTTGTCTCAAAGATTCTGTTGGCTATTTTTCCCAAATGATTTACAGAGATCTTTTCAGGAATATGAGCCTCATTCAGGATTTTCATCAAAGCCAGACGGTGCTCCTCTGAATGGATCAGTAATGACAACAATGAAATTTGAGCGGGGGTCTTCTTTAATTGATCCACAACAGAATAATCATGGAGTTTCATTTTTCTTAAAAACTCCTCCGCCTCTTCTTCCGTCACAGCTCTCTTTGTTGGCGTTGGATTATTTTTAGTTTTTCTTAACTCTTCGGGAGTAAAACATCTTCCCGAACGAGTCAAGCCTTGCACGTCACACACTTCTTCCTTGATTTCTTTTCCCTTGTACATTACAGTCACCCGTTCGTAGTTCCATGGGATGGCTTTGTTGTTGATGACCGGCAGCTGGATTACAGGTGCAATAATAACCTGATCTGTACGGGCTCCTTCCACGAATACAATGGGTTTGTTAGCAACCCCTGGTACTATTATTTTCGGCCTTTCTTGTTTTGCGGCAACTTTGCTCGAATGACCCCTCATCGACTATCATAGATAGTTCATCACCATTTTTGTTTTGCTTAGACACCGGCTTCTCCTCTATTAACTGCTTATCTGGCTTGGCTTCATGAGACTTGATCATCATGACAGTTTGTGACGGCTTCTTTGTCTCCCCATCAGCTTGTATGATTTCTATCATATTAGCCTCTTGATGGGCTGGCATTGGATTTCTATTGATATTTGGGGCTTCGGGGGTTTGAACCTCGATTTTATTAGTATCAATCAGCTCTTGTATTGCATTTTTCAAATGCCAGCATTTCTCCGTATCATGGCCTGGTGCACCGGAGCAATATTCACAGCTAATGGTGTAATCCAGATTCTTTGGAGGAGGATTGGGTAGCTTGGATTGTATTGGTCTCAGCATGTCTAGCTGTCTTAGCCTGTGGAACAGACTGGTGTAAGACTCTCCCAATGGAGTGTAAGTTTTCTTTTTCTGTTCCCTTTCTCCCCTGAATGCTGGCCTAGGCCTGAAACCTGGTCCGGGATAGGCTCATGGGTAAGTATTTGGTGTGACGGGAGCACGCCAATTGGTGTGAACAGGTGGCTGATTGTATGCTTGAGCATGGTTAATGGAAAAATGAGGCTCTGAAGGGTGATAGTAGTGTTGGGATGAATCATGGTGGTAAGCTGATGGGCGAGGTCGTTGTTGATTATAGTAAAGCGGTGACCCTCTGGGTCCCGGCCAAATTCCTGAATCAACTACCGCTGCTTCCTCCCTCTTCTTTCTTCCAATTCCTCCTACCCCGCCTTGAATAGCTTGAGTAGTTGCCTTAATTGTTGAATAGCTCATGATTTTATTTGTCTTGAGGCCTTCTTCCACCATACC
Source organism: Nicotiana tabacum (assembly GCF_000715075.1). NCBI lineage: Eukaryota > Viridiplantae > Streptophyta > Magnoliopsida > Solanales > Solanaceae > Nicotiana > Nicotiana tabacum. The sequence continues at coordinate 70,680,877 of NC_134080.1, forward strand.
TCCCATCTTCACTACTTCGTTGAATGATTTCCCAACCGCTGAAACCAAGTGGGCATAGTAAGTTGGTTCCAAGGCTTGGAGGAAGTAGTCAACCATTTCGCTCTCCTTCATAGGAGGATCCACTCTTGCTGCCTGTTCTCTCCACCGAAAACCATACTCTCTGAAACTTTCATTGTGTTTCTTCTCAAATTTGGTCAAAGATAATCGATCTGGGATGATTTCCAGATTGTATTGGAAATGGTATGCGAATGCCTGTGCCAGGTCATCCCAGGTGTACCATCTTCCATGGTCCTGGCGTGTATACCACTCCAAAGCTGATCCGCTTAGACTTTGACTGAAGTAAGCCATCAATAATTCATCCTTTCCCCCAGCTCCTCGCATCTTGCTACAGAAACCCCTTAAGTGAGCTACTGGGTCGTCGTGCCCGCTGTATAGGTCAAATTTGGGCATCTTGAAGCCAACTGGCAATTGTACATTGGGGAATAAGCATAAATCTTTGTATGGTACACTGACTTGCTCGCCTAATCCTCGTATGTCTCTGAACGATTGCTCTAGACTCTTGACCTTCCTGAACATCTCTTCTTGTTCAACATTTTTAGTTGGCTTGTTAATTTCGGTTGGGAGATCAAAACGAGGAGCAGTTGAATTAATTTCTAAAGCTTTGAGGGTGGGCTCCGGGGGGGTAATATTGGTTGTCTTGGGCCTGGAATATAGACTCACTAGGAGATTTGTGGAATGTAGCAAGGGGAGGTGCTACGAAAACAGGAGTCATAGGTGGAGGAAAATATGGAACGGGTTTCGGAGGTGGAGACTGCGGTGTCTGAGAGGTGGTGCCTCGGTAGTGCTGGTAAATGGGGAAGTTTGGGGACAATTCAGTGGTGATATTATCCTGAGTTTGGGTCATTGATGGAGCAGGGTTATTTGGGTAAGATGGGGGTAACTATCCTGTGGACCAGGCTTGGTACATCTCAGCCATTTGCTGCTTGAGCTTAAACATCTCTTCTTTCATTTTCCCGACATCCATCTCCTCTATCTCCATACCTGTGTCAACATCTGGGATAGACATACTTTCGGGTATTGGTCCTTTTGATCTTGTGTGATAGTGATAATATGCCAGTATACTCTTTAGAGAAACTAACTGCTTGAATTCTGAAAATGAACAATCTTGTTAGCTTTTAGAGTTTAACACATATATAATCACACGTTGAGATGCAATGCTCCTAGACAAATAATCCCTTTCTATTATGCATTTTCTCGACTGCTTGTGTCGTCCCAGCTTTCTTGAATTTTTTTTATTGTTATTCACTTTTATTTATTATATATATCTTTTATCGTGGTGGTCGAATCTTAGAGATTGCCTACGTATCATGCCCCCACATGAATCAGACCATGCGTAGTTTGGACCAAAGGCAATCACTTTTATTCATTACACAAAGATGGAATTACATTTGAAAACTTTAAGAAAATGGCTTGAAAACACACACACTTAAATCAAAATAAAAGATACAATTCTTAACATCTCACAACGTGCCCCACTTTCCACTTTTGTTGTCAAATATTGGATTATCTGCTCAATGTGGGGCTTGACCCGGATGGAATCCCAGCGTTCGATACATCCTTTCCAACTTCATTGCTAGATGACGAGCAAAAGTGGGCGCATGCTCTGTAAACCTTTCATAATCCATTCCTTGGCAGTTTACATAACTTTGAGATGTGAAGACTGCCAGGTCGTGGATTTGTGCCCTGAAACCTTGGAGACGTTGGTCTTGGTCTTGCAATTGCTGCTGACGAGTGGTGGCTATATCTCTAACACGGTTCTCACGATCTAGAGCTGATTCTAACAGAGCTCGGAGTCTGGCCTGCTCTAATCTTGCTTGCGCTCTTTCCCTGTCGAGGTCTGCTTGTTGGTGTTTTCTGTTGCATCTTCTTGCCTCTTCTAGTTGTGCATGAAGCTGGTCTTCTGATTGCATCCAATAGTCCTTTTCCTTCTTGAATTGTGCCTTGTCTTTTTCGGATTGCCTATCCTGGCGTTCCTTGTTAGATCTGGCTTCTTCGTTTAATTGTTGGATCCTTTCTTTTGTTTTGCTCAATGCCCTTTCGTTTTCCGCAAGAATGGAATCATAATCTTGCATTTTTTCAAAGAGATTGGCGATGGTTTTTTTATCCTTCCAGCTTCTCTTTGGCGTTTCAGAAACTCTTTTCATTTTTTGGAATCGAGAATGAAGATTTTCATTCTCACAAGCTAGACTCTTTTTCTCGCCTTCGGCTTCTTGTTCTTGCAAATATTTCTCCAAACTGAGGCTTCTTAGATTTTCTTTTAGGGCATGGATAGTTGCTTTGTACCCTTTTTCCTTTTCTCCCCAGATCAACCGTTCTTGGATTTTATCATTGAAGTTTTGAACATGGGGTCTTTTTGTTGGACTTCTTAGCTCAGGCTCTGGTACATCATCCACGCGAGACCGTTTTTCAAACCACCTTGCATATCCAGGATTTATCTCACCCTTTGTAGCGTCTGGGATTTGAGTATCACTTTTCAAGTATCGGCACCCATTCCACATCTGCTGAAGTAGAGCCTCGGGAATAGTGGCTTCTGGGTGTAATTCGATTACTTGCACACTCAAATCTTCATCATCAGGAACTATTTGATATCTCCCTAATTGCCTTAGGACTCTCAGTGGTGCATACGGCTGAATGCTTCTCAATCCCAATAGTAGTAGATATTTGAGGCTGACATGTGTATTACTTCCCTCATCGGGAGCCATCCCAGAGTCCATTCAATTTTATTTGCCGTTAAAGCCTTTAGATGAGATACCCATGCTTCTATCCCTTCTGGAGCCTGATAATTTTTTGTTCTTTCCTCATAGCTCTCGATGCAATTATCTTTGTTTGATCCATACTGTATGATCTTGGGCTGTTGTTGGAGATGCTCCATCACCCACATTTGCAACAAAATTTTGCATCCTTCGAAGACCTTTGCTCCTGATTTACATAAAGTTAAAGCCCGATAAATATCTGATAGAATGATGGGGACAAGGGTGTGATTTTCTTTGGTCGTGAGGATTTGCACAACTTTCGCGGTGCGAATATCAATTGTTCGCTCTTTGTTTGGAAATACCATGACTCCTAGAAAAGCCACCATGAAAGCAAAGCGACGGTGAATCTGCCAAGTGTCTTTGTTTTGCTTATTGGTAAGGCCTTTCTCATGAATTTCGAACCCATCTGACTTTCCGAACCTTGAATACAAAAAGTTGAAGGAACAACATCCATTGATGACATTGCTTTTCCTGATTTGACTGCTGATGTTCAGAAGACCGAAGAATCGATGTACCGAAGGAGCCTTTGTGAATATCAAGCTTTGATTTCTTAAACTTCCGTCAAAACCAACATAGCCAGCTATCTCCTCTAATGTAGGAGTAAGCTCGAAGTCAGAGAAACGAAAAACATTGTGAACAGGATCCCAGAAAGTTACTAACGCCGCAATCAGATCATCACGGGGTTTAACTTTCATAATGTCCGTGAGATTTCCCAAATGCTTGACGACCCATTTTTGACCGTCTTCGCCTAAATCATACCACCACATTTGAAGCTGACATAGAAATTCTTCCGTACTTGTGGATGAGGGGCTTTGTGTGGTGCTCATTTTGTATCTGAAATTTAATTTTGATAAAGTTAAAATTCATTTTGAAAATTTATACTAAAAAAAATCATTTTCGATTTTTTATTTATTTATTAAATACCTTTATTTCAAAATTTAAAACTATATTTTTTTCGAAATTTTTAAAACAACCCATTTTATTCCTTTCTTCTCACCATGATTTTATTTAAGCTGGTCAACAAGCATGTTCGAGGCAAATGAATGCACAAGTAACAAGTAGGATGCATCATGATGGTCTTTTTATTTTGGGTTCACCTGTCCTATACAGACCCAACCCCTGTGTTGAGTCTCCAAGGCCAAATGCATATGATGCAAATATTCGTTCCTACTAGGGATCCGGTACATGGCTGAGTTATTCTAAGTGTAAAACCTTAGGTTGATTGTTCTAAACCTGGCTTACCCAAACGGACAGTTTGAGCCAAAGCGGGGGCAACGTACCGGGAGCACGAAAGTCTGCCCGGCCTAGTTACTTGTCCCAACTCCGTCTTATTTGGTATGACTCTAACAGAAAGGTGGGTCACGCGCACGTGTACACCATAAATTCAGAAGACTCAGAAAGAAGGGGGTTTCGTAGCAGTTGTATATATTCACAATTCAAATAATATTAAAGCGGTAAAAAAAACATTTAGCATATTAGCATATAAACAGTTGAAAATCATATAGTAAATAAAGCCAATTAACACAGATATTTTAAGCTCGAATTCTTTAAACCCTGAACCAATGGTTCTGGGTTACAATAACATTTTTCCCCCAGCAGAGTCGCCAGAGCTGTCGCACCTCCTTTTTACCGCGCCCGCGGGGCGCGTGGGGAGTTTTCTCCAATTGAAGGACAGTCGAAACGGGATTTATTTAATTATTTCAGAGTCGCCACCTGGGAATTTTAGGCGTCCCAAGTCACCAATTTTAATCCCTGAATCGAGGAGAATATGACTCTGTTTATTATTCTACGAACCAGAAATCCTGAATAAGGAATTCTATTAATCCGGAAGAAGGTGTTAGGCATTTCCGAATTCCGTGGTTCTAGCACGGTCGCTTAACTGTTTTTATTATTGGCTTAATTATCTTGATTTTTATTAAATATATTTTTATTACGTAATTTTAACTACCGCTTATACTTATTGTGATTAAGGACCCTTCTTTGAATCGAATTACGCGTACGTATATTCGTGTTATAAATTAAAAAAATGCGGAATTGTGTCACGCGTACGTGTACACAATAACTTTTGATAATATATTTATTAAGCAATCATTTTTCGAGATTGTGTTGAATCAAGAATATTTGTTTTTCTTAAATATTGAACCGCACATCGCGGGTTTTTATGAAATTAATTTAACGCTTTTGAAAAAATCCTTTTATTAAATATTCGCTCGAAATTGCGCGTACGCATAATCCGAATTTTGCTTTTAAAAATATAATCAGGGTACGCGAACGTATCCCTAATTGCGCAAAATATTTGTAATGGTTTAGGGATTTTCCACAAATTGTTTATTATATTCATATATTTCTTTTATGTGAAAATCATGAGAAACTCCCATTTTAGAGGCCTATAAATTCTTTGAAAAGAATTCGCAATCTATTAAAGGTTGCTTGTCGATTATGATTTCCGAATATAAGTTATATTCATTCCAACTATTCAAATTCAAAGAACAGAATAAAAATATGATTAATACTATTTTTTAAACAAATATGACATATATATATGCCAAAGAATAAATTGCATATGAAACTGAAAATGAATGATTCATAAAGGAAGGAAATATTTTCCAAGAATTTTCATTATTTACTTAATGCAAATTCTATTTCTAATTACCATTGATATAAAGTGTGGCAATTTATGCTTGTATATCTCTTTTCATTCTCATATACTTGCTTTTAATCTAATAGGCCTAATTATTTGGTCAATTTGTTTTATGAAGGTAGATAGGCATCGAGTTTATAGGAAAGGAATTATTATACAAGTTAATTCAATAAAGTTACCTTACATGCAACTTAACTGTATGTCGTAAACATTCATAACGTTTTAACATCGTAACAAGCTATATCATATCATCTTTCACCAACGTTTATACACACATCTATTATCTTTATAAAAATATACCATCAATACCATCTTAACCTTATTTAACAACAAGAGTTAGTAATGTAGTTTTCTTGATATTTCTACATTACTCTTTACTTAGCTAACAATACCATAAAATTTAAATAATGGCCCACTTTATGCCAGGTCTCCTACCTTGACAATCTTAATCACAACTATACTTTAATGAAAATTTAGAAAATTAACCTTGTTACAACACTTATACAGTCTTCAATAAAGGATATTTAACTTACAGTCATCCTATCAACATATACTACTTATTTGATCCAGAATCAAAACTGAATTTTTAATTAAAAAGCTCAAATGAATAAAGATATTATTACAATTCAAGCTTCATTTATCTGTCATACTGAATCTCTTTCCAACATAGAATTTAAAAGGATATGTACCTGGAAATGGAGGTAGAAGAAGTAAGTTTCAGCAGTTGCAGCAGTAACAAAAACAGCAAAATACCAGTATTCCCACAGATTTGAGCAATAATAAGACCCGAAGAAAACCAAATGCACAGTGACAGTACTTTTAAGAAATTTCAGATTTTTAACTGAACAATGATATCGAACAAATCCGGACAGATTTAATACAAAGAGTAATATTTCTGATTTTTGAGACTTAAAACAAAGTAGACTGAAAAAGCTTTCAATTTCAAAACACAGAATCAGCTTCAATACTAACTTCCGATGTAGAATTCTGTTTAATATTTCTGTTTTCCTTTCTTTCTATCTTCCTTTTTCAGATTTCTGTTTCTGCTTGATTTTCCTTTCTCAAATTTTATATTTCTTCTCTGTATGTCTCTCTCTCTCTCTCTCTGAAAACTCTTAAAGTCTCCTAAATTCTGTTTTCTGTCTCACTGATAAATCAGATTTTTTTTTCTTTCAAAATCTCTCCAAACTCCCTTTATTTTTTGAAACTGATTTTTTCTGTTTCTTCTTTCTCTTCAAATCTGATTTTTTCTTCTCTTCTCCTAAATCAGATTTTTCTTCTCCCAAAAATCTCTTCTCTAAAGTCTGTCCAGCTCCCTGTATTTATACAGGGCTGGTCCTATACAGTTTAGTGCTGGATGGACCCTTTCTCCTTTAAAAATCAGAAAGTTTTTCCATTAAAACTACTTTTGAATAATTTAAAACTAAGTGCTATTTATCCTGTTTTTTTCAGCAGCCCCATTACCCTTTGTTTTCCATTATCACTTTAAATAATATCCACTAACTTTTAACTTTCAGCCCATTATGTTATCATGTTATCCTTACTGTTCTGTCTCAAAAATGTCCCAGAAATCCTACTATGATCACTATTATTACTGCCTTAAATGCAAAATCATAACAGAATTTACAAAACAGATTTAAAAATCTGTTCAAACTTAATTATCAACCTGATTTAAAACAGCTATAACCAATTCTCTTAAGTTTGGACTGAATCCTAAGAATGTAAACCTTCTATCACAATTACATCTAATCAACATTTGTAAACTTGAATTCAAACTTGACAATATTACACTGAGTTCAGCATAATAATTCAAACTGAACTCAACTTTTGAACTAAGATCAAACAAACAGGAGCATTGTCAATATATTGACAATGTTCTGAACTTAATGTTCAGAAAACAACACACATATAACGTCCATTTGATGGATTTATTAAACAAGAACCAACTGATTAACAATAACTAATTAACTGATTATAGCAAAATAATCCATCCAAAACAGGTTATTTCAGTCAACATTTTCAGAAGCAGGATTTATGATATAACTAATCGACGAACTTAGTCGAGTCGATTACACACATTGTACATAATCACAATCAACAGAAACAATTCACATTTAGAATCAAGTTAACGGGTAGGGGACAGTATAACAAAAATTTGACTAGAAAATTATGAAAAATTAAACAAACTAATGAAACGAACATAGAATACACATAGAATGCACATAAGAAACAGAAATTACCTCTGAACCTTTAAATTCAACTGAACTCAACTCGACTTGGATTTGGATTTTGTTTGAAATCAAACAGACCTTAGTCGAAGTATTTTCCACTGAAAATACTTTGACTAAGGTCGATTAAACGTCAATCTTTATTCAATCTGGACAGAATCCAAAAGTCTGGTATTTTTAGGGTTCTTGAAAGTTCGATTTGGGATTTACTCATTTCTGGTTAGATTCGAGGGAAACCAAAGATGTTCTAGGCACGAGGGAGGTCAAGAGGGTAACTGGTGTGAGTTTGAAGTAGGTTGGGATAAGGCCAGGTTGTACTCGAATCTTCAAATGAAGATTCGAGTAGTTCCAGTATGATTCGAACCATGCAACTAACAGATCCGTGATGAGGGTATCTAGGGGAAGTTGTGGTGTTATTTTGGAAGCCATCGGAGAAGATCAGGTTTTCAGGCCAACCTTCGATTTAAGATTCGAAGAGTTGGGGCCTGATTCGAAGGAAACTAAGGTCAGATTCGTGTAGAGGATGTTCAGGGGGTTCTAGGGTGTTATTTTGGTGACCGGCGGCGTTGATGTCGCCGGGTTTCAAGCGGTGGGATCCTAGGGCGGCTAGGGTTAGGAGTGGGGGTTTGGGGGACGATGATGAACAGTGTAGGAGGGGGGTGTTCAGTTAGGGGCCGGGGTAGGGCTTGGGACTTATATAGGGGTGGGGTGGATTGATATTGTCCGTTGGATTAGATAGAATGAAGGGTCAGGATCAACTCACTTAACCAAACGACGTCGTTTGGTTTAACGCTGGGGTCGGACTGAATCGGGTCAATGGGTCGGGTTACGGGTTACGGGTAAGGGTAGGGGATATCAGCCGTTGGATTGATTTAATACAACGGTCCTTGATGGAGTGTGACCAAACGTCGTCGTTTGGATTTACTCATGAGTTGGACCGGACAGGTTGGTTTGGATTGGGCTGTGAGGGGGGAATTAATTCGATTTGGGCCTGGATTTTAATCCAGGTCCGATTTTGTGTATATGTGTTATTTATTTATTTATTTATTTTTTGTTCTAATTTAAATTTTTAATATTAACTATAAAATAATTTTATCTTCACAAAAATATATTAATTACTCTATAACAATTATTTAACACATAGACAAAACATCAATCACACAGTGGAATATTTAAAATAGAACGATTACATATTTTTTTGTGATTTTATTTAAATTATCTTTTAAATGCATAATTAAATCCTATATGCATGCAACATATATTTTATTTTATTTTTTTCATTTTATTATGACAATGTAAACACTTACGGACATAACACAAGTATTTAATCACCACGCAAATTCAAAAAATTACACAGTAAAAGAAATTTATTTTATCTTTGGATTTATTTTGGAGTAGTTTTTCGTAAGGCAAAAATCACGTGCTCACAGTAAGTAAGAAGAAACATTCACTTTATTGATAGGAACTGCTATTACATTTAGCTTAAAAAGGCCCTCATTTAGGTAACCTTTTCCTACATATACATCGTTCTTACTAAGTACAACACTATTAGAAACAAAAATACATTTGAATCCATTCTTGACAAGAAGTGAGATAGACACAAGATTCTTGTGAATTTCTGGAACATGGAGGACTTGATTTAGAGTCACTATTTTTCCCGACGTCATCTTCAACGCAATCTTGCCAACTCCTTCAATTTTGGCCGTAGATGAATTTCCCATGAAGATTGTCTCGTTGGGTCCTGCGGGGGCATAAGAAGAAAATAACTCCTTGTTAGCACAAACATGGCGGGTGGCTCCAGAATCTATCCACCATTCTTTTGGATTTCCTACCAAATTGCATTCAGACAACATGGCACATAAGTCCTCCATTTCATCTTCAACCATGTTAGCTTGATTCTTTTTCTTCTTATCATTCTTGGGCGCACGACAATCCACGGCCTTATGCCCAGATCTTCCACAGTTGTGGCAATTACCCTTGAACTTTTTCTTGCTTGGGTAATTCTTTGGTCCGGAAGCCTTCTTCCTCTTCTTATTTTGTGGGGCCTCCTCAACAACGTTTGCCCCCATCATTGTCGAGTTTCCACGTGACTTCTTTTCAGCATTTTTGTTGTCTTCTTCTATCCTCAAACGAACAATCTAGTCTTCTAGTGTCATCTCCTTCCGCTTGTGTTTAAGATAGTTCTTAAAATCCTTCCACAATAGAGGTAACTTTTCAATGAAAGCAGCGACTTGAAAGGCCTCATTTATGACCATACCTTCAATAACAAATTCATAATTAATAATAAGATAAATCTTATTAATAAAATTATTGATTCGGGTCATACCTTTAGCAAGGAGGTCATGCACAATGACTTGTAATTCTTGGACTTGAGTTATGACGGACCTAGTGTCAATCATCTTGAAATCCAAAAACCTTGCAGCCACGAACTTCTTAAGTCCGGCATCCTCAGTCTTGTACTTCTTCTCAAGTGCATTCCATAACGCTTTTGAAGTTTCCATGACACTATAGACATTGTACAAGCCATCTTCCAAACAACTCAATATGTAGTTTTTGCACAAGAAATCATAATGTTTCCATGCTTCAGTTACAACAAGTCGTTCATCATCCGGAGTATTTTCAGCCATGATCGGAGGATCCTCCTTGATGAAACGTTGCAAACTCAACGTAGTAAGATAGAAGAGCATCTTCATTTGCCAACATTTGAAGTCAATACCGGAAAACTTTCTGGGTTTTTCTGTCGGTGCCATAGCATGAGCAGGAGTAGAACGGCTTGTAACAGTAGCAACCGTTCCCGCAACACTTCCATTAGTTTGGTTTTCATTCATCATATTTCTGTAAAGTTGAAAACAATACAGAACTTGTTAATCAGTGAAGTTTTTGATATCTTCAAACTGAATACCAAACCAACCATACAACACGTAACAATGGTGAAGTTTTTATATACTTCAAACCCGTACGTTTATTATTCCGGCAAAGTTTTTATGTACTTTAAACCGGACAGAAACAATTATAGGAGTAGAAAGCAACAAGGCTTTAGTCTCCAACAAAGTATATAGAAAACAGTTTAATAATCAACACAGAAACGTTAGTAATTAAAATTCCTTAAGCTTGTGAGCGTTACTGTGTTAAAACAAAAATCAGAAAACTGTTAGAAGAATAAAAAAAATGTATAAAATAGTAAATAATCAGAAATATTCCGAGTCCACAATTTTCTTGTGCGTCCTTAAGGAATTTTAACCCCCTCACACGTTGCCAAGGTAATGGATTAAATCCTCCCAGGATAAAACAGAATAAACCTTCCTGCAACAGTGGCAATACAAACTGCAGGATACCAACGAACTCAAAGAACGGAGCAAAATCACACTTACGAATTTGAGAGAGAGAGATTGCGAATTAGGATGCAGTATATTCAGAAAGAAAGAAGTTCTATAGTGTTTTTCGTATCTTGAAGATGCAGTCTTGCCTCAAAATTTATAGGCAAATATCAGAAGAGGTGTCTGGAAAGGTGCCTTTTCAGAAAATACGCGACCTGCCGCGGTTCTACCGCGATCGCGGCCGAAAGTGTTCTGGCGTATTTTCAGCAGTGATTTGGCATTTAATTAATTATTAAATAATTAAATAAATTTTGTCCAAAAATAATCTTATCGATCATTTGACAAATCCAAATCCAAATCCGAAGCCGAGCCGAGCGAGCGACGACGACGGCGCGAGGGTTCATTCTCGTCAACTCCTTTTAAGAGCTTTAAGAAGTGAATCTATATATAAGCACACCGAAGCCGAGCCGAGCGAGCGACGACGACGGCGCGAGGGTTCATTCTCTTCAACTCCTTTTAAGAGCTTTAAGAAGTGAATCTATATATAAACACACAAATGTGATCGTCCCTCACCAATGAGGGACAAAGTGCAAGACAAAAGTTCACTTCTTCAAATTTTCATTTTCCCTCCATTTTATTTCCCTTATTTCCAATTCACACTTCTTCTACTTTAAAGCCCAATGGCTTAAAGTCCAACAGTTTCATCCTCCTCTATCTCCAACAATTTTTTCTCTATTTTTATTTAAAAAGATTAAAGTAGAAAAAAAATTGATTTCCTAATTCCAAATTTCAGTTGAGAATAATTATCATGACCAGTAGGCCACAAAATCGAAGGTAGTATTTTTATACTTATTTCCGGTGATGTTGGTGTGGTTTTTGGCGGTTCTCTATTTTCGCATAAGTTCAAGATGCTACCTAAAGTCAATGCATATAATCTTGTTGGAGTAAAATACGTACAAGAGATTGTTGGAGTAAATGGTTTGCTATCAGTAGAAAAAGACAAAAAGATAAGATAGCTCTTGCAAAATTGGAAGATAATATTGAGCTGTAGATGGAATGGATCCACTTAGCTGGAAACTACAAGCTTCAACATTACTCTATCGACGAGATTGAGTAATGTGGCTGCTGGTTGAAATTTAGGCGTTAGAATTTCTGATTATTTAGGCGTTAAAGATAGAGTACTGAAAAGGGTTTTTGATTATTTAATATATATGAATAAAAATAAATTTTTTATATATATTCTTAACGGGTTAACGGATTATCCGTTAAGAAAATTCAATAATCCCCCAAACCGATAAGTCGTTAATAAAAAAAATTCAATTCATTCCCTGTCCGTTAAATCATTAACCCGATACCAATAAACCATTAAGCTTAGATTTTTTCAATTTCGGTTCGATTTTGAGCACCTCTAAAGTAAACCGGAAAGAGAGTAATGTTTCTTTAGTACTTGTTAAAGAACGAGGTACAAGAGGAACAAAAACGAAACCTGAGAAGTAAATTGATCGTTTTAGGACTAGATGGCACATTTCGAAACAGTTCAAAGGACTTGCAGTGCAATCTGCAATATCATTCCTTTCGGAACTGACCAAGCGAGCCAAAGCAATTAATCAAATCCCCGCCCCACGCTTTCCTGGAACACTCTTTTTTTTTTCCTTCTGCGTACTGAAAAAAAACGATAGCCACACGCAATCTCAAGATTCATCAAAATAGTTTGAAAAATAGCAAACAAAGAGTTTCCTGTTTTTGATTCTGCCCTCATTGAATTTGCCTCACTAAAGTTCTTTACTACATATTTTATGTGCTTATACACAGTAAGACTCAACTCCTTGAACTCATGTTAATTTTGTATACACTGTTTCATTTTCTGTTTTCTGAATTGTGAAACTCTTAATATTGATAAGCCATTTTCAGTAAGCTCATAGCTTGAAACATTGTTGTTCAGTAAAGAGGCTGTGTGAATAAAATTTGTATTCTATCTTTCTCCGATTTTGATTGACCTAATTTTGATTTTATCTGCTCAAAGTTTATGAACTATCCTAAACTGACATGTTTTTTCCCCTTAAACAAGTTGGCGTAATGTAAAGAAATAGGAGTACTATATTGTGTCATTTTTAAAATTTGATGACCACTTCTCAACCAGCTTTCTATTTTTCACATTTTAAACTCTTTCATACGAAATTCAATAAATACATAGCTACAAAACTTATGTGTAGCTACAAGAATATAAAAAGAAAAAAATCAATGACATCTTAGTTTTAAATTATGATAAGAAATGGACCTTGAGCTGGAATCAATCCCGAAGCTAGCTTTGGGGTTGAGTTAGCCCAAGGTCTATTTCTTCACATGGTATTAGAGCCAGACCTACCCCAATTCTTGGTTTACCCGATGTTGGGCTGCCATCTTATATTGTCCACGCTCCAGATGCCCATTCCTGGGCATGTGTGGGAGGGATTATCTGCCTCCTTATATAGTCTTGAACAGAGTTAGCCTTTGAGATTGAGTTTGACCCAAGCTCCATTTCTTCATAAATTCCCTGGAAATCAACCTAGGTCAATTAGAATGGGATTGGATGCAGGCTTTTTTTTAAAATCTTTTCGTAATTCTTTACCATGGATTTTAGCTAGTGAAGTTGGTCTCCTCATGAATTATTAAATATTGATACTTATGCATTTAGTGATGAAAAGTGTTAATCCTCTTTTATGCTTAACCAGGCTTTGAATGTTTGGGAACTGGTTTGTAGCTTGAAGCTTTTAGGGGGACTAAGAGTAGGCTCTTGGTCCCCTGCAATTATGTTGAATATCAAGTGAAGACTCATAATATGGAGATAACGCATGCTAAGCTTCATAGCCCCTTTCTTGGGCTTCCGCTTCAATGCAACCTTAACAGAAGGAAAAGCGGAAATTTTATTAGTGGAGTAAGATCATCAAGAAGAGGTGTTTACAACTGTAGATGTTCAAAGAAAGGAGACTGGATAACTCAAGGGGTCAAATTTACACATTCTTGTGGCAGAAACGTGGAGCTATTATGGAAGAGTTTTGCACTGAGAAGTGGCTCATTAATGTGCTCCGTGAGAGAGCCATTAGCTCGAAGTAAAGGCTTGGTGAAGTCACTAGTTCCAGTTTGGGAAGAAGGGTTATTCTTTGTCCGATGTTCAATCTTTGGTGCTGTAATATCTGGGGTGTGCTTACTTCTATGGTATGGCCAGTTGAAAGCAAAGAGTTACATTGAAGCAAAGCTTTTGCCTTCTGTTTGTGCATTATTGAGTGAATATGTTCAGCGTGAACTTGATTTTGGTAGGGTCCGAAGAATATCACCTTTAAGTATTACATTAGAGTCATGCTCTTTTGGTTCTCATAGTGAAGAGTTCTCCTGTGGTGAATTACCAACTGTTAAGCTGCGAATTCGTCCTTTTTCGAGTCTGAGTAGGGGAAAGATTGTGGTTGATGCGGTCTTGTCAAATCCAAGTATTCTGGTAGTGCAAAAGCAAAACTATACATGGCTTGGACTGCCCTTTTCTGAAGGCAGTCCGCTAAGCCGTTTGTCAGATGAGGAAGGTATTGATTTGCGGACAAAAATTAGGAGGATTGCCAGAGAGGAAGCAGCTACTCGTTGGGCCAGGGAGAGAGATGTTGCAGCAAGGGAAGCAGCTGAGAAGGGTTATCTTCTTCCTGAAGGAAATTCTTTTCTATTAGATGATGACTTCTCAAAGAACGCTGCAACTACTCTTGCGAGGATAGTAACTTCAGAGTCCTTCTTTTGTATGGATGAGAAACTGCACTGGAGAGATCAGCATCACATGGATGCAGGAGGGGAGTATGATTTGAAGCACGCAGATTTAGAGAAAACATTTGGTGCAAAAGTTCCACCTTCTGGGACTAGGTTTTGGTCTAAAATCATACCAGAAGCGCTAAGACAACGATTCAAGAAGGCTAATGGGAGAGATTTATCTGCAGCTGGTATCGCAGCTAGAAGAAGAATTCTTGAGCGTAGTGCATCAGCAGCCTGTTTGTATTTCAAGGGCCCATCAAATGCAAATCTTGGTGTCAGTTGTCTGCCATCTGAGGCTTATGATGTTGCAAATCCTGCAATTTTTCCTGTCAAAAGCGAGGGTGATACCTCACCCTCTGTTTCTTCACCAACAATATCTGAAGAAGTTGTAAACCCTGTAGATAATTCTGAGGGGAACTTATTTACCAGCAATGCCAAACGTAACGTGTTCGATTGTGGTTCTTCAAGTGAAGGAATTTCTGACAAAGTAGAAACATGCCAGCTTGATATGTGTCAAAAAATGTTGGGAACATATCCTTTGCCTGTAGAGAAATGCGGTAGTGATTGCATTGATGGTTTAGCTGTTCTACGTGATCCATTTCTTTTTACTTTGGTTAGACTTTGTAAAGCTTTAAGTCTCAGTGAAAAATTATCCTCCGCCAACATGGGGGATAGAACAGCTGACAGGCATGGAGAAAGTAGTGAAGAAATTGCAGCTGATATCATAAATAGGGGTGCCAATAGCAGAGATGATTCACATCGATTTGAGGAGCAGGTACAACAGTCTTATTGGGGGATTTCAGATATTCGACACGGCAATGCCTCTAGTGGTTCTGGATTTACTTTGCTTGAGCCATTACCTCTGCAGCATCCATCAAAAACTCTACAGTCCTGGAGCCCAAAGTCAGCTTTGTATTCTTTTGTGAAGAATCTAGGTCAGCTCGGGGCTAATTCAATTGTAAAGCCTATGGAAAGGCTGAAGTTTGAGATGAGTCCAAGAGTGGAGGATATTGTTGCTGAACTTGTTGATGGTGATGACGGAAAACATGTCTCTAGTGTTGAAAAGATGGTTCCACTAATTCTGGATTCTGTACATTTCAGTGGGGGCTCATTGATGCTGCTTGCCTATGGTGATACAGAGCCAAGGTAAGCTTCAAAACAGCTAAAACTCCTGGTTAAAGGTTTTGAATCCTGCCCAAAACAATAATTCTTGTGAAAACTCCTTTTAATTTTGAAATTCTTCCTTTTAATATTTTCCGTCCTACTCTTACCAATCAAAAAAATAGTTTCCGTCCTACTCGCTCTCTCTTTCTCTCTCTCTCGTGCTCCACCCAGTATAGTTGGTTTGATAGGGATTTTAACATCCTCATCTGTTTTGATTTGTCATGGACAGCGTTTCTTTTGTTGTTAATGGGAATATTAAATATCTATTTTCTTACCTGTTTTTTTTTTTTTTTTTTTTGAGTGGCTAGCTTAGTGATAAATTCCAATTGGTCTTGTTGAATGCTGTGGTGATGGGAGATACATTCTTGATGTGTGCATGCTCTGCTACTGGAGTTATTATTTTTTGTTTGTTGAGAATGATCTGCTACTGAAGTTATCTTAATGGCAATCTTTTTTCTCGTTCTTAGGTTTATTTCATGCTGGTCTATGCATTCAGTATTATCTTTGTCTGTGTTTATAGAGAGATGGAAAATGTCACGGGGCATATCAAGTTTCAAAACCACTATGGACGGGTGCACGTACAACTAAATGGTAATTGTAAGATGTGGCGTTCGGACATCAGATCTGACAATGGTGGCTTGGTTATCAACAGATGTTTATGTTGATATGACTGAGCAGAAATGGCATGCAAATTTGAAGATTGTGAACCTCTTTGTTCCGGTAAGGTGCACTGCCATGTTACTTGATTTGTAAAATTTGAAGACCCTAGTCCACAGGAGGCTGCTGCAATAATGCTTGTTTTCTTACTATTTTATGTGTCATGTATTGTTCGTTATCTCGGATGCAGCTTTTCGAGAGAATTTTGGAAATTCCAATCACATGGTCCAAAGGAAGAGCTAGTGGCGAGGTATTCCCTAACTCTGAATGTGTCCTGTAAACATTTTTCAGTTTGTTAACACATTATGTCATCTCAATTGCAAGATGAGTTGATTATGTTAGTTTAGTTGGTTAGATTGGAAGTCCCATGTCCAGAAAAGTAACCCGAATGAGGATGTTGAGATGGATGAGTGAACATACCAGGAATGACAGGATTAGGAATGAAATTACTAGGGACAAGGTAGTAGTGGTATCTGTGGAGGACAAGTTGCTGGGAATCGAGGCTGAGATGGTTAGGGCATGTGAAGAGGAGAGACATAGATGCTCCGGTCAGGAGGTGTGAGAGCTTTTCCATAGCGGGTTTGAGGAAGGGAAGGGGTAGGCCTAAGAAGTATTGGAGAAAGGTAGTTAGGCAAGACATGTCATTGCTCCAGCTTACCGAGGATATGACCCACGATAAAAAGGTGTGGAGGTCGAGGATTAAGGTTGTAGGTTGACAGATAGTAGTGTGTTCCTCCTAGGCTTACCAGTAGAGCTAGGACTATTTTGTATTATCTTATTCATGGTTCTTTATTACTATTACATGCCGTGTCATTTGCGCCCGTTAACTTAATATATTGTTGTTACTATTATTTGCTACTTGTTGCTTTATCTCCACTGTTCCTTGAGCCAAGGGTCTATCGGAAACAACCTCTCTATTTTTATAAGGTAGGGGTAAGGTCTGCGTACACACTGCCCTCCGCAGATCCCATTTATGGAAATACTCTGGGTTTGTTGTTGTTGTTGTTGTAGTTGGTTAGATTGGAACTAATCACATCAATGACGTGTTTAAATATGTGTTGCTGTACCATTGAAAGAATGAATTGTGTATACTGTTTAAAGTATCTATAAAAGCACATAGATGTAAGACATTTGTTTTGATGCTCTTCCAACCTCTTCTCTCATGTCACAGTAAATGTAGTAAAAAGGGTCCAGTAATGAACGTCGGAGATTAGTTAACACTATCCTAACGCACAATCCTTTTGCCCTTGACCATTGTGATAGGAGTGAAACTTTTTTTGTGCTAAACTAAAGCTGGATCCATAGTTCACGTATCCCATAAAACTAAAGCTGGATGCATACTGTTGTCCTGAATTCCTCGTGTTATCATTCATAAAGCTAAATTCTGACTGTGTGTATCAGGGTTGCTTTTGGTGATTTCTTTTATCAGATCCAAATATTTGTGTGTGCGCTTATTTGTAATATGTATATTTCCTTTTGTATGTTATCCTTGGATATGGTTGACATTATCCTCTGTGGAAGATCGTATATGTTGACTAATTTTATGGCTGATCAATTACTTTGATTTTGAGTTTGCTATCATTTGTTGATAGGTGCACATGTGCATGGATAAGGGGGAAAGTTTTCCAAATCTTCATGGGCAGCTTGATGTCACAGGGTTGGCATTTCAAATATATGATGCTCCTTCTGGGTTTTGGGTAAGCTATCTTTCGGCATTGGAGTCGGGAACCAAACAGTTTTTTATGATCTCTTTAACAGTTCATATATTTATTTGTCTATTACTTGTATTGAGTTGTCTGCTATTAAACTTACAAGTAGTGGAAGTACTTTTAGTTATTTGCTTCTCTTAACTTGTGAATTGTGTAGACATTTTTGTTCTTGAGTAGCTTTATAGAAATGGCGATTTTTTCATAGTCCTACATGCTCTAAGACATAAGCGTGGTTAAGTGTGTTGACGGCCCATCTGAAAAGTATGATGGTTGATGCCCTTATGCATTTTCATCTCTTTCCTTCTCTTATGTAGGACATGTCTGCCAGTTTATGTTTTCGCGCTCAACGTATATTCTTGCATAATACTAGTGGTTGGTTTGGTGATGTTCCTTTAGAAGCTTCTGGAGATTTTGGCATCAATCCAGAGGAAGGAGAATTCCATCTCATGTGTCAGGTATACTATATGAAGTAAATAGCTACTAGTTATACAACATTCTTGGGCTGCAGTCCGCTGCTATCCACATTGGGTTATGTATTCATAGTAACTTGAATGGTTGCATCCTATTTGCGTAAGTGGTAGCAGAAACGAATTTGAACTCAAATCAAGATGTAGAAATCATTTAATTAGAATTCTTTTGATCTTTGTCAACATTGCTTAACATAATTTAAGTTGCCATATGAAATTTAAAGTAGATTTATTAATTTCTACTAGAAATCATTTGATCTTTGATCACCATTGCTTAACATATTTAAATTTGCCTCATGAAATCTTCGAAGTAGCTTATTTTATGTATCAATACATTACAGCAGAAGATATTCTTTTCCTAGCAGTCATGTGACACTCTTAAATGTTGTTTGTCTTAGTTTTAGAAGCACTACCAATAAGTGTTTGAAACAGTTGTGATGGGAATGTGGAAGGTGGTATTGCCTGTCTGGTGGTCTTTCTCTTCTCTTCTGCCAAATAAATTTCTCATTCATATAATTCTGATTTGGTATGGACACTTTTTTCAGGTTCCATCTGTTGAAGTGAATGCCTTAATGAAAACATTCAAGATGAAGCCTCTATTGTTTCCGGTTTGTTTCTATTCACCTTCCCTTGGCTACATATTTTCATCTATCTTGAGCCCTGCAACTCTAGGTTTATTTTTGCCTCCAATTATTCCCATAAATTTACATTTTATATAAGCTCCCGCTATGCGCGGGGTCCGGGGAATAGCCGGACCGGACCACAAGGATCTATTGTACGCATAAATTTACATTTTATAGCGTTGGGCTAGTAACCCTCGTATCTTGGTTGCATAGGTATAAATTATGATCCCCTTCCTGTTCCAAACTTCATTATCTGAACAAGAGATTGATCTTCTTTTGCCTCTCATCCAAATAAATATCTACTCTAGTAGCTAGCAGCAAATAAAGTAAATTTCACAGCTTTTCCCTAAGTTATGAATACCCAAAAAAAAAAAAAAATGAATGCATACTCTTTGTTCTTTGCAAACAAAGAGTAACATGTAGCTCCACATTTATATCTTTTGTTTAAATAAACTGTAGTTTTAGCCATTTCTGATGGCTATATTTATCAAAATTATTGCCTTAAAAAGAACCATTTATGTCCCCTCTATATAAGTATCTCAAGTGTTTTGAATAAGGCAGTAAGTCATCTTGGGGCTCGGGTGTTATAAAGATCCAAAGTGCTTTGACAAAGATGTTCTGTCTTTGTTGATAGTATATTTGGTAATAATCTGAAAAACTATCATCTGTCAGGGATGTGCTTTTAGTGTTGCAGACTTAACTGAAAAATGTGCTATAGAGTAGCTTTAAGCTTAATGTGCCATGGCAGAAGGAATCTAATGATAGACCTTTCTATATCAGAATGTTTCTCCTATTCCAAGGAATTTTAACAGGGTGTGAAATTGTATTGAGGGAAAGAATTATTTTAAGTTACTGGTTGGATTTCATAGTATGCGCTTCGTTTAGACAGGTGCAACACTTCGTTGTGTTTTATTTAATGAAATGTTACTTTTTTATCAAAAGACAATTTTGACTGAACCTCTGCTCTACTTTGATGAAGAGCAAGAGTAAGAGGTACTTCAAATGATGAAAAATAACTAGTCTCCTGCCCTCTTGCTGAAACACACTAACTCTTTTGCATCCCAAGTCAGTGAAAACTGAGAATTAATGGGAAAATTTCCTTCAGGCTTCAGCTTCATTATTTATGACTTGATTCCTGGTTTCTTTTTCCAAATAATGTGCTTCATTATTCTGTTACAAGGACTGTAAACATTCTTACAGGTCCTTTCCTATTTTAATGAAAGGCATTGCACAACCATTTGTGATCAAATTTTGAAATGTGTTCTAGATCTCTGTGATTTCTTGTATCTTTTAAGAGGGCGCTGTGATCGGGCTGCTCTTGGCCTCTTTCTCCTTATTGATGTCAAAATCCTTTGATGATTTACTCAGTTAGCTGGTTCAGTTACAGCTGTATTCAACTGTCAAGGCCCCTTGGACATTCCCATATTCGTGGGGAGTGCATTGGTGTCAAGGAAGATAGCCAATTTGGCCAATGAATTTCCTAAATCTGCCGCATATGAAGCTGTGATCAGTAATAAGGAGGCTGGTGCAGTGGCAGCAATTGATCGTGTTCCATTCTCCTACATTTCAGCCAACTTTACTTTCAACACGGACAACTGTGTAAGCAAAATCAGCTATAAATATTTCAATTTTTTCGTAAAACTTCTGTACTATGGAATTCATCATGTCTGGGACAGGTGGCTGACTTGTACGGCATTAGAGCTAGCCTAACTGATGGCGGTGAAATTCGTGGTGCAGGAAATGCATGGATATGCCCTGAGGTACTTGTTTATATCTGAGACAATTCACTTTGGCTTGAAAATCAAGTAAATATGGCTATGTTCTGTAACCAAAAGTTCAAAAATATTCTCAAGTCACTAGATAAAATATACACGATAATAAGTGTCCAAAGGAGAGAGTTGTTTGTCTCCAGAATATTTCAATTTTTTAGGGTGCAAATATTAAACCAGAAAAATTAGCCTGAACTTGCTGCACGTAACTTTGGCTAGCTACAGATGAATATCTAAGGGCTGTCCGCATTTATCAGTTCTACAATTTTTGATCCTATAAGTACCTGGTTATGCAGGTTTTGGTGTTGATAGAAATGTGCGATAGCTTTATGGTCAAGGAGGTGCTACAAGGTTTTTTTGATTCTACCCCTTGATAACCAATCCTTGCTCCAAAATAGGTGTATACTTCCCTTAAATTTGTGTTGCTTGGATGTCTATATAGAAAAATCTATTAAGAAAAAAAATATATATATGGAAAACTTTTGGTTAGCGACATAATTTATGGGACATTTATGTAGGATTCAAGTGTGGATGTAGTTGTTAGGAAGAACTCCGTTTGGGTTAAGCTGTCCTCCGGGGGACTTTCCCCCGGACTCCATCAAGAGGTTCTTTCTCTCACGTAATTTCGCCCGCCCCTTTCATTTCCGTACCGGAGGAAATGGGATTCGAATCCATGATACAATCTTCTTGTATGTCTATTTAGCAAACCAATGCCTTAAGCCACTCAGCCATACCTCCAAGTTGTTGATCGGACTAGAATTGGATGTGCTGGTTTGGTTGCTTGCCCGAAGAAAGGGCCATCTGATCATTGTCCCATATTGATTGAGAGAATGAACTGTTGTTTTTTTATATAGTCTTGGCGTTCCTCGTTTCATGGGCTAGCTCTTGGGATTGAGCAAGCCTAAGGTCTATTTATTTCTTTATTATGGTAGCAAATCTAAACCCATCCTTATGCTTGGTTTGCCTAATGCCCCCCCCCCCCCCCCAATGTTATATTGTTTACGCTCCAGACATCCAGCCTTGGCCTGCCGGGGATGGGATGTTAGATTCTCCCATATTGGTTGAGGAAGTAGGTTGTTGTCTTCTTATATAGTCTAGGCAATCCTCATGCTCATGAGCTACCATGGTTGAGTTAAGTCCAAGTTCCATTTTCTTTACAATTTTCTTGTCAGTAATAGGTGCCTCCTTAAAAGTGTAAAGAAAATGATAATACTAGTGGATGCAATCCCAAGGTTTTCAGCCTCTTAACTCTTCTGTTATCGTGTTTTATCTGCCCCTTCCACTCATCTGATCTCTCTCTCTTTTTACTTTATGATCCTATTTTGTTAAAGTATATGACCTCTTTGAATGGCAGCATCCTCCAACTTCAAACATCGAATTAATGATAAGGACCTAACTTATATTATATTTGTATTTGACGTGAAATTTGTACCCGTTCATTAATCATGATCAGTAGAATTTATATCTTTTATATTTGCTAACCGTTATATTAACATATATCTACCTAGTAACTCATCGAAACCTTTTCCTCTTGAACTCCAGATAGTCAAATTAGGTCACACTTAATGGGATGGATGGAGTATCGCATAATTACCTCTTGTTAGGTCTTACACATTTACCTATCATGTACTGGCAGTTTTGAAGCTCTGCATATTTTCTGATGGCCTGAGATTTACTTGTGGTAGAAGGTAATATATTGTATATTAATAGAAAGACTACACCAAAACTGTGGAGTCACCCACAATTACATAGGAGAGGGAAAAAAACTCCTAATCCTTGGTCTTCTCGCAAGGAATCTAAAACATCAAAAATAGACTCGTGTTCTTCTAAAAGTTTTCATTTACACCAAAAGTAAAACAACAGTAGACACTTCATTTTTATCATCTGGACATGATTATACTTGTCTTCAAAACATCTCTGCTTTCTCTCTTCCCAAATTGTCCACCAGATGCAAACAGGGACAATCCTCCATCTCTCCTTCTGATTGGACAAAGTACCATCTCTATTCCAGCATGCAAGAACTTTTTTTTGATGAAGTAATGATAGATTTCATTCTGGCATCAAGAAGATGTATAATAATACAAAAGTTATGGAAGCAAAAAAGACTTTGTTAGCTCAATTACAAAAAGACTATTCTAGTATAATGGAGCTAACGAAGTTCAAAAAGTTGTCAGGAGAATCTAAGGGGGAAAGGTAATGCCAACTATAAAGATACAAAAGACTTCTAGCCTTGAGGGAATGATTTGGAGTTGATAAACCTTCAAAACATCTGTTGTTCTTTTCTGACCATATACACCAAAAAATACTCGCAGGAATCATCTTCCAGATTGGCCTGATGGCCTTACCAACTCTGAAATTCTTCCAGCTTGCAAGAACTTCAAGAATTCTTCTTGGCATAGTCCACATAATACCCCTTACGTTGATAAAAATTCTCCATAGTTGAGCAGTCAACCTGCAGTGTAAAAAGAGATGACTAATTATATCTGTCTCCTCTCCACACAAGTAGCATTTAGAGCATAATTGATATCCTCTCTTGACTAGGTTGTCATGTGTTAACACTGCCTCCTTTGCCAACAACCAAGTAAGGCAAACAACTTTATAAGGAATTTTAACTTTCCAAATCAGTTTCCATTGCCAACAACCAACCTGATTCATGGAAAGGTTGAATTCCTTATAAGCTGATCTAACAGAGAACTTCCCAATTTTATTTTCTTGCCAATTCAAACAATCTTCAGAGTTTGAAATACCTTTGAACTGTTCTATAACATTATACAACTCTGTTGGTCTACCAACCTCCCAGTCATTTAATAATCTTCTGTAAGTAAGATTCCACCCTTGTATATTCCATACCTCTCCTATTGTTGCTTCTTGTTGCTGATTGAGGATGTAGATGTCAGGAAACATTTGACTCAAAGATCCTTGCCCGAACCAGTTATCCTTCCAAAATGATATCTTTATGCCATTTCCTACACTGAAACTTGTTTTGTTCATGAATTTAGGCCATAGATTCCTGATGGATTTCCATAGACTAACCCCATAAGGCCCATTCACTGATTTGGTTGTCCATTTACCATTCATACCATACTTTTCCCTAATCACCTCTTTCCATAAGGATTGTTCTTCTCCAGCAAATCTCCATAACCACTTCATCATCAAGCTTTGAGTCTGAGTTCTGAAATTCTTTATTCCCAACCCCCATCCTTCTTGTTAGGGCTGGGCATATATCGGGTATAACCGATAAACCGAACCGATAAAATGCTATTGGGTTATCGGTATCGGGTTATTGGGTAAATAGTTCGATAACGGTTTAATATTATTTGATTAATAGGTTATCGGTCCGGGTCTCGGTTTGCCCAATTTTATTAACGGTTTAACCGATAGCCCAATAAGCTTTATCAAAATTATAATTTTACCCACTAAGTATATAAAACCACTTTATGGCTTCATTCTCTCAATTCTCTCGGTAGTTACTCTTCATCTTCTGACCTTAATCCTTAGAGTAAGTTTTAAACTTTTCTGAATTTCTCATTTTAATTTTTCAATTAAGTTTTAGTTTTAAACTTTAGAGAATTAATTGTTCAGATTTTTAGTTTTTCTATTTGTTTCTTTTGTTGCACTGATTCTTTAGTATTTACAAGATTAGGATTTTATTATTTTTCTATGAATTATGCCCGCCCGCAATGAGATAGTTAGTAAGATTAGATTGTTGAATGTCTTATCCCTTACTCCTATTAACTTATAGTTTTGAAAATTGAGATCATTCATTGGGATTTTCAAATACAAAGAAAGTTTTATTTTCTAAGTTGAAATTGAATCTCTCTTCTCTTAAGAGCAAAAATTCAATTCCTTTCTCTTAATAGTATGGTCACGATTTCTATAATAAATTTTTGGATAGTTTTTATTCTTATCGGGTAAACCGATAATCGAACCGATAAGGATTTAACCGACTAACCGATACCCAATAAACGATATCTTATCGGTTCGATTATCGGTTTAGTATATTTATAAACCGATAACCTATAATATTCACAACCGAACCGAACCGACCGATGTCCACCCCTACTTCTTGTTGATAGTAAGAGAGTTCCATTTGACTAAATGTATTTTCTTCTTATCACAGTTCCCTTCCCACAAGAAGTTCCTTCTTAAAGCATATATACTCTTCACTACATTCACAGGAATTGGAAACAAGGACATCATGTAAGTAGGCATAGCATCCAATACATAGTTAATCAGAGTTAATCTACCCCTCATTGATAGGTACTGACTCTTCCAGTTAGTCAACTACTTCTCGCATTTCTCTATGACACCATTCCACATCCCTTTTGATTTGCTCTTTGCCCCCAATGACATTACCAGATAGACAGTAGGCAGCTCCCCTATTTTACCTCCAAGAATTCTAGATACATCTCACTTACATTATTAACTGGATACATAAAACTTTTGTTCCAGTTAATATGTAAACCAGATGTAGCTTCAAACAAGAAAAAAAAAATTGTCCTTAACACTTTCAATTGCTCACTGTCAGCCTCACAAAATACAATAGTGTCATCAACATATTGTAGATGGGATATCGCCAAATTGCTGTCTGCCCTAGCATTTACCTTAAAACTCCTTATCCTATTGTTTAATTGGGCAGTTTTCAACATATCATTCAATCCTTCCATAGCAATTATAAAGAGAAAAGGAGATAAAGGATCTCCCTGCCTCAAACCCTCTGAGAAGGGAAGAAACCAACTGGTGAACCATTAACCAGAATTGAAAACTTTACTGTACTGATGCAAAATTTTATCCAGTTAATCCATCTATCCTCAAAGCCCCCATTTTGGTCAGAGTTTCCAGCAGAAAGTTCCAATTTAAGTGATCGTATGCCTTCTCTATGTCCAATTTGCCTGAGATTTACTTGTGGTAGAGAGAAGCTTGGTTGGGAATTTGGGTCCCGAACCCTTCTTTATGAAAGATACTTCAGTACCAGGTGGGAAATCAATCCTAGAGGGTTTCAGAAAGGATCCCTTTCTCATGTTATGGTCCGGCTATCCCAATTCCTTTGCTATTAAAAGACACTGCAGTTTCTACAAAGAGAAGAATGCAATGTAAATAATCAATGTGGTTTTTAGATGCCAAAACCTTTCTCCCTCTTGAGGATATGGAGGAGTCACTTAACGTTCTAGGTTGAAAGCACATGTCGAGACCTTTAGAGTTAAAACAAGTAACTTGAGATACGTTTCGTGACAAACTATGACCATGCTCATGATAGGTTCAGACCTCCAATGATGAATGAGCTAATCACACTATCCGTAGGTAGTTTGAGTGAGAAGAAAGAACAAGGAAAATGGTAGGATGTTTGGATCAGAAGAATAGAGGGTTGGTTTCCCTAAGGCAACCCTTTTTGATAAAGGCAAAAAGTTTATCAAAAAGGTTTTTTTATATTAAGGAGGGAACAACCCTTATGAAAGGTGTAAACAATCATAGAGAATCTTGCTAGATGGATGCAGAGGGAGGGGGTGCGTGCTCCTTTCTGATTCGAGAACATGTGGTTGAAAGTGCCAGGATTTGGTGACAAAGTGAAAGAATGGTGGACAAGCTACGGGGTATTAGGGAGACCTTCATTCCGTCTTTCGAAGAAACTTAAATTGCTCAATGAAGATATTATTAGGTGGAATAAGGAGGTTTTTTGGGAGGGTAGAGGTTAAAATGAGGAAGCTTATGCATGAATTGGGGGAATTAGAGAGAGGGGAAGGGGCGAGGGAGCTAGATGAATCTGAGAAAGCGAGATTGGGGGAGGTTAAGAGGGAAATAGTCGAGTTAGCAATAGCTCAAGAGACTAGTTGGCGGCAAAAATCGAGGGCACTCTGGTTAAAGGAGGAGGATTCAAATACCAAGTTTTTCCACAGGGTTGTGGTTGCAAATCAAAGGAGAAACTTCATAGAGTCCTTAGTTGTGGATGGAGTGAGGATTGAGGGAGAGGAGTAGGTAAAAGGGTCGATAGTGAGGTTTTATAAGAACTTATACAAAGAGGAAGTTAGTTGGAGCCCTACTTTGGGGGGAATAGAGTTCAACCACATAGGGGAGAGAGACAGTGAGTGGCTAGAGAGGCTTTTGAGGAGGAGGAGGTGTACGAGGCTGTGTCGAGTTGTGCTGGTGATAAGGGCCCCAGGCCTGATGGTTTCTCCTTGGCCTTATTCCAGCTCTGTTGGGACACCATTAAGGGGGAGTTGATGGAAGTCATTGAATACTTCCATGTGAACGGTGTTTTCGAGAGAAGTATCAATGCTTCTTTTATTACTATTGTTCCTAAGAAAGAAGGTGTATCTTAGTATCAGAGACTACAGGCCTATTAGTCTCGTGGGGAGCATTTACAAGATTATTTCTAACGTGCTCTCCAATAGACTCAAAAAGGTTCTTGACGTGCCTGTTTCGTCATCCCGGAATGCGTTTGTGGAAGGTAGGCAGATCCTGGACGCTGCTTTGGTGGCAAATGAACTTGTAGACTCCAGAAGGAAAAATAGAGAACCCGACTTACTATGCAAGTTGGACCTTGAGAAGGCTTTTGACCCTGTCAATTGGGAGTTCTTGGATTTCATTATTATGCGGATGGGGTTTGGGGTAAGATGGAGGGGATGGATCAAGTTCTGCATTTCCTCAGTCAGATTCTCTGTCCTGGTTAATGGTAGCCCGTATGGTTTCTTTGGCAACTCCAGGGGTCTCAGGCAAAGTGACCCCCTATCCCCATGCTATTCATTCTAGTGATGGATGCTCTGAGTAAAATGATGGATCGTGTGGCGGGTGGAGGCTTCTTGAGAGAATTCTCAGCTCCGATCGGGGTGCTTAGTGCCCGAAGAGTCTCTCATTTGTTTTTTACGGATGACACCCTGGTTTTCTGTGATGCCGATATGGATCAGTTGACCTACCTGAAGCAGGTCCTGCAGTGATTTCAGATAGTATCAGGACTCAAAATTAACCTCGGCAAGTGTGAGATTTTTCTGGTGGGTGAGGTTGCTAACATTGGTGCTTTGTCTTATGTTCTCAGATGTATGGTGGGCTCTCTTCCCACTACTTACCTGGGTCTCCCAGTGAGCGCTTCGCATAAGGATACTACAGTTTGGAATCCAGTGATCGAAATGGTTGAAAAAAGATTAGCAGGCTGGTAGAAACGATACTTGTCAAAAGGCGGTAAGGAAGTGCTTATTAAAAGCACTTTATCGAGTATACCCACCTATTACTTGTCCCTGTTGCAAGCTCCTGTGAGCATCATAGAAAAACTGGAGCGGTTTCAAATGAATTTTTTTTGGGATGCGGGGATGGAACTAGAAAGTTTCATCTAGTGAATTGACAGACAATCATTTCCTCTAAGAAGTGGGGTGGACTTGGAGTAAAAGATCTTAGAGTATTCAACAGAGCTTTGTTGGGGAAGTGACTGTGGAGATTCGGGGTAGAAGAGCATGCTCTATGGAGGGAGGTCACAGTAGAAAAGTACGATTCCACGGGAGGGGGTTGGAGGACCAAAGCAATCACAACACCTTTCGGGTGTGGCATTTGGAGGAGCATCATGAAGAATTGGAAGCCTTCAATGGCAACATCACTTACAGGGTGGGAGATGGAAGAAGAATCAGCTTTTGGAATCACAGGTGGTGTCGAGAGGATATTCTGAGGGTCTCTTTCCCCACGCCTTCAGAGTTTCAAATCAGAAGGAATTGATGGTCCAACAGATTCGCAAGGAGCATGGGTGGGGGATAGTATGAGACCTCTCATTTAGAAGGAACATGCAAGATTGGGAGATTGCAGAGCTCCAAGATTTGTTGGCACTGCTATATGGGCAAGACAGGCCCCAGACATCTTGTGATTCTTGGAGATGGGGGTTGCGTGGCGATGGTTTGTTCACCGTAAAGTCCTTTTACCAGAGTATGTTGGTGAGAGAAGAGGCCACTTTTCCATACTCCTCGATCTGGATTCCTAAGACGCCCTCGAAGGTGTGCTGTTTTGCCTGGCTAGCGGCAAGGGGAGTGATCTTGACTGCTGCAAATCTGTGAAAGAGAGGAATTACACTTATTAGTTGGTGCTACATGTGTAAAAGCTCAGGGAAAGAAGTTGATCATCTTTTGTTGCATTGCCCTGTGTCCTCGGGTTTGTGGAAGGCAATCCTGAATCTTTTTGGTGTTCAATGGGTGATGCCAAGCACTGTAAAGGAAATGTTATATAGCTGGGTCGGTTTCCGTAGAAGAAGAAAGCAAAAGGCGTGGAAGTTCGCCCCGTTAGCTCTCATGTGGATATTTTGGGAGGGAGAGAAATAGGAGAGCTTTTGAGGGGATTGAGTCTCCTTTTTCACATCTTAAGAATAGTCTTTTATCTTTGATCGCTTTTTGGTGTACTCATATAGCCCCTGCTTGTATAGAAGATTGGGCGTCTTTTGTAGAGAATCATGTTTTGATGTAAATTCTCTACTTTTTGGTATATTTCTTGTACATGGGAGTTTTTTCTCCCTTTTGATTAATACAATTTACCTAATCAAAAAAACTTTAGAGCAAAATATAAACCAGTCATCTATGCTAAATTAAGTCATCTATGCTAAATTACTGATAGGGAGTGTTCTAACAATCTGCAAGACACAACATGGCCCCACCAGGACAGCTTTTACTTGAGAGGTAATTTTACATTACTTTTTTGCTTTTTAATTAGGATAGGAAAGTGCAAAACGGAGTTACTTCCTGTCAAATTGGTCAAGTAGCTAATCTATGAAGGTCTAAGAAGGAGACAGTGTTGGTTTTGTGATAGCATACAACATTACGGAGTTTTCTAGATAGGACAATAAGAAGAAGTTCCCTCAAAACCCTGACCAAACTAGAATTTATAGTGGTCTGAAGGATAACATTAATTAGATAAAGTAAAATTGAGAACTAGTAGCACATATCTTCTTAAAGCTGGATAATCCATGAAAGACAAGAAATCAATCTTCATACATATCTTGTGTGAGACATAAATATGTGTATGTACGAATCTGTCTTTCTTGGATGATAATTAATTAACCAAGTTATGTTGATAAATAAGAATTATCTAAGTTGAGAGGACACTATTGAGTACAACAACAACAACAACATTCCTAGTGTGATCTCACGAGTGGGGTCTGGGAGAGTGGGGTGCACACAGACCTTTCCCCCTTTTGTGGGGTAGAGAAGTTGTTTCCGATACACTCGCTCAGTAGTCATAAAATTGAAGAGCAAGATAAATATAGTGTAATAACAATAATACTAGTAAGGAGAAGAGGAGCATCTAACATACTAAGGAGAGGAGTCGCTCTAACCTTCTACCCTAAAGGAGAGGAATCACTGGACTTCCTGCTAAGCTTTTACCCTAATCGCTCGACTACTTGCTAACCGTCTACCCTAATCTTCGACCTCAATGCTCTCCTATCTAAAGTCATGTCTTTGGTGAGCCGAAGATGTGCCATGTCCTGTCTAATCACCTCTCCTTAATTCTTCCTCGGTCTACCTCTATCTCTCTATCACTGCCAACCTGTAGCACCTCCTCACTAGAGCATATGTGCCCCTCCTCTTCGCAAAACGCTATTGAGTATTGAGTAATATGTCTACTACTTCTAAGTCAATGTTTGTTGATCAACTCTTTGCAACATCCTCAATTGAATTGAACAAGTTATCTCATCATGGTTGTATTTTAAAAAGTATCTCTTTTTTGCTTGTTGTTCATCTGGCCCAACAAAAAAAGGATCTTTCATCTTTTCACCCCACTTTGTGTTTACACAGGCCAAAACATTTGGTTAACTTTTGAAGAATATAAGTTCAACTAATTTAATATCTGGATAGTTTCCTGATAAATGCACAGGAAGACAAGCTCAAAATAGGGCCTTTTTTTCCTATTCAAATTATACAACACAAAAACATGTTTTTGACTTTTTGCTGACTTTGTGACACCATATTAAATCTTGAGGAACAGTAAATTACCTTAAATGTCCAACTTCTCATATTTGATCATGTCCGTAACCTTGGTGTTGACATTTTCAATTTTGCAGGGAGAGGTTGATGACACGGCTATGGATGTGAACTTCTCTGGTAATTTAAGCTTTGATAAGACCATGGATCGCTATCTACCTGGTTTCCTTCAGCTGATGCCTCTTAAGTTGGGTCATTTAAATGGAGATACGAAGATTTCTGGGTCTTTATTGAAGCCGTAAGATTTCTAGTCACATCTTTCTTAATGGTGGTGTCATATGTCTTTAGATAGACAGTTCTGTATCTACTTTCTGAATGGTAATATTTTATATTCATAACACATCTGGTATCTAGATTCAGCTGTGGCCTTCAGATAAAAATCTTCATCCATCCTCGCGGGCACCGACAACCCTCAGGGAGTCCCCCTCAGGCCTCTTTTATTCTCCTAACTTTGAGCCAATGCTTTTGATTGGTCTGTGCTCCATAGCACCAATAGAATTTTACAGCTGAGAACACTCTAGAAAACCATAAGTCAAGTTTGGTGCATTATGTGCAAGAACAACTAGATCTTCTCTCCGTTGCTCGTTTGCAAGAGGTTTGTGGTGGAGATGGTTTGGGCTTTTTGCTGAATCTTTTGTGGTTTCACATTCATTCTGTAAAATTTTCAATGTTAATATTGGGGGGAAAGATTGTCTAGCAAGGTGTTTCACTGCCTATTATGTCGTTGGTAGAATGTAATGCTAGCATTTCCGATTAGTTTCTCGGACTGCATCATTGTTACCAAAGATTGGTTTCTCAGGATAAATTATGTTTGAGATATAGTGATCTTCCTGTTTCTTTGTGGTCGGGTCTTAGTGTCCCAAAAGAAGGCAATAGGCTCTTTTCATGTTTTAGCGCTTGTGATCTTCGCATGAGAGCTGAAGGCTCCTGGCTCTGTTTATCTGATGTAGACGTTTTTTCAGGGATGAAGATATCTTAGTTTTCTGTTTAACCTCCTTACTTAATAAAATTTTCTTTTATCGGAAAAAGGGTAAGTAATTTTCCCCTATTTGATGCTTTTATGTTTTTTAAAAAGGTTGTATTTCTAGTAGTTTGATAAAAATTTATCATGACATTGCTGATAGACCAATTTCTGGTTGCAGACGGTTTGATATCAAATGGACGGCACCCAAAGCTGAAGGATCACTCACAGATGCTCGTGGAGATATCATAATTTCACCTGATCATATAACTGTTAATTCTTCATCAGTTGCTTTTGACTTGTATTCAAAAGTTCTGACCTCCTATCGTGATGATTACTGTTTAAACCTGAGAGATTATCACGTGAATGCTCCCCTGCCCTTTACTGTGGAAGGAGTTGAACTGGATTTGAGAATGCGCAGTTTCGAATTTTTCAGTTCAGTCTCTTCATATGCTTTGGATTCTCCAAAACCTGTTCACCTGAAAGCAACTGGAAGGATAAAGTTTCAAGGAAAGGTTGTTAAAGCTTCCAGCATTGCTGACCAGCATTTTGTGCATTCTGAAAAGAGATCAGAAGATGTTCCAGTTGAATGTAATGATGCTACAGATACTCTTTCTGGTGAAGTTTCAATCTCTGGACTCAAACTCAATCAATTGATGCTGGCACCTCAGATGGCTGGAGCATTGAGCATCACACAGCAGGGTCTTAAGGTATGCCGCATTAGTTTGTTTCTTATTTTTGTATACCCCAAGTTTATGTTTGAAACAGCATTTGAATATTCCTTGCTACAACTTAGTCCTCAGCTCTTGAATAAATTTCTGCCTACCTAAAATATTGGTGGACAAGGTTGTCCTCATCTGAAGAACCCATGGGATCATCTTTGTTATCTTCTGAACACCTGAGTTGTTGGTTGGAAAAGAGAATGCATCCATCCTAACAGGAAATTAATTACAGAAAATTGCAAATCTTTCTATATGCCTGTCCTTTTTTATTTTTGTCCCAAGGTTTTGTGGTCTGTGGGGATTCTGTTTAAAGGTTTCTGACTCGTCGGCTTGGCGTGATTTAGTATCTTGGTTCTCATCTCTATGGAAGGATGATATGGCATACATTTTTTTATAAGGTAAAAGACATTATTAGCAATGGGGAAAATCCCGTATATATTGGTATACCAAAAAGTAGAGAATCTACAACAAAACATGATTCTCTACGAAAGGCACCCAATCATCTAAACAAGTAGGGATCTCATGGGTGCATCAAAAAGCAATCAAAGACAAAAGACTATTCCCCAAGTGTATAAAATTATTTTCAATCCCCTCAAAAGCTCCCCTATTTCTTTCTCTGACCCACATAAGAGCTAACGGAGCAACGTCCCATGCCTTTTGTCTTCTTCTCCTAGTCTACCATCCCAGTTGTGCAATACGTCTCTAATAGTAGTTGGCATAACCCACAGAACAACAAAGAAGTTCAAAACCACCATCCACAATCCCGATGCTACTACACAATGCACCGATAGACGACCAACTTCTTCGCCCGGACATTTACACATAGCACCAGCTGTTATGGATAATACTTCTCTTTCTCAAATTCTCAGCTGTCAGAATTGCTCCGCTTGCTGCCAACCATGCAAACAAGCATATTTCCTAGGCGCCCTAGGAATCCAAATCGATAGATGTGGAAAGTGTGTTTCCTCCCTCACCAGCAAACTTTGATAGAAAGATTTGACAATGAATAGACTATCACCCCTCAACGCCCATCTCCATGAGTCACTAATAAAATGGGGCCTGATTTGCCTGTAGAGTAGCTCCATCAACCCTTGAAACTCCCCAATCTCCAGTCTTGCAGATTTCTCCTCTTGCAGATTTCTCCTAAACGTGAGGTCCCATAGAACTTCCCGTTCATGCTCCCTACGAATCTGGTGGACTGTCAATGGTCTATGATTCGAAACTGTGTACATATTAGGTAAGGCCGGCAAGTGGGCCGGTCCAGGACCGGGACCGCGGCCCATGTGGGTAGTGGGCCTAAACGGACTGAACCGTTTAAGACCGGGATCGGGGAGGTGGGCCTGGCAAGTGGGCCGGTCTTTAGCTTGAGGCCCGCGAGACCGAGACCGGACCGGTCCTAAACGGTCCCAACGGCCATAATTTTTTTTAAAAAAATCTGTCCGTTTGGGCATTTAAAATCTAGTCGTTTCCTCTGCCAAATAGCCATTTAACCCCCCAACTTTGTTCTAACCCCAAAGTTTTTATAATTACACTTTTTCCCTATTTTCAACTATAAATACCCCTCATTCTTTCATTTTTCTCACCAAATCATCAATCTCTCTCTAATTTTTTTCTATAATTGCTTACTTTGTTGTTACAATTTGTGAAAAATTGTGAAGTTGGTGAATTGAAGTCTTCAAGTCTTCAACGATAATTAATTTTCAATAAGTTCGTCAATTCGGTAAACTCGTTCCAACTCTTACGTTTTAATATAATAGTTTTGTTTGTTTTATTTACTTTGTATTGCTTGATTAATTAAGATGGCTTATTCCTTAAAAGAAATATTTAGTAAAAATAAGGGAACTCCAAGAGTGGTGAATCTAGTGGCCAATCTGTTCCTCCTCCACTTCCCCCGGCTCCCCGACCCAAACCTGTTACCCGTCCTACACCTGCTATTCTTGATAGCGATAATAGTTTATTACAATTTACCGAGAGTCAATTTTGCCATAATATTGCACCCTGTGAACAATTAAATCATGAATATATGAATGCTCTTTATGGTAATCCAACTATTGATGAAAATGATGATGAAGAAATAGATTTTGATGAAATGCAACCGGATGGCGATACATCCACTAGTCCTGCTCCTGAAGTTAACCCAACTAATAATAATCCAAATGATGCTAGCTGAACTTGGGGAGGATGCTGCTTCACCCGGAAGCTGTGATGACCAAACTTCTTTTCTGCCACCACCAACGGAAATTCCTCCGGACCTTGAAGGATTTATGAAATTTGTAAGAGATACCATGTAACTTGTATGAACAAAAATTAATATGTAACTTGTATTTTGGCACATCTTGATTAGTTTCTTTTTCTTCTCAACGGTGGTATTAGCACCTTGTTGTGCTCATTCCATAGGGGGAGGAAGACTAAGAAAGATATTGTCATGTTTTTATAATGCTATAATAAAATTATAACGCATTGCTTTGAATATCTCTTTACAATATTTTTGTCTTTAAATTTGAATTAAAAAATTTAGGTCACAATTCTATAAATATAATTTACATGAAATTGCCTTAGATATTTTTATTACCATTTTTTTTCTCTAACTTTTATAAAATTTTAAAAAAAATAGAAAGTATCTGTTGGGCCCACTTAGGCCCGGTATCGACCCACTTAGCCCGGGACCATTAGGTCCCGGGCCGGTTCCTACAAAAAGCCCGCGAAGCCCGTTTAAGTTGGGACCGGGCCCACGAAGCCCACTTAGGCCCGAGCTCGGCCCGCATGCCAGCCTTAATATTAGGGAATGAGGTCCTCAAGGTATCCTCCCCGCATCACGTGTGGTTTCAAAAGCTAATTCTTCTATTGTCCCTAACCTTAAAGGTAATGTGACCACTGAAGTCTTCCCACCCTTCATTATGCTCCTCCACATACTACACCCAAATGGAACTGAAATGGTCTTAGTCCTCCAACCCCCCTCCATAGAACCAAATTTCTCTACTACTACCTCTCTCCATAAGGCATGCTCCTCCACCCCACATCTCCATAGCTACTTTCCTAATAATGCTCTATGGAACAGCCTCAGATCTTTTACCCCTAGACCACCCCACTTCTTTGGTGCTGTAACGAGTTTCCAATTTACCAAATGTATCTTTCTATCCATCAGCCGCATCCCATAGGAAATTTCTTTGGAGCTTTTCCAATTTTCTGTGAGTCTCGTTGGTGCTTGCAACAAAGACAAATAGTAGGTGGGAATGCTCGATAAAGTGCTTTTTATGAGTACTCTTTCCCACCCTTCGACAAGTACCGCTTTTGCCAACCTGCTAGTCTCCTTTCAACCTTTCCTATAACCGGATTCCACATTGCAAGATCCTTTTGCGAAGCTCCCAAGCGCAATCCCAAGTATTTAGTGGGTAGAGAACCCACCTTGCTCATAACCGCAAGCTATTGGTGGCTAATCATGAGTGATTGCCTGGAGAAAGTGAGTAGTGTCTACTCTAAATACATGAGATTAGTTAGAATGCCAATACTTAGGTTCTAGTCTTTTTTTAATTATTGCCTTTTTTTGTATGGGAACGAGGTTTGTTTAGCACCTCTTAGGTTGCTTTAGTTCTCTTAGAATATCCCACATTTGTTGAGGGATGGGCCGTTATCTCCCTTTATGGTTTTGGGCATTCCTCACCTCATGAGCTAGCTTATGGAGTTGAGTTATTCCAAGGTCCATTTTTGTTACAAATTCTAATTATTTATACCCATTAGATGAATTTTGTAGTGTTTAAATTTTGATTCTATTTTCTATACAGTTGGATGCCATGGGGAGACCAGATGAAAGTCTTACTCTGGAGGTCAGAGGACCATTTCATCCTCTTTCTGAAGAGAATATGATTGGCAAAATGTTCTCTTTTTCCTTCCAGAAGGGACACTTAAAAGCTAACATGTGCTATCTGCCGCTGCACTCAGCTAATTTAGAGGTATTTCCATTTATTCCATGTCTTTAATGATCATAAAGATGCTTGATTTAACGACTTATACTGCCTTTACCTGCATACCAGGTGCGACATTTGCCTTTGGATGAATTGGAGCTGGCTTCGCTTCGTGGAACGATTCAAAGGGTAATCTGTTATCCAGCTGAAATAATTTGTTCTTTGATTGACTGCCTGGTCAAGAGTTTTGGTTGTCATACTTGCATAATAAGGAAGCTTTGAATCATCATCCTTCACACGTCTCAAAAACTAAAGGGTTATAAAAGCTTCTTTTTTCTCTTTTGATAAAAGGTAAAAAGAAACTATTGGAACTAAACTACTGAAATTTTGCGTGAAAATAAGTTACGTCATGCCTTAGGTGTTGAGGTTCAGATAGAGTTTATGTTTATCTGGCTTTTCTGCTTGCATTTTCTCATCTCCTGGATCAGGTGTTCTTACCATCAATACTTGGAAGTGATTCAGAAAGTCCCTTTATTTGAATATCAAAAGATTTTTTGTACGAAACCATTCTTTCCAACATTTCCCCATCAATTATTTTTCTTTTCCCCTCTAGATTTTTGTACGCCGTAAACTCCAAAATGATCTAATGCTAATAGACTGATGCAATTGACTTACACTACTAAGCACACTAGTCTTTTCAAGTAATAAAGCAGTGAATGGAGTATCGTTTTAGAGGATCCGCAATTTAGCAAATAGTTACATTGTAAAGTTTTACTTTTACTCTCAGGCGGAAATTCAACTCAACTTTCAGAAAAGAAGAGGTCATGGGGAGTTGTCAGTACTCCGGCCAAAATTCAGCGGCTTG
This sequence comes from Nicotiana tabacum, assembly GCF_000715075.1. Taxonomy (NCBI): domain Eukaryota; kingdom Viridiplantae; phylum Streptophyta; class Magnoliopsida; order Solanales; family Solanaceae; genus Nicotiana; species Nicotiana tabacum. The sequence goes on from NC_134080.1 coordinate 70,718,427, forward strand.
TTGGGTGAAGCTCTAGATGTTGCTGCTAGGTGGAGTGGAGATGTTGTGAGTACATCCTTTTTTAATTTTTTGTTTATTTATTGTGAAGTGGGGATGTTGCAAGTGCTTATGTTTTCTCCTATGTCTTCATTAGAGTTTTTGCAGTTATCTGGTCTTTTCTTGAGCTCGCATTTTTGCAGTGCTAATACTACAATCAACGCTGAACTACGTTGAATTTTAAAAGCTGTTGTCTTTTAACCGAGAAAAGAAAATGTTTTTGCAAGAACTGAAAAAGCTGTATTTACTTATCTTCCGTTAAGTTTAATTTTAGTTTACAAAGTTGGTGTCTCTGTGATCTATATAACCATCACCAACAGAGAGTGTAGAATGTTAATGTTAAATTGCTAAAAAGTGTGAGTTTAAGAATTCAAAATATTTATCAAGTTGACAATGCATATTTGGGAGTATGTTACATGCCTCTTTAGTTTGTATGGGGTAAGAGAGACTTTATAACCTCTTGTTCGGCAAGAGAAAAGGGGTCTTGTGATGTTTGTCCCTTCTTTTTTCAAGAGAGAGTCCAAAACGTTCATCTTATTGATGTCTTCTTCTCAATTTTTATGTTGGAATTACCACCTCTTGCAGTGCTGTCTTTTTAAATTAATATTTTCCATTTGTTTTATTTAGACCTCTCCGGTTATAATTTCTTGTAGAAGTCTTTGGCTTGTCAACAGAGGCGGATCTAGGATTTTTATAACATGGGTGCATCACTAAAAAGGAGAAAAAAAAAAGTTTAAAGTGGGATTTGATCCCTAGTCCTGTAGGTAAATAACTTATCATTCAACCAAGTGCACCATTTAGCCTCTTTGGAGCATGGGTGCCAGCAGAGAATACTAGACTAATTCCAATAAAGTTGTACATAAAATACCTAATTTGATGGAAAGACCATGGGTTCACGTGCCCCGTCAATTTGCCTACAAATTCGCCCCTGCTTGTCAAATGAACTCTTCTTTCTTTAAAAATAAAATGGTGATGTGTATTTCCTGGTGCTTTTACTTTCACTGTTTTGGGGATTCCGAGGTGATTTTGTTTGTTCTTTTATGATCATATACATGTTCTTTCTCATCAGGATAAAAAAATAAATCTAATGAAGGCTTTTAAATGGTTGAAATAGGTTTCAAATTTCGAAGTCCGGAACTTCTTAGAGTGTCTTTAAGGCATTGTTTAAAACTTCAAGAATGGATATGACCCAACCTTCTTCCTGCCTTTTTTTTTTTTGGAACAAGATAACATTTATATTATTAACAATGAAAGCAGTCCTTAGCACAAAGATTTAGCTAAGAGGAACCTGAGTTACAGGACCCCAAAAAAGAACAAAAAGTTAGTCATGTGCTAATTACAAAGAACCCAAGATGTCAACTACTGAATCTACATCTTCTACTAGTGCTTCTTTGCACCAAATACAACAACAACAACAACCCAGTATAATCCCACAAGTGGGGTCTGGGGAGGGTAATATGTACGCAGACTTTACCCCTGCCCCGAAGGGTAGAGAGGCTGTTTCCAGGAGACCCTCGGCTCAAAAAGCAACAAAAGCCGCTATATTAGTACCATATAAATGCATAATAAAATAACAGCAATACAATAGATATGAAATACAGAATACAAAATACGAAAAAGATGGCTGGTATAGTAAAACTAGCAGGTAAAACCCTGCATCAATAGACGACCATTGACATTCTTAGTCTAACTCCTAACTGGCTAGTCTCACGTAGAAATATTCACAACTCTCCCCTAACCTACAACCTTAATACTCGACCTCCATAATTCCCTGTCAAGGGCCATGTCCTCAGTAATCCTAAGTCGCGCCATGTCCTGTCTGATCACTTCTCCCCAATACTTCTTAGGTCGTCCTCTACCTCTCCGCGTGCCCACTACCGCCAGTCGCTCACACCTCCTCACCGGTGCATCAGTGCTCCTCCTCTGAATGTGCCCGAACCATCTGAGTCTTGCTTCCCGCATCTTGTCCTCCATGGGGGCCACGCCCACCTTCTCTCGAATATCTTCATTCTTAATCTTATCCATTCTTGTATGCCCGCACATCCACCTCAACATCCTCATCTCTGCTACTTTCATCTTCTGGATGTGTGAGTTCTTTACCGGCCAACATTCAGTTCCATATAACATGGCAGACCTAACCACTGCTCTATAAAACTTACCTTTTAGTAACGGTGACACTTTCTTGTCACACAAGACTCCCGACGCTAACCTCCACTTCATCCACCCCACCCCTATACGGTGTGTGACATCCTCCTCAATCTCCCCGATCCCCTGAATAACCGATCCAAGGTACTTGAAACTACCCCTCTTGGGAATGACTTGAGAGTCAAGCCTCACTTCAACTCCCGCTTCTGTCGGCTCAACTCCAAATTTGCACTCGAGGTATTCCGTCTTCGTCCTGCTCAACTTGAAACCTTTAGACTCAAGAGCATGTCTCCAAATCTCTAGCCTCTCGTTGACGCCGCCTCGTGTCTCGTCAATTAGAATAATGTCATCAGCAAATAGCATGCACCATGGCACCTCCCCTTTGAATATGATGAGTCAGTGCATCCATCACCAGGGAAAATAGGAATGGGCTGAGCGCAGACCCTTGGTGCAACCCCGTAATAACTGGAAAATGTTCAGAGTCGCCTCCTACTGTCCTAACCCGAGTCTTAGCTCCATCATACATGTCTTTAATCACCCTAATATAGTCAATCGGGACCCCTTTATCCTCTAAGCAACTCCATAAGACCTCCCTAGGAACCCTATCGTACGCTTTCTCCAGATCAATAAACATCATGTGAAGATCCTTCTTCCTATCCCTGTACTGTTCCACCATCCTCCTAATAAGGTGGATAGCTTCTGTGGTAGATCGCCCCGGCATGAACCCGAACTGGTTGTCTGAAATAGACACCGTCCTTCGCACTCTCATTTCTACCACTCTCTCCCAAACTCTCATGGTATGACTTAGTAATTTGATGCCCCTATAGTTGTTACAGCTCTGGACATCACCTTTGTTCTTATACAACGGGACCATTGTACTCCACCTCCACTCTTCAGGCATCCTATTAGTCTTGAATATAACACTAAACAATGCAGTTAAGCCATTCCAAGCCTGCTCTACTCACACACATCCACAGTTCAACCGGGATTTCGTCTGGCCCGGTAGCTTGCCCCTTCTCATCTTACGCATTGCCTCCATGACTTCATCGATCTCAATGTCCCTACAATTACTTAATTCATGGTGACTGTCGGCATTCCTCGATTCCCCAGGTCTAATATCTTGATCTCCTTCTTCACTTAGAAGTTTATGAAAGTAGGTCTGCCACCTCCTCTTAATCTGGTCATCTCCCATCAAAACTTTGCCGTCGTCATCTTCTTTGCACCAAATATGAAACAAAAATATACAATTCAAAATGATCTTCTGTTTAGAGTTGACAATCCCCTCAAAGCATCTTAAGTTCCACTCATTCCAAATTATCCACCAAATACATGCAGAGATCATGTTCCACCAAGTCTTGTTCCTCGGTAAGTTGGCTGGATCATTCCTGCCTGTTGATTCTATGTAGAACTCAATCGGTTGTTTTAAATTAGGTCTTCGCACTTACCTCTTTCTTTTCCTTCCCTCCTATATCTTACAGTTGAACCAGATTATGCTACTGCTAAGCTAAAACTGTTGCTGAGCATAGAATACGCAGAGAATAAACTTTGATCCTCTTTTAGCCTACGCAGGATTAATGTGGATCCTGATAAGTCTATAGAGAGTTTGGCTATGAGAGAAGTGCTTAATACAGTTTACTGATTTCGCAAAAGAAAATTCATATGGAAAAAGAAATCCGATCCAACTCCATTAAGTTATTCTCTACATTGTTTGAAGAAAATCAACTTTATGGTTATGGAGATTCCCTGAGAAGCAAGACCTACTATAAAAGATTTTTTCAGAACCATTTAAGATAAACCCAATCCTAGCACTTTCTAAGATTCTCTAGATGCAGGTATTAACTAATTACTATTCTTCCTCCTTTTATTTGTGATATACACCTGATTCTTCTTATATCAATATTCAATCATGCATATTTGCTGCTTCAAACTTCTCTAACCTCTTTTTTTGACTATTAACAACTTTGTTGAAAGAAAGTAGTAAAGCTAGTGAATTTCATGGTTTTACTCTACCTTTCATCAGACCATCAAACAGTTTGCATTTGTCCCACTACGTAAAAGAATACTTCTCATATGTGCAATGGCAGATGTAGCTTTTGAGCTACGGTTCAACCGATCCCAGTACTTTTGACATGGAACACAGTTATATATGTGAAAAAGCACAAAATTTCAGCTATATTAGATTTTGAACCCATAATTTCAAAAGTACAGTGAGTTCACTTCAGTGCTTGAGTTAAAGGTCCTACGATCAAGTTCAAATTCTGGATCCACCTCTACATATGTGAATGTTTTGATGGCATAATTAAAGTCTGACAAGCGTAAGCTTTAGATAAGATGAACCTACTTAATTCATAGGCTCTAAAAACTTTAAGGTAATTGTTTTATGTGATGGATAAAGGCTTGAAGCTTAAATCTCCTAAATCATGCGACGGTTATATTTAAGTGCTAGTTCATTGATGTCAGAGACGGACCCAAAATTTGAAAGTGGTAGAGGCACCACTATTTTTAACATAGACATATCAATTACTTGCTACAAAGAAAAAAAAATTGGCGAATGCTGCAGTGGTAATTGAACCCAAGTTAGCATGCTAAAGGTCAATCTGTGCACCCCAAACAAACCAATGCAGCTGCCCAACTTTTGTGAGTTGCAGTGCCAACCAAAATAAATATATATATATATATATATATATATATATATATATATATACGTACATTCTTTCCGAGATTACTGGGGGTTGGTGACCCCTCTACCCTGTGAGTAGGTCCACCTCTGATTGATGTACTAATATATCATATCTTTTTGTTTTATTGCTCAAAAGGACTATTTCAATGACAACAGAAAACTGTCTGCTTTCTTCTATTTAAAAAGGGGATAAATCCTTTCAGCTGTGTAATGGTGTGGTTTATGGAATGCATATTCTTATATGTGCTGTTGTTATTAATGATGTAGAATGACAAATTCTGTTATCTATTTCAGTATCATGATTAAGGTTTTACCAGTACCAAGTTTTAGTAATGCAATTTGGTTGATACCTTGTTTCTTAGATCACCATTGAGAAGTCCATTTTGGAGCAAAGCAATAGTAAATATGAGCTTCAAGGTGAATATGTACTGCCAGGCACACGAGATCGGATGCCATCTGGCCAGGAGAGAGGTAATTTGTTTCACCGAGCAATGACTGGACATCTGGGTAGCGTTATATCCTCCATGGGTAGATGGAGAATGAGGCTTGAGGTTCCAAGAGCTGAGATTGCTGAGATGCTTCCGCTTGCAAGGCTTCTCTCTAGAAGTTCTGACCCTGCTGTTCAATCAAGGTCAAAGGTAATGAAATAACGAAATAATGAAATTATCTGTTTCTCGTAAAGAAATAATGAAAAAAGACAGGATTGGAGGGCATGGAATTGGTTGAATTGGTTGCAGAATGATTTCCACTAAATACAAATAATGATTCCACTAAATAAAAATTTTAACCCTCTTTTTTACTTGCTTGTAGGACCTCTTCATCCAAAGTTTGCATTTAATCGGATTGTATACTGAAAGCCTCCAGAAGTTGCTCGAGGTACTTATCGAAAAAATACCATGATAGGTTTTGGAAACTTTTGCTAATTCTGCTACTCTTGGATTTTCAGTTAATGGAAATTTTCATTTCTTGATGGCAATAAACATAGGAAATCCGGGGTCATTCTACTCTCTCAGATGAAGTTATCCTTGAAGAATTCAATCTTCCTGGTTTAGCTGAACTTAAGGGTCACTGGAGCGGCTCTTTAGACGCAAGTGGTGGAGGAAACGGAGACACAATGGTAAAATAAGTCTACATTTCAGTCATGGTATTCTGATATGGAATATTCCTGCTTGTCTTTGCATTGCAATATATTGTTTCCCACCTTAATTATGGCCACAAAACTCAATAGAATAGTGCGATTCAGTCTATTTCCAAAGATGTCTGCTAAAAGTTATTATGCTGTAGCATTTTGATTTTGTGTTAAAATTTAAGTTTGAGCTGGTTGTTTAGCTAAATATATTCTGGTTCCATCCCTAATCTGCATGCAAATCTTTGCTTCTTTATTTTTATTCTACACTTGTGACCTTAGCCTTCCTATTTGCTGGTTGTATTACATGCAAATATTCTAACCTAATTGCCTCCCCACCTGATCTATTTTTTATTAGGGTGGGCTATGGACTCCATCCTTTGGTGCGACAGTTATGGAGCCTATTCCTGTGGAAACAGTGCCAAACCTCTCAGATGTTTTCTTTTAAGTAAAAATAAAATAAAAAGGGCAGCCCGGTGCACTAAGCTCCCTCTGTGCGCGGGGTCCGGGGAAGGGTCGGACCACAAGGGTCTATTGTACGCAGCCTTACTTTGCATTTCTGCAAGAGGTTGTCCACGACTCCAACCTGTGACCTCCTGGTCACATGGCAACAACTTTACCAGTTACGCCAAGGCTCCCCTTCAAGATATTTTCTTTTAAGTAGGATTGCGAAATTCAAGAAACATGTAGTTGATATGTAGCTATAGCTTTTTGAAATGATTTTAATGCCTACAATACAGCATAAGATGTTTGAACAATATACTTCCAGGTTGCTTCTTATTGTTAACTTTTTGTCCTGATTTCTGTAACTTCTAGGCCGAGTTCGACTTTCATGGGGAGGAATGGGAATGGGGTGCTTATAAGACTCAGCGTGTTCTGGCAGCTGGTGCATACAGCAATGATGATGGTTTGCGTCTTGAGAGAATCTTTATTCAAAAGGATAATGCCACGATACATGCAGATGGAACTCTCTTTGGAGCAAAGACTAACCTACATTTTGCTGTTCTAAACTTTCCTGTTAGTTTAGTTCCTACATTGGTTCAGGTTATTGAATCAACTGCCACTGAAGCTGTTCATTCTTTGCGGCAATTTCTGTCTCCAATAAGAGGCATATTGCATATGGAAGGTGATCTTAGAGGAAATCTTGCTAAACCAGAATGTGATGTACAAGTAAGGCTTCTAGATGGTGCCATTGGGGGTATTGAGCTTGGTCGAGCTGAAATTGTTGCTTCACTAACCCCAACCAGCCGTTTCCTGTTCAATGCAAAATTTGAACCAATCATCCAAAATGGTCATGTACACGTTCAAGGAAGTGTTCCTGTGACCTTTGTCCAAAATAATGTTCTGGAGGAAGATAATTCAGAAAGGGACAAAAGTGAAGCATTGTGGGTTCGGAGTTGGGGTGCGGAGAAGAGCAAAGCGCCTGTTGATGAAGCTAGTGATAAAAGAAGCTCCAGAGAGAGAAATGAGGAGGGTTGGGACACTCAGCTAGCTGAAAACCTTAAGGGGTTGAACTGGAACCTACTTGATGCCGGGGAAGTCAGGATTGATGCTGATATTAAAGACTCTGGCATGATGTTGTTGACGGCTTTGTCTCCATATGCAAACTGGCTCCATGGAAATGCTGAAGTTGTGCTTCAGGTAGGGTTACTTACTTATTAGATTACATGCAGAAATGTCAAAATGAAAGTGTGAAGCGTCAACAGACTATTTCAAGTTGGGTAAAAGTTGATTTTCAAAAAAATAAAAAGGAAGAAAGAAAAAAAGAGAGAGAGAAAATCGGGAGTTGCACTTTATTATGTATCTGTTTCCCTTTCTCTTAGTGCTGATATACGTCACTTGTTCAAACATACAGGTTAGAGGTACCGTTGAACAACCAGTACTCGATGGATCTGCATCTTTCCATAGGGCGACCGTATCTTCACCTGTATTTCGTAAACCTCTGACCAACTTTGGTGGCTCAGTTCTAGTGAACTCAAACAGACTAAGTATTAGTTCATTGGAAGGTAGGGTAAGCAGAAAAGGAAAACTTTCCGTGAAGGGAAATTTGCCACTCAGAACAGTTGAGGCATCTGATGGTGATAAAATTGATTTGAAATGTGAAGTTCTGGAAGTACGAGCTAAGAATATCTTGAGGTATATTTTATGTGCATTTATCTATAGGAAATATTTAAATGTGTGACTATGCAGGATTCTGTGTGTTTCATCTGTCTAGGTGCATTAACAAGCAAATTGTTAAAGTCTTTGTTTTCATCTGTCTAGGCCCACTTTTCAGCCTGTTGACTTGCTTTCTCTCTGCTTCGAGTCACTCTTCCATCTTCTCAAGTCTTTGTTTTAAACGACATAGAGTATTTCCTTTGCTCACCTTATGTTGGGGTTTTCTTTTTAAAAACCATTTCCTGCTTTCCTGATGAGTCTATGTAGACATTACACTGCTTGTACTGCATTTTACATTCCGCTTTTCCTATTTTCTTCAGTTATTTTCCTTTTTGAATTTTTTAGCTCAAGCAAAACATTTGAATCTTATCATCTCTTCTTTTCTTCTAAAACTTGATCTCTGAAATAAAAGCGGGCAAGTTGATACTCAATTGCAAATAAGTGGGTCCATATTGCAACCAAACATTTCCGGGAAGATGAAGCTGAGTCATGGTGAAGCGTACCTGCCACACGACAAGGGTAGTGGAACAGCTCCTTTCAATAGAGAGACATCCGATCAATCAAGACTTCCAGCTGGAGGTTACAATCGTATAGTTGCATCAAAGTATGTTTCGCGCTTCCTCAGTTTAAAGCCTGCTGCTTCAAGCATTCAGTTCAATCAATCATCAGGTAATTTCAGTATGAACTTTAGTCTATATAGTTGGGTTTCTTCATCAATTTACTCGAGCATCCTGGTTGAGTTCAGGCTATTTGCTTGAACCAGATGTTCTATTTACGTGGTAGGTACTTCATTGCTTTTTGATTGTCAACTTGATGATTTGTCAAACTAAAGCTTTTTAAACATTAGCTCACACTGTTTAGCATGATTCGGTGTGCATTAACTAATTGCCCTTGGGCTAAGCCTAAGCTGACTAGTATTGAAATGTTATATATATACTGATATAAAAATATCGTGTCATGTTTGATGAGAGCCTGCTTGATGTTAGTTTGTGGAAAGAACCAGATATCGAAACAGCTTGCTGTTTTGGAAAAATGAAGACATGTGTATATCATTTGTTAACAACAACAAATATATCCTTGCATGGATGTGCAGTGGCTGAGCCGGAACTTTACACTTGGATTGTCCTTCCCTCTTTCCCCAAAAATAAAATATCAGTCTTCATCTTTTTTCAGCTCTATTTCTTTTAGCTTCTATTTTATCTCAATTTGGTTTGCTCTCTTTAAAGTTTGAAAGTTCTATGAGCTGTTCATTTTAAGCACATCCATCCTCCCACATCATTGTCATAAAGGGATTTTGACTTTGAGATCAAAGTCCTTTTTCCATGATTCATGACTTGAGTGGACTCAGTTGCAATAGCTCCCAAAAATGAAATAATAGATAGAATTACCACGTTTCAAGTATAAGAGTCTTTTTGGTGCTCCATTTCAAGTATAAGAATTATATCCTAGCAGATTTAGTTATTATAATTTTCTACATAATTACAGAAGTAGTCAAAAGCAAAAAGCGTAGAAAAGCACCAAAATACGTTGGGACAAGCACACGCTAGAATCAAAGCGTGGGCTTTAGTGACAGAAGGCACTAATGAAGAAAAAAAATAGTATAATGCAACAAAATAACTTTAAACGCAAACAATGATTATTTGGAAAAGGATTTTAAAATTAAAAAACTATAATTGGGTGAAATAGGAAATTAAGTTAAAAAACTATTTTAAATTTTTTATTTAAAGAAAATGATGGGTGAGTTTCATATGCTAAATATTTAGTTTCATAATTCCTAGTGACTAATACTTCATCCACAGTGTCGTCTTCACTATTAATATATCAGTTTGCGAACTGTGTTTATTGTCTAGTGTCACCTTCTTAAAGACAGGGTCCATGGGTAGCGAGGGACACGGCACAGCACCTTAGCCCCACCTAAGTGAGGCAAAGCACATGACCTGGTTACTGAGCTTCGGGACTTGAGCACATTCCAATCGAGTCTTTAACAATGTTATAAATGAAAATACTTGCTAATTGCTGTTAGTTAATGAAGGTCAGACTTTGTGCATCTGCCACAAAGTTATTTTTGCAGTTTATAAAAAAAAAAATTAAAGAAAAGATTAGTTTGTAAAGGGAGTCTATAGGACCATAAAGAGCATTAGGAAATGAAGCCAAGTGTTGGAAAGGGCCGTGTGGCTATTTTTTTTCTTTCTAAACTTGGAGGTTGTCACTAACATGCCCAAATGGAGCGGAATGGATAATAGAGGATTCATATTTCCAACCCAATTATTTTGTGATTGAACTATAGCTGTTTTTGCTATTGCTAACAGTCCATATATAACTTATTAAGGGTCCACATTACTCAAATAATATTATTCACGTGTGTTTATATAGACTATGAAAACTGCTCTTATTTAGGAACATTAGGCAGATACTTATGATCAGTGATATTTAATTTATAAATAATTGATTGAACTGTGTGGCACAATACAAAACAGTCAACCCTTATTATCCTTTGATATTAACTACAATATTTTTGCCTCCTATTCAAGCACTACATAGACTCTGTATTAGGATTTGAAAGAAGACGTGCGGCTGGGAAAGGGGACAATAATGAATTACAATGGGCATGCCAATCTTGATGCGTGAACTGAAAATCTTTATGTTTCTGATCTTCGACAATAAACAAGATTTTGAATATGATCGACACATTTCATACAGTTCCTATATTGGTTGACGAGGTGTAAGCACAAAGGCCTCATAGGATATGTCGGCTTTCTGGAAATGTGTATGCTTCATACCATCTTAGAAGTGTGAAGAATGACTTTAATCAATGGAGAATTTCCCCAATATTTCACCATTACTAAGTTTACCCTTGAGCTATCATTTTCTTGTATTTTTGACTTATGATATGGTCAATCTTAAGCAGTGTTTGATGTCTTTAACGCTCTATTTTCTATGTGATATAAACCACTGTCCTCATTACGGATAACAGGGATCTTACAAGAGTAATGTCCAAACTTAACTCTGTGTCTGATGCTTTGCAGAAGGCACTGTTAAACGCAATTCATTGACCTTAACGATTGTAGTGTTTCTTAAATGCTTGATCTTTGGGTAAAAATATTTGCCAGATTTAGCATTTATGTGAAATCCAAATTCTTCTCTTTTGCTAATGGAGAACATTCAATTTGAATAGTCACTTTCACAACGAAACACATATAAAAGCTCTTAGGGACTTTAGTTATTACTGACTAGCTGCACTAATGCCTGGTTTTGGAGGTGGTTTTAAAAGAGTCAGTTTATGTTTGTTTCTGGGAAAGTCTTGTTTGGATTTGGGTTATAATTTTTTTTAAAACTAGCTTTAGTGTACGTGCATTGCACGTGTATTTCGCGTCAATACTTAGCATCAATCAATAAAATATATGTACAAGAAGAACAAGTAAATGAAATTATCAAATACTAAGTTTTAAAATGCCTACATTAAGATAGTATTTTACAATAAGTAACTTTGTACGTAGAAAAATATAGAGAGTTGTCATTTGTTTAAATGAATATCGAAAGAAAGAAAAATAAGTAATGACAACTCACTGAGAATATATTTTGTCTCTAATGCTTCATCTTATTGTATAATGTTTGTATTTTTAACAATTACCTATAACCGATTTATATGATGAATTTTAAAAAGAATGACTTGGATTTTCTACAAATTAGTAAAATCAAAGACTTTTCTGGTTAATTAGGACTTAATTATTTATTCTTAACATTAAAGAGAATAATTATTATTATTAAGGGAATTTTCTAAATAATAATGTTTGATCATATTGAAATCTAGTTTTAGGATACGCGCAATGCGCGTGTATCCTATATCAATAAGTATATATATTTTAAAATTACATAAATATTATTAAATAATGTGTATGAGTTATAATATAAATTTTAAAAATATAAGTTCTTGAAAATGATGAATATTGATCTTATTTAGTCAACAAAATAGAAGATGACCTAGCTAAGCATGAAAACAATCAAGATAATTTTGATAACTTAGTGATCTATCATTTATCCTTCTTTTGTTTTAACTTAAAATGAAAATAATTGTCTAGGTAATATGTATTTTAGACAGAGCAACTAAAAAAATTATGACAAATAAATTATGTAGCTAAACAGTAAATATTAATTTCTAAGTAAACTTTAGCTATGGATTAGTGACAGATTATCAAAAGAAAATTTCCATTAGCTATGAGACGAATTCCATACCTAATTTCTATTTTTCTTAAAGTCAAATTATGTAACAAACTTTTTTTTATCCCAAAAAAAGTCATTAAGGAAATATGCATTATAGTAAATTAAGGTATTGCCTGGGAAATAAAGTATTTTAATTCAGTATTTTCTAATATATGTTTTTTTCTTACTGCTTTTAATATATGGTGAAGTAATTAATTTTTTTTCTAGAATAAAATAAATTTTCGATTATATAAGATCAAAAGATCTTTAAAATATAGAGTGAAAATTCATACTATAAACTTTAAATTTAAATGTTAATTTATTTAAAATTAAAATACTAAAGTCTTAATCGATTCATGGTCTTATAGTTAGTATATATCCTTAGTATCATCAACCAAATATACAAAAGAATAGATAATTAATTTTGATCTCCTTGCAGCAATCTAGTTAAATTTATTTATTATCACCATCTTCTAATCAACACGACCATTAAGAAGTTTTAACAAAATTGGAAACATTAATTTTTATTTAAAAAATAATAGAAGAAAAGAACGTGGTAAAAAAATAGTTAGTTTAAAAAAGAAATAAAAGTAAAAAAATTTCGAGTAATTAGGAGTTTTTATATAGTTCAAATAAGAAAAGGTTTAATAATTAAAATTTTATTAATTTAAAAGTTTTAAATATTAAGAAATTTATTAAATAATAATTTTATAATGTACTTTCTGTAATCCAATGTAAACTTTATTTTTAAAGGTAAACTTATAAATCACCTAACTCTTTGTCCACGTGTGAAAATTAGAATCAACACAACTGATATTCTCACGTAGGATGCAGTATATTTCATATATTCACAACAATTTTATTATTATTTAATTTAGAATGAAAATTAAACAAAAGGAAGTCGACGAAAGATTAGAATTCCAATAATTGCTTAATGATTCTTATGTGTTAAAATTTGAAAATTTGGAAAGGATTTTCCTAACATTACCATGCAATGAAATAAAGGTTCTTATTGATTATTAAGGTCATAAATTCTAGAAAAAGTTGAAGTCGTTTCTATCTAACTTTATTACCAAACATCTATTTTAGTCTAAATATGATTTAAAATAATTCTGACAAAAGAAAAAAGAAATATACAAAAACTTACAGTTTGTTTGGATGGTTGTTACCCATTGTATTGTATCGTATTGTTATGTTAAATACGATATTTGTTTTGATTGTTACTTAAATTTTATTGTATTGTATCGTTAAATTTCTCGTTACATAACGACGAAATGTGCCACTTTATGTAACGACCAATTTGGTGTGGTCGCGTCGTTACCTTGTCTTTTTCTCTCAATCTCACCCTTCATTATTATTAAATAATTTTATTTTATCATTTACCCTACCTTTTTATATAATAATTTTACCTGTATCATACTTTTTTTTTATAATATTGTAAGTTTATTCTTTATATCGCTGGTGTGTGATATCATGAAATGATGGAAAATAACACAATCTATCCAAACATTATATTTGTAAAACGAAACAGTACAATACAATACAGTACGATACGATAAATTATAAAACGATATGTAACAATAGATGATTTCCAAATGATTCCTATTTAACTAAAACGATCATAATTCTAGGAAACTTTAAAGAGGAAAAGCAGGATTCTTAGTTTTTACATCATTAAAATCGTGGCAAATTCATAATTACATAGCAGACCACAAAACAAATTAATTTTGTATTTAATTTTCATATATCTGTTTATGAACATATTGCTATTTAAATTGAAGTTTACTTCAAAATGAAGACAAAAGCGTTAAAAAAAGAAGCTTTAATAACAATCTGTAATATTGAAAACCTTAGAAACGTGAAAGTATTGGATTTAAGGAAAATAGTTGCACAATTAAATAAGGTAAAATCCGACTCAAATTTAAAGTCCTTAATATTAGAATTTCCTACGTGGAAAGATTTAGTAACTAAAATTTTAATAGATTTCAAAATACTAAATATTAGGACGATAATCAAATGACTATTTTGTCCCGTGTGAACTCTATTTTTAAAGGATAAAAAAGGCGAACGACATTTCGCTTAGGGCCTTCGTGCTTTTAATATAATATAGATTATCACTAATACCTGTTGAGTTGTCCCACATCGGTGGGATTTGAGGTCCTTGGTCTCCTTATATGGTCTTGGGTAACCCTCACCTCATAAGCTAGCTTTTGGGGTTGAGTTAGGCCCAAGGTCCATTTATCAATACCTTAAAGTGTTGTAGACGCTTTCATATGTTAATAGTTACGAGAATGATCAGAAAATATCTCTATTTGCTAAAAAAAGAACTATATTTGAATAGCTGAATAGAAAAAAGGAGAAGGGCTGTTCAGCTATTAGGCTCATGCAGCCGGTAAGCAAAAGAAAATTCAGTTTATAAATGTGAAAGCCTAAGTGAAAAAAAAAAAGAAATGGGACCAAATTCAAAATTTTGGAAATCAGAAACTAAAACCGAGAATCTCACAGATCAACTGGGTTTTCCAAGTTGGATTTGGAGCCCAACACCTGTGTTTGGTTTCGAAAACTATGTACTAAGATATACTGCTGTCTCAATTTCCCAAGGTGTTTTGCTTTGGTTTTGAAGAAAATGTGGGAATATTTTCACGTGTTGTGGCGTCAAAACTTGACATCAAATGGTCCAGCAGCTGCCTATGGCTTTTTGACTTTCTTGCTTAAGATGAGGTGATATTGCTGGGTTCATTATTACGAATGTTAAATCCAATTTTTGTAATATGCAGGTAAAGATGCTGAAGATATTAAGGAAAGCGTCCAAGTAGAAAGCAAACCTAAGCTGGATATCCGCCTCAGTGACCTGAAACTTGTTCTGGGACCAGAACTGAGGATAGTTTATCCTCTAATTCTCAATTTTGCTGTTAGTGGAGAACTTGAGTTAAATGGTGTTGCTCATCCCAAGTGGATAAAGCCTAAAGGCGTATTAATGTTTGAGAATGGAGATGTCAATCTTGTTGCAACACAGGTTAAACCTTTTGAACTCTTTTCTCGTCCTGGCAAGTTTTGAGTTGATTTTCTCTTTTTTATTTTTATTTTTGTTCTTGGGTGGGTGTAGGCTCCTTGTGGAATTCTGAGATTCCATTTTCTCTTCATCTGATATCTTTATTGTCTTCAAATCCAGGTGAGACTGAAGCGAGATCATTTAAACATAGCCAAATTTGAGCCTGATAATGGACTTGACCCAACGCTAGACTTGGCTTTGGTTGGATCAGAGTGGCAATTCAGGATACAAAGTCGTGCTAGCAAATGGCAGGATAATTTAGTGGTCACATCAACGCGTTCTGTGGAGCAAGATGTCTTGTCACCTACTGAGGTTGTCACTTTGATGCCAATGTTTTCTTAATGCAATCAATCTAATAATACAACAATGAAAAGATGGCGAACTTTTTACGTTAAATTATTTAGAAATTTATTTAATTGGATGCTGACAATCTTAAATTTCGCAAAGGTTAAATAGACGAGCATGCTTCCACAAGAATGAGTTGGAAAGGGGTTGGGGGAGGGAAACAAAAGCAATTTTTCTAGTGGTTTATTTTACAGTGAGCTAAAGAATCGTATTACTTTGGCGTGCGTTGCTGGTGGATCTTAAATGAATGAACATGCCAATATCCTTCCATCCATCCATGCTTTCATGTTTCACCTGCGCTACTGAATACTTGAGTTCAAATATTTAATGCTTTTGGGATAAACTGCAGAATACAATTACAAATATCTATATGGACAACTAAATATTTGTGTAAATGTGGCTCAAGAGATGTATTGATACATGGCTAAACTAACTTAAAACGGTTCTGGCTGAACAGGCTGCTAGAGTTTTCGAGAGTCAATTAGCTGAATCCATTTTAGAAGGTGATGGCCAGCTTGCTTTTAAGAAGCTTGCCACTGCAACACTTGAAACATTGATGCCAAGAATAGAGGGGAAAGGAGAGTTTGGACAGGCCAGATGGAGGCTAGTTTATGCACCACAGATCCCCAACTTGCTTTCTGTTGATCCCAGTGTTGATCCTCTGAAGTCTCTGGCCAGCAATATTTCATTTGGTACAGAGGTTGAAGTTCAACTAGGGAAGCGCCTCCAGGTTAGAATTATTCTTTCTTCTTTCCGTTTCTGATTTTGCCGGTCAGTGGATTCTGTGCTTGATCTTTCCATAAACGATTTTATAATTCAAGATAAATTACATTAGCATTAATATTGTTGAGAATTTCAGAAGATGGATGCTATATGCATCATAAGTGGAGGCCACTGGTCCAATTAAAGATGATTTTGATGTGAAAGTAAATGAAACTATAAACTTCTGTTCTGGACATCATGAAAAAACTGATTCCTTTGAGTCCTTTTTTAGGACACAAATAGAACCTTTAATCGAACATATTTCGCTTTTCAATGATGAGCAGAACGTATGACAGAACAAATTAATCATTCACTGTATATTCAATCTAGTCCAAACTAGAGGAGGTAGATGAACTACATCTTTTTAGATTTCATTTAGTAGAAAGGTTGGATCTCGTCCGGCCAAGTCGCTTTGCCCATGTTCATCTTACGCATAGAGCCCACGCCCTCCTCAACCTTAATGCGCCTACAGTACCTAAAATCACGGCTTCTCTCAGAGTGCTCCAAATCACCCTACACAATGTCTCTGTCCCCCTCTTCATTCAGAAGTTTATGAAAGTAAGTCTATCATCTCCTCTTAATCATAGCCTCATCCATTAAAACTCTGCCTTCCTCGTCTTTGATGCACCTCACTTGATCCAAATCACGAGTCTTTCTCTCTCTCGCCTTGGTCAACCGAAATAACTTTTTGTCCCCGCCTTTGTCTCCCAACTCTTCATACAAACGACTAAACGTTGCATTCTTGGCATAAGTGACCGCTAGCTTCGCCTCCTTCCTAGCCTTCTTATACCCTGCTTTCAGGGGCGGCTCAATAAATTTGGTGACCTAAAGTCAAACTTTAATGAAATGCCTTATTTAAAAAAAAAATCCTATATACTTTTATTTGAAGTTTTTTCTAGCTTTTTAGAATAAAATTTAATTTTTTTTTTTACATAAGCCATTTAATCTTTCATGTAACAGATCTTAATTAATACAACCCGATTCAAGAAGTTGATAACTTTATATCAGAATAACTTTTTGATGTTTGAATATACCTGTTGCAATGATGGAAACCTGAGGAAAAAAAAAACAAATAAAAACGGAGTTTAAAAGTGTGTTACTAATTTTCTAATGATAAATGTAATCTTTCGTTATATAAAGTATTTTACTTTTCTAATTTGAAATACTTAATATTTTCCAGAAAAATTTGGGACCTCAAAAGTAGTGTTGTAGTGGGATAGATAGGATATTTCCTTCCTTAATCGGAGGTATTCGATTAGAGTAATGGGAATGAAAAAATTATTTCTAAGGAGCGGTTCCCAAATTAAAGGACTTTACACAGTACGTGGAATTACTCAAGGTCCCAAATCAAATATCGGACATCAGATAGGAATTGGAAAAAAAATTGGGGCCCCTAAAATTCTGGGCCTAAGGCCCCTGCTTTAGTGGTTTCACCCTCTAGCCGCCCCTGCTTGCTTTGTTCGCTCTTCTCTCCTCTTCTTCTGTACTCTCCACTAACTTCAAGTATGTCGCTTTCTTTGCTTCCACTTTTCCTTGAACCTCTTCATTCCACCACCAATCTCCTTTATACCCACCAGAGTAACCCTTTGAGACCGCTAACACCTCCCTAATACAGTTCGACATCATCGACCACATAACACTAGCGTCTCCACTGCTCCTCCAGGCCCCCATGACCCTCACAGGGCAGAGCGACTAGGCCGAACAAGATCCCGATTGAATTTTGGAGGTATGTCTGTAGAGTTGGCATGGAGTGGTTGACCGGGCTGTTCAATGTTATTTTTAAACGAAGAAGATACCAGAGGAATAGAGATGGAGTACGATGATTCTGTTGTACAAGAACAAAGGTGATATCCATAATTGTAACAAATATAAGGTTATCAAGCTGCTTAGTCATACTATGAAAGTGTGGGAGAGGGTGGTGGAAGCGAGGGTGAGGAGGTCGCTGTCTATATCTGAGAACCAATACGGATTCATGCGGGTCGTTCAACTACGGAAACTATCCATCTTATCCAGATGTTGGTGGAATAGTCCAGGGATAAGGGGAAGGATTTACACATGGTGTTTATTGACCTAGAGGGATAGAAGAAGGTTCTTTGGAGATGTTTGGAGGTAAAAGGTGTTCCGGTAGCATACACTAGTGTGATTAAGGACATGTATGATGGATCCAAGATTCGGGTTAGGACAGGAGGAGGAGACTCGGAGCATTTTCCGGTGGTTTGCACTGGCGATGGACGCACTGACGCACCATATTCAAGGGGAGGTGTCATGGTGTATGTTATTTGCTGATGATGTAGTTCTGATTGATGAGACGCGAGGAGGTGTTGACGAGAGGCTAGAGGTTTGGAGACAGACCCTTGAGTCTAAAGGTTTCAAGTTGAGCAGGATTAAGACTAAGTACTTGGAGTGCAAGTTCAGCGATGCCATGGGGAGAGTGGACATCAACGTGAAACTTGATTCACAAGTCATCCCCAAGAAAAGAAGTTTTAAGTACCTTGGGTCGATTATCCAGGGGAACGGGGAGATCGACGAGGATGTCACACAAAATGCTAGATGCTAACCTCCATTTCATCCAACCTGCCCCTACGATACTTAAAGGCAGGTTCTACAGAGCGGTGGTTAGACCGGTCATGTTGTATGGGGCAGAATGTTGGCCAGTCAAGATTGCCCATATCCAGCAGATGAAGGTATCAGAAATGAGGATGTTGAGATGGATGTGCAGGCCACGAGGTTGGATAAGATTAAGAATGAAGATATTTGGGCGAGGGTAGGCGGGGCTCCCATGGAAACAAAATGCGGGAAGTGAGGCTTAGATAGTTCGGGCACGTGCAAAGGAGAAGCCTAGATGCCCCGGTTAGGAGGTGCGAGCAGTTGGCTCTGACGGGTATGAGACGAGGTAGAGGGCGACCTAAGAAGTATTGAGGAGAGTTGATCAGGCAGGACATGGCGCGACGTCAGCTCACCAAGGACATGACCCTTGATAGGAAGGTATGGAGAGAGGGCATTAGGGTTGAAGGTTAGTAGGTAGTTGAACATTTTTCTACTCCGTTCTGTGTGTAAGTCTAGTCGGTCAGTGTCGTGTTTTAGTATGCTAGGTACATGTTGTGCTCCTACTATTTTCTAGGACCTTGTCACTGCACTGATTATTGATATTGCTTTTCCAGGTATATTTTTTGGTTCTTAGCTCGTTAGTACTATCTTTCTGTTTATGTTGTTGTTATTATTCTATTGTCGCATTTCATCTTCTTTGTGCCGAGGGTCTATCGGAAACAACATCTCTACCCTGGGGTAAGGTCTGCATACACACTACCCTCCCCAAATCCCACTTGTGGGATTATACTGGGTTGTTGTTTTTGTTGTTATTTAGTAGAAAGGTTATCAAACGACTTGTGAGTACAATGAAACTTTGGAACACATATCGTCACATGTTTCTAGCTGTTCACATGGCAAAAGCAGCACACCTAGTTGTTGTAGGATTATGATTATCTACGATAGCCGTCATACTCCAAATTCTTAAGCTGATAGACAATGAGCAAAGAAAGCCTGAATAGCTAATTCATCATTCAGTTCTAGTGTTTTTGTGTGGAATCACTTGAACTTACTGTTGCGTTGGTGGGGCCATAAAAAGTATGTTCTTAACATCTTCTGGTCGTTCGTGCTGCTTTTTCTGGCATTGGGTTGAAAAGTGCAAGGGTTGGAGAACATCATGTTAATCATACTCTGAGATAATATTGTAAATCCCCTTTTATCTGCAAATATTCTATTTAAGTGATACTCAGTTCTATGTTAATTGATTCTACCAATTTATCATTAACCAAGACATTTCTACTCTCCTTTTCAGGCCTCTGTAGTAAGGCAGATGAAGGACTCTGAGATGGCAATGCAATGGACTTTGATATATCAGCTCACAAGCCGGCTCCGGGTGCTTTTACAGTCTACTCCATCCAAACGTCTTCTATTCGAATATTCAACAACATCACAAGACTAGCTTAGGTTTTCAACATTGTAAATATTTTCTTCTTGTTATAGGAGCCTAGGAATCTAGAACAAAACACCTTCACTCGCCTTGTCACCCACCAGCAAACTACTAGTAAAGCAGATTTCATTGCAGCATCTGAATGATGTAATTAGTTGGAAATTCCGTTATTCTTTGCTCAGAAAAAGGAACAAATGAGCATGTTTATAGGTTGTAAATTTTACTTTTGGTTCAAATATATGCAAGATGACTATTATCAGTTTGTTCATCCCAAATAATTTTGAGTTGAAGGACATACATAGCACCATAGCAGCATCTCTTTACTGACCCCTAAGCTATTCCTTGTTCAATCTTCTGGTGTGAGCAGAACCTTGGGTTCAAAGGAGTAGATAGATGCAACCAAGACAATACTTTCTCCTCCCCTTCTCTCTTTGCTGCCACCATGACAAGCTGCAAGCATTTGCCCTGTTTGATTTCGAAAAATCATTGAAAAATATGTTTCAATACCCCCACACTATTTTCACCAGCAATTCGGCTACATTAGAAGTAAGGGTGGCCCTGTACACTAAGCTCCCGCTATGTGCGGAATTTTCGAGGGGTCAAACCTCATTGGGTCTTGCTGGATGCAGCCTTACCTTGTATTTTTTTACTAGATGAGGAAAGGCATGTATACGGGCCCAACATTACAATTTTAAAATTGTTATTTGTCGGTTCTTAGTTAATTTTTTAATAAATAAATTATCATTATTATATGCATTTAATCATGGATAGAGAATGATATTGGGGATCACAATTTACAATTAATTTATTTTAATAATTTACATAAAATTAAGCTACAAATTATAACTCGTTTAAGTTGCTTCAATTAACATAAAAAGAGTACGTGCTATAATACCCATTTTAACCTTCGGTTAATGTCAAACACAAACATCAAATTGAAAAATTGATATGAATGGTATTATTTCCCCACGGTATTTGAATATTTTACAAGAGAATACATTAAAAAGCTACAAGTGTCATCTATCTATACTATATTAAAAGCACGAAGGCCTTTAGCGAAATGTCGTTTGCCTTTTTTACCCTTTAAAAATAGAATTCATATTGGATAAAATTGTAATTTAAACTATTTTCCTAATATTTAGGAATTCAAAATCAACTAAAATTGTTATCATTAAATCATTCATTATTTGAATTAAGTAAAAAGTCCTAATATTTATGTTACAACCCATATCCACATGTGTTAGTTCATGCCATATATTAGTTAACATAAATCCAAGAAGGAATTATCTTTTAGATGATAAGAAGTCAATCCTATTGGTCTTAAGTGATACAAGAGTGTATAAGGGTGATTAACCAGTATTAGAAGTTAAACGAATCAAGGATGTTGTAACTCGTATTTTCAGGTAATCTAGCGGTGCTTAATACACTCAAGAGGTCATTTATTAAGGTATTTTAATCATATAATATCCGTATCATAAGTCTTGAAGTCAAACGAGTTATGAAACAAAAGTCGACAAAAGTTGTCGCAACTTAGGTTCATAATTTTACTTAAACATTGGGTCAAATGTTTCTAATCTTTTCTCATAATTTACAAGGAATTACGGGGTGATCTACCAACCAAATTAAAGATCTAGGAGTCTAGTTTCCAACGCATTAAACAGTTCATCGATACGATCTCGGAATAGAGAGATATTCGCGTTTTCGCGAGACTGCGCCAAGCACCTCTCTATGGGGCCCACTAAGTCGGTTTAAGATATTTGGACCTATATAGGATGACTCCAACCCGTTTTAAGTCATTTCTTTTCACTATTTTCAGACCTTAGAACCCTAGGAACATCCTCTCAAGGTTCTCTCAAGATTCAAGACCCAAAAAAGGGCAAACAACACAAATCAAGTGTCAGGAATTCCGTGGCGCTAGTAAGTCTCTTGTTCTTCTTGTTGTTGCTCATTTTTGTGTCGTTCCAGCTCGTGTGGGAGGTTGTTTTAAAGGGTTTATGTTCTGTAAATACTCCCTCATGTTCTTAATATCAATCCTAGGTGATTTCAAGCCTTCTAAAGTGATTCTAGTGCCGAAAAACATTAATTGATCGCTAGTTTCGCTTTTTTGTTGTTGTGGCAGCATTGGAGGGATATTTCATGGAAATTTAAGGTCAAATTGGAGTTGTTATTTCTGTATAAAAGTAAGGAACCTCTTACTCTATATGTATTTAAGATTATCCAAGTTGCGGCTAAGCCATTGAAGATAGAACTTGTGAGATATATATCGAAAGGCTTGGTAGTAATGTTATTGTTTTGTGGACTGTTTTGCGTTGTTGTTGGGCTGCGTATTTTACTACTATCTTGTGGAGTTTTGGAGGAGGAAGGGTGTGGATAAACACCATATATATGTAGGGTTATGGGCTGATAGTTATCCGTAACATTTCCAGGTTGTTTTACACGACTACGGTGGTCGTCGTATGTATGAAGTGATTAGGCTGTGTGTGGACTATTTTGGGAGGCTCAATATGTTTATTATTGATGTTGTTTGGGCTGTTTGGTGACCGTTTTGAATGGTGTGAGGTCATATATATGGGGGAGGTGCTGTCCGTTTTATCGTAAAATAGGTTGTGGTCGATACATAATAGTTATGACGCTTAAATGATAACGATAGTATCGTTTCTCTTATTGTAGACTAAGGAGTTTTGACAATTTCATAGCTTGAGATTGGGGCAGTATATACAAGGTATGTGAGGCTATCGCTTTCCTTCTTTTGCACGACTCCGATTGTACATAATGTAATGAACGAGCTTCCAAGATACTCTACTCTTAGAAGCTAGCAGTACTTACATTGTTTTCCCTCTTATGGAACGATTAATGTTAATGTTACTTCTCTTATTCTTATGTTATCAATGTTGTTCGTACTTCCTAAATCTTATAAGGTTCATAGTGAAGAGTTAGTCCTAATAACGTGTATAGAGGATACCGACCTTACGTCACTCCGAAAGGTTTAGAATGTGATTCCATGAGTCGAGCATGCATTATATATATGTATCTATTTTACTCTACCGAGCCACGCTATAGTTGGCCGGGTACGGCACCTATTGTGCAACCACTGATCAGTTGGGTTTTACCGAGCTCCACGTGGCCGGGTACGATTCTACCGAGCCTATTATGGCCGGGTACGATATGATGATGATGATGCCCACAGAGGCGAATGCTTTAAAGGTTTATGTATTTATACATATGTATCATGCATTTCATGTAAGTAGCCCTCAGAGGTACTAAGATGTTACAGGTTGTATATTCTTTATCCTTGCTTACATTACTGATCGTATTTATGGTTCCTTGCTTTACATACTCAGTACTTTATTCGTACTGACGTCCTTTTATTTGTGGACGCTGCATGTCGTGCTGCAGGTCCTAATAGACAGGCAGGTGCAGCTCCCCCACCACAGTAGACTGTCCAGTTCAGAGGTGATTGGCGAGATCCCTTCTCCGGACTTGCCTTGGTCTTGGTATGCAACTTTTGTTATAGACATTATGGGTATGTCGGGGCCCTGTTCCGGCTATGTTGCAACACTTATGTTCTTTTAGAGGCTCATAGACAGGTGTCGGCTCATGTATAGTTTGGTATGCCTTGTCGGCTAGTTTTTGTTGTATAGTCTTTCATAGTAGCGTGGTAGCTCATACCTTATACGTAGTTTCTTGATTGTCTGGTCATCCCCTGCTATGTATGTTCATGCCGTCATATTTTATTGTTGGTTGTCCATGATCTAGGTCTACCATTTATATTGATTTCGTCAGCCTTAAAAGATAATAATGAAGGTTAGATGAAATGTATGTTGGTGCTCGGCAAGTGTGGTCGGGTGCTAGTCATGGCCCTTCAGTTTGGGTCGTGACAAACTTGGTATCAGAGCAAGTCTGTCCTAGGGGTTGTCTATGAGCCGTGTCTAGTAGAGTCTTGATTATGGATGTGTAGCGTGCCACATTTATAATCAAGAGGCTACATGACATCTAGGGTTGTTACCTTCTTCCTGAATCTAGATCGTGCGTAGAGTTGAGTCGTAAGTGTTCGTCTCTAATATTCACCTTGTTTTTTTCAGTGATGCCTTCGACTAGGAAGCAAACGATTAGTAGACGGCTTGATACAGCAGCGGGAGAGGGTACCAGTCAGGTGCCCCAAGTCAGAGCAGGACAAAGTGAGGCTCAAAGTGAGATGCCCTCTCATACCTTATCTACTCCATCTCCTCCAGAGGGTATTAGAAGGCACCCAGCGCCTCCAGTTCCTCCGTCTGGCACTCCAGACCAGGATATGCAGAGTGCTTTGCAGTTATTGACTAGCTTGGTAGCTGCTCAGGCTCAGAGGCAGAATACAGGTGCTGCTGAGAAACCAGTTAGTACAAGAGTTCGTGATTTTATTAATTTAGACCCTCCAGTGTTTACCGGATCAGACCCGAAAGAGGACCCACAGACTTTTATTGACCAGGTTCATCGTACACTTCGGGTTATGCATGTTAGTGATACAGAGGCAGTAGAGTTGGCTTCTTATCGGCTACGGGATTTAGCGGTTCTCTGGTATGATAGTTGGGAGAGATCCAGGGGTCCGAACCCTCCTCCAGCTGTGTGGAAGGAATTTTCTGAGGCCTTTCTTCGTCACTACTTGCCAGTTGAGATACGACGAGCTAGAGCTGATAAGTTCTTGAACCTTAGACAAGGTAATATGAGTGTGCGAGAGTACAGTATGCAGTTTGATTCTTTGGCAAGGTATGCTCCCCATATGGTGGCCGAGATGAGTGATAGGGTGCATATGTTCGTGAATGTGTTGGGACCACATCTAATAAATGAGTGTACGACAGCCTCCTTGGTGGAGGGCATGGATATTTCCCGTATTCAAGCTTATGCCCAGACCCTAGAGGATCGTAAGCGCCAGCAGAGGGCAGTTAGGGAGCAGGATAGAGGCCAGCATAAGAGGGCGAGATTTGCAGGGTATTCTGATGACTTCAGAGGCCGCATCAGGCCACAGTTTTCGAGGAGTCCGGCGCCACCTGTAGCTAGTGCTCCTCCACAGTTTCAGAGGCCTCGATATGATCGATCCTATTCTGGTCCAGGTCAGAGTTCGCGGGCATCTGGCTCGCAACATCACAGGGATACTAGTCAGATGAGACCCCCAACACCACATTGTGATCAGTGCGGCAAGGCCCACTTTGGACTGTGTCGTCGAGGTTCTGATGCATGCTATTCGTGCGGGCAGCCTGGCCATATGATGCGGGATTGTCCTAATAGAGGAGGGGATGGTATGGCTCAGCCGACTGGATCTGTGTCTGGTTCTTCCTCATCAGTTCGACCTCCAGCACGGGGTTTTCAGCAGTCGACAGGTCGTGGTAGTGGTAGAGGTGCAGTGCCGAGTTCGAGTGGTGCTCAAAATCGAACCTATGCTCTAGTAGGTCGACAGGATCTCGAGTCGTCTCTAGATGTTGTTACAGGTATTATATCTGTGTTTTCTTATGATGTATATGCGCTGATTGATCCGGGATCTACATTATCATATGTTACACCCTTTGTGGCTAATAAGTTTGGCATTGAACCTGAATTGATAAGTAAACCCCTCGCGGTATCTACTCCGATAGGAGATTCTGTGATTGCTAGAAGGGTATATAGAGGTTGCACTGTGATGATTTGTAGTTGTCAAACCTCGGCAAATTTATTTGAGTTAGAAATGGTTGATTTTGATGTGATAATGGGAATGGACTGGTTGGCCTCATGCTATGCAAATGTTGACTGTCGTACGAAGATGGTTAGGTTCCAATTTCCGGGTGAACCCGTCATTGAATGGAAAGGGAACATTGCTACACCGAAAGGTAGGTTTATTTCCTATCTTAAGGCAAGGAAAATGATCTCAAAAGGTTACATTTATCATCTCGTTCGCATTAGGGATACGGAGGCGAAAACGCCTACTTTACAATCAATCCCTGTGGTCAACGAATTCCCAGATGTTTTCCCAAATGATCTCTAACCTCTTTTTTTGACTATTAACAACTTTGTTGAAAGAAAGTAGTAAAGCTAGTGAATTTCATGGTTTTACTCTACCTTTCATCAGACCATCAAACAGTTTGCATTTGTCCCACTACGTAAAAGAATACTTCTCATATGTGCAATGGCAGATGTAGCTTTTGAGCTACGGTTCAACCGATCCCAGTACTTTTGACATGGAACACAGTTATATATGTGAAAAAGCACAAAATTTCAGCTATATTAGATTTTGAACCCATAATTTCAAAAGTACAGTGAGTTCACTTCAGTGCTTGAGTTAAAGGTCCTACGATCAAGTTCAAATTCTGGATCCACCTCTACATATGTGAATGTTTTGATGGCATAATTAAAGTCTGACAAGTGTAAGCTTTAGATAAGATGAACCTACTTAATTCATAGGCTCTAAAAACTTTAAGGTAATTGTTTTATGTGATGGATAAAGGCTTGAAGCTTAAATCTCCTAAATCATGCGACGGTTATATTTAAGTGCTAGTTCATTGATGTCAGAGACGGACCCAAAATTTGAAAGTGGTAGAGGCACCACTATTTTTAACATAGACATATCAATTACTTGCTACAAAGAAAAAAAAATTGGCGAATGCTGCAGTGGTAATTGAACCCAAGTTAGCATGCTAAAGGTCAATCTGTGCACCCCAAACAAACCAATGCAGCTGCCCAACTTTTGTGAGTTGCAGTGCCAACCAAAATAAATATATATATATATATATATATATATATACGTACATTCTTTCCGAGATTACTGGGGGTTGGTGACCCCTCTACCCTGTGAGTAGGTCCACCTCTGATTGATGTACTAATATATCATATCTTTTTGTTTTATTGCTCAAAAGGATTATTTCAATGACAACAGAAAACTGTCTGCTTTCTTCTATTTAAAAAGGGGATAACTCCTTTCAGCTGTGTAATGGTGTGGTTTATGGAATGCATATTCTTATATGTGCTGTTGTTATTACTGATGTAGAATGACAAATTATGTTATCTATTTCAGTATCATGATTAAGGTTTTACCAGTACCAAGTTTTAGTAATGCAATTTGGTTGATACCTTGTTTCTTAGATCACCATTGAGAAGTCCATTTTGGAGCAAAGCAATAGTAAATATGAGCTTCAAGGTGAATATGTACTGCCAGGCACACGATATCGGATGCCATCTGGCCAGGAGAGAGGTAATTTGTTTCACCGAGCAATGACTGGACATCTGGGTAGCGTTATATCCTCCATGGGTAGATGGAGAATGAGGCTTGAGGTTCCAAGAGCTGAGATTGCTGAGATGCTTCCGCTTGCAAGGCTTCTCTCTAGAAGTTCTGACCCTGCTGTTCAATCAAGGTCAAAGGTAATGAAATAACGAAATAATGAAATTATCTGTTTCTCGTAAAGAAATAATGAAAAAAGACAGGATTGGAGGGCATGGAATTGGTTGAATTGGTTGCAGAATGATTTCCACTAAATACAAATAATGATTCCACTAAATAAAAATTTTAACCCTCTTTTTTACTTGCTTGTAGGACCTCTTCATCCAAAGTTTGCATTCAATCGGATTGTATACTGAAAGCCTCCAGAAGTTGCTCGAGGTACTTATCGAAAAAATACCATGATAGGTTTTGGAAACTTTTGCTAATTCTGCTACTCTTGGATTTTCAGTTAATGGAAATTTTCATTTCTTGATGGCAATAAACATAGGAAATCCGGGGTCATTCTACTCTCTCAGATGAAGTTATCCTTGAAGAATTCAATCTTCCTGGTTTAGCTGAACTTAAGGGTCACTGGAGCGGCTCTTTAGACGCAAGTGGTGGAGGAAACGGAGACACAATGGTAAAATAAGTCTACATTTCAGTCATGGTTTTCTGATATGGAATATTCCTGCTTGTCTTTGCATTGCAATATATTGTTTCCCACCTTAATTATGGCCACAAAACTCAATAGAATAGTGCGATTCAGTCTATTTCCAAAGATGTCTGCTAAAAGTTATTATGCTGTAGCATTTTGATTTTGTGTTAAAATTTAAGTTTGAGCTGGTTGTTTAGCTAAATATATTCTGGTTCCATCCCTAATCTGCATGCAAATCTTTGCTTCTTTATTTTTATTCTACACTTGTGACCTTAGCCTTCCTATTTGCTGGTTGTATTACATGCAAATATTCTAACCTAATTGCCTCCCCACCTGATCTATTTTTTATTAGGGTGGGCTATGGACTCCATCCTTTGGTGTGACAGTTATGGAGCCTATTCCTGTGGAAACAGTGCCAAACCTCTCAGATGTTTTCTTTTAAGTAAAAATAAAATAAAAAGGGCAGCCCGGTGCACTAAGCTCCCTCTGTGCGCGGGGTCCGGGGAAGGGTCGGACCACAAGGGTCTATTGTACGCAGCCTTACTTTGCATTTCTGCAAGAGGTTGTCCACGACTCCAACCCGTGACCTCCTGGTCACATGGCAACAACTTTACCAGTTACGCCAAGGCTCCCCTTCAAGATATTTTCTTTTAAGTAGGATTGCGAAATTCAAGAAACATGTAGTTGATATGTAGCTATAGCTTTTTGAAATGATTTTAATGCCTACAATACAGCATAAGATGTTTGAACAATATACTTCCAGGTTGCTTCTTATTGTTAACTTTTTGTCCTGATTTCTGTAACTTCTAGGCCGAGTTCGACTTTCATGGGGAGGAATGGGAATGGGGTGCTTATAAGACTCAGCGTGTTCTGGCAGCTGGTGCATACAGCAATGATGATGGTTTGCGTCTTGAGAGAATCTTTATTCAAAAGGATAATGCCACGATACATGCAGATGGAACTCTCTTTGGAGCAAAGACTAACCTACATTTTGCTGTTCTAAACTTTCCTGTTAGTTTAGTTCCTACATTGGTTCAGGTTATTGAATCAACTGCCACTGAAGCTGTTCATTCTTTGCGGCAATTTCTGTCTCCAATAAGAGGCATATTGCATATGGAAGGTGATCTTAGAGGAAATCTTGCTAAACCAGAATGTGATGTACAAGTAAGGCTTCTAGATGGTGCCATTGGGGGTATTGAGCTTGGTCGAGCTGAAATTGTTGCTTCACTAACCCCAACCAGCCGTTTCCTGTTCAATGCAAAATTTGAACCAATCATCCAAAATGGTCATGTACACGTTCAAGGAAGTGTTCCTGTGACCTTTGTCCAAAATAATGTTCTGGAGGAAGATAATTCAGAAAGGGACAAAAGTGAAGCATTGTGGGTTCGGAGTTGGGGTGCGGAGAAGAGCAAAGCGCCTGTTGATGAAGCTAGTGATAAAAGAAGCTCCAGAGAGAGAAATGAGGAGGGTTGGGACACTCAGCTAGCTGAAAACCTTAAGGGGTTGAACTGGAACCTACTTGATGCCGGGGAAGTCAGGATTGATGCTGATATTAAAGACTCTGGCATGATGTTGTTGACGGCTTTGTCTCCATATGCAAACTGGCTCCATGGAAATGCTGAAGTTGTGCTTCAGGTAGGGTTACTTACTTATTAGATTACATGCAGAAATGTCAAAATGAAAGTGTGAAGCGTCAACAGACTATTTCAAGTTGGGTAAAAGTTGATTTTCAAAAAAATAAAAAGGAAGAAAGAAAAAAAGAGAGAGAGAAAATCGGGAGTTGCACTTTATTATGTATCTGTTTCCCTTTCTCTTAGTGCTGATATACGTCACTTGTTCAAACATACAGGTTAGAGGTACCGTTGAACAACCAGTACTCGATGGATCTGCATCTTTCCATAGGGCGACCGTATCTTCACCTGTATTTCGTAAACCTCTGACCAACTTTGGTGGCTCAGTTCTAGTGAACTCAAACAGACTAAGTATTAGTTCATTGGAAGGTAGGGTAAGCAGAAAAGGAAAACTTTCCGTGAAGGGAAATTTGCCACTCAGAACAGTTGAGGCATCTGATGGTGATAAAATTGATTTGAAATGTGAAGTTCTGGAAGTACGAGCTAAGAATATCTTGAGGTATATTTTATGTGCATTTATCTATAGGAAATATTTAAATGTGTGACTATGCAGGATTCTGTGTGTTTCATCTGTCTAGGTGCATTAACAAGCAAATTGTTAAAGTCTTTGTTTTCATCTGTCTAGGCCCACTTTTCAGCCTGTTGACTTGCTTTCTCTCTGCTTCGAGTCACTCTTCCATCTTCTCAAGTCTTTGTTTTAAACGACATAGAGTATTTCCTTTGCTCACCTTATGTTGGGGTTTTCTTTTTAAAAACCATTTCCTGCTTTCCTGATGAGTCTATGTAGACATTACACTGCTTGTACTGCATTTTACATTCCGCTTTTCCTATTTTCTTCAGTTATTTTCCTTTTTGAATTTTTTAGCTCAAGCAAAACATTTGAATCTTATCATCTCTTCTTTTCTTCTAAAACTTGATCTCTGAAATAAAAGCGGGCAAGTTGATACTCAATTGCAAATAAGTGGGTCCATATTGCAACCAAACATTTCCGGGAAGATGAAGCTGAGTCATGGTGAAGCATACCTGCCACACGACAAGGGTAGTGGAACAGCTCCTTTCAATAGAGAGACATCCGATCAATCAAGACTTCCAGCTGGAGGTTACAATCGTATAGTTGCATCAAAGTATGTTTCGCGCTTCCTCAGTTTAAAGCCTGCTGCTTCAAGCATTCAGTTCAATCAATCATCAGGTAATTTCAGTATGAACTTTAGTCTATATAGTTGGGTTTCTTCATCAATTTACTCGAGCATCCTGGTTGAGTTCAGGCTATTTGCTTGAACCAGATGTTCTATTTACGTGGTAGGTACTTCATTGCTTTTTGATTGTCAACTTGATGATTTGTCAAACTAAAGCTTTTTAAACATTAGCTCACACTGTTTAGCATGATTCGGTGTGCATTAACTAATTGCCCTTGGGCTGAGCCTAAGCTGACTAGTATTGAAATGTTATATATATACTGATATAAAAATATCGTGTCATGTTTGATGAGAGCCTGCTTGATGTTAGTTTGTGGAAAGAACCAGATATCGAAACAGCTTGCTGTTTTGGAAAAATGAAGACATGTGTATATCATTTGTTAACAACAACAAATATATCCTTGCATGGATGTGCAGTGGCTGAGCCGGAACTTTACACTTGGATTGTCCTTCCCTCTTTCCCCAAAAATAAAATATCAGTCTTCATCTTTTTTCAGCTCTATTTCTTTTAGCTTCTATTTTATCTCAATTTGGTTTGCTCTCTTTAAAGTTTGAAAGTTCTATGAGCTGTTCATTTTAAGCACATCCATCCTCCCACATCATTGTCATAAAGGGATTTTGACTTTGAGATCAAAGTCCTTTTTCCATGATTCATGACTTGAGTGGACTCAGTTGCAATAGCTCCCAAAAATGAAATAATAGATAGAATTACCACGTTTCAAGTATAAGAGTCTTTTTGGTGCTCCATTTCAAGTATAAGAATTATATCCTAGCAGATTTAGTTATTATAATTTTCTACATAATTACAGAAGTAGTCAAAAGCAAAAAGCGTAGAAAAGCACCAAAATACGTTGGGACAAGCACACGCTAGAATCAAAGCGTGGGCTTTAGTGACAGAAGGCACTAATGAAGAAAAAAAATAGTATAATGCAACAAAATAACTTTAAACGCAAACAATGATTATTTGGAAAAGGATTTTAAAATTAAAAAACTATAATTGGGTGAAATAGGAAATTAAGTTAAAAAACTATTTTAAATTTTTTATTTAAAGAAAATGATGGGTGAGTTTCATATGCTAAATATTTAGTTTCATAATTCCTAGTGACTAATACTTCATCCACAGTGTCGTCTTCACTATTAATATATCAGTTTGCGAACTGTGTTTATTGTCTAGTGTCACCTTCTTAAAGACAGGGTCCATGGGTAGCGAGGGACACGGCACAGCACCTTAGCCCCACCTAAGTGAGGCAAAGCACATGACCTGGTTACTGAGCTTCGGGACTTGAGCACATTCCAATCGAGTCTTTAACAATGTTATAAATGAAAATACTTGCTAATTGCTGTTAGTTAATGAAGGTCAGACTTTGTGCATCTGCCACAAAGTTATTTTTGCAGTTTATAAAAAAAAAAATTAAAGAAAAGATTAGTTTGTAAAGGGAGTCTATAGGACCATAAAGAGCATTAGGAAATGAAGCCAAGTGTTGGAAAGGGCCGTGTGGCTATTTTTTTTCTTTCTAAACTTGGAGGTTGTCACTAACATGCCCAAATGGAGCGGAATGGATAATAGAGGATTCATATTTCCAACCCAATTATTTTGTGATTGAACTATAGCTGTTTTTGCTATTGCTAACAGTCCATATATAACTTATTAAGGGTCCACATTACTCAAATAATATTATTCACGTGTGTTTATATAGACTATGAAAACTGCTCTTATTTAGGAACATTAGGCAGATACTTATGATCAGTGATATTTAATTTATAAATAATTGATTGAACTGTGTGGCACAATACAAAACAGTCAACCCTTATTATCCTTTGATATTAACTACAATATTTTTGCCTCCTATTCAAGCACTACATAGACTCTGTATTAGGATTTGAAAGAAGACGTGCGGCTGGGAAAGGGGACAATAATGAATTACAATGGGCATGCCAATCTTGATGCGTGAACTGAAAATCTTTATGTTTCTGATCTTCGACAATAAACAAGATTTTGAATATGATCGACACATTTCATACAGTTCCTATATTGGTTGACGAGGTGTAAGCACAAAGGCCTCATAGGATATGTCGGCTTTCTGGAAATGTGTATGCTTCATACCATCTTAGAAGTGTGAAGAATGACTTTAATCAATGGAGAATTTCCCCAATATTTCACCATTACTAAGTTTACCCTTGAGCTATCATTTTCTTGTATTTTTGACTTATGATATGGTCAATCTTAAGCAGTGTTTGATGTCTTTAACGCTCTATTTTCTATGTGATATAAACCACTGTCCTCATTACGGATAACAGGGATCTTACAAGAGTAATGTCCAAACTTAACTCTGTGTCTGATGCTTTGCAGAAGGCACTGTTAAACGCAATTCATTGACCTTAACGATTGTAGTGTTTCTTAAATGCTTGATCTTTGGGTAAAAATATTTGCCAGATTTAGCATTTATGTGAAATCCAAATTCTTCTCTTTTGCTAATGGAGAACATTCAATTTGAATAGTCACTTTCACAACGAAACACATATAAAAGCTCTTAGGGACTTTAGTTATTACTGACTAGCTGCACTAATGCCTGGTTTTGGAGGTGGTTTTAAAAGAGTCAGTTTATGTTTGTTTCTGGGAAAGTCTTGTTTGGATTTGGGTTATAATTTTTTTTAAAACTAGCTTTAGTGTACGTGCATTGCACGTGTATTTCGCGTCAATACTTAGCATCAATCAATAAAATATATGTACAAGAAGAACAAGTAAATGAAATTATCAAATACTAAGTTTTAAAATGCCTACATTAAGATAGTATTTTACAATAAGTAACTTTGTACGTAGAAAAATATAGAGAGTTGTCATTTGTTTAAATGAATATCGAAAGAAAGAAAAATAAGTAATGACAACTCACTGAGAATATATTTTGTCTCTAATGCTTCATCTTATTGTATAATGTTTGTATTTTTAACAATTACCTATAACCGATTTATATGATGAATTTTAAAAAGAATGACTTGGATTTTCTACAAATTAGTAAAATCAAAGACTTTTCTGGTTAATTAGGACTTAATTATTTATTCTTAACATTAAAGAGAATAATTATTATTATTAAGGGAATTTTCTAAATAATAATGTTTGATCATATTGAAATCTAGTTTTAGGATACGCGCAATGCGCGTGTATCCTATATCAATAAGTATATATATTTTAAAATTACATAAATATTATTAAATAATGTGTATGAGTTATAATATAAATTTTAAAAATATAAGTTCTTGAAAATGATGAATATTGATCTTATTTAGTCAACAAAATAGAAGATGACCTAGCTAAGCATGAAAACAATCAAGATAATTTTGATAACTTAGTGATCTATCATTTATCCTTCTTTTGTTTTAACTTAAAATGAAAATAATTGTCTAGGTAATATGTATTTTAGACAGAGCAACTAAAAAAATTATGACAAATAAATTATGTAGCTAAACAGTAAATATTAATTTCTAAGTAAACTTTAGCTATGGATTAGTGACAGATTATCAAAAGAAAATTTCCATTAGCTATGAGACGAATTCCATACCTAATTTCTATTTTTCTTAAAGTCAAATTATGTAACAAACTTTTTTTTATCCCAAAAAAAAGTCATTAAGGAAATATGCATTATAGTAAATTAAGGTATTGCCTGGGAAATAAAGTATTTTAATTCAGTATTTTCTAATATATGTTTTTTTCTTACTGCTTTTAATATATGGTGAAGTAATTAATTTTTTTTCTAGAATAAAATAAATTTTCGATTATATAAGATCAAAAGATCTTTAAAATATAGAGTGAAAATTCATACTATAAACTTTAAATTTAAATGTTAATTTATTTAAAATTAAAATACTAAAGTCTTAATCGATTCATGGTCTTATAGTTAGTATATATCCTTAGTATCATCAACCAAATATACAAAAGAATAGATAATTAATTTTGATCTCCTTGCAGCAATCTAGTTAAATTTATTTATTATCACCATCTTCTAATCAACACGACCATTAAGAAGTTTTAACAAAATTGGAAACATTAATTTTTATTTAAAAAATAATAGAAGAAAAGAACGTGGTAAAAAAATAGTTAGTTTAAAAAAGAAATAAAAGTAAAAAAATTTCGAGTAATTAGGAGTTTTTATATAGTTCAAATAAGAAAAGGTTTAATAATTAAAATTTTATTAATTTAAAAGTTTTAAATATTAAGAAATTTATTAAATAATAATTTTATAATGTACTTTCTGTAATCCAATGTAAACTTTATTTTTAAAGGTAAACTTATAAATCACCTAACTCTTTGTCCACGTGTGAAAAATTAGAATCAACACAACTGATATTCTCACGTAGGATGCAGTATATTTCATATATTCACAACAATTTTATTATTATTTAATTTAGAATGAAAATTAAACAAAAGGAAGTCGACGAAAGATTAGAATTCCAATAATTGCTTAATGATTCTTATGTGTTAAAATTTGAAAATTTGGAAAGGATTTTCCTAACATTACCATGCAATGAAATAAAGGTTCTTATTGATTATTAAGGTCATAAATTCTAGAAAAAGTTGAAGTCGTTTCTATCTAACTTTATTACCAAACATCTATTTTAGTCTAAATATGATTTAAAATAATTCTGACAAAAGAAAAAAGAAATATACAAAAACTTACAGTTTGTTTGGATGGTTGTTACCCATTGTATTGTATCGTATTGTTATGTTAAATACGATATTTGTTTTGATTGTTACTTAAATTTTATTGTATTGTATCGTTAAATTTCTCGTTACATAACGACGAAATGTGCCACTTTATGTAACGACCAATTTGGTATGGTCGCGTCGTTACCTTGTCTTTTTCTCTCAATCTCACCCTTCATTATTATTAAATAATTTTATTTTATCATTTACCCTACCTTTTTATATAATAATTTTACCTGTATCATACTTTTTTTTTATAATATTGTAAGTTTATTCTTTATATCGCTGGTGTGTGATATCATGAAATGATGGAAAATAACACAATCTATCCAAACATTATATTTGTAAAACGAAACAGTACAATACAATACAGTACGATACGATAAATTATAAAACGATATGTAACAATAGATGATTTCCAAATGATTCCTATTTAACTAAAACGATCATAATTCTAGGAAACTTTAAAGAGGAAAAGCAGGATTCTTAGTTTTTACATCATTAAAATCGTGGCAAATTCATAATTACATAGCAGACCACAAAACAAATTAATTTTGTATTTAATTTTCATATATCTGTTTATGAACATATTGCTATTTAAATTGAAGTTTACTTCAAAATGAAGACAAAAGCGTTAAAAAAAGAAGCTTTAATAACAATCTGTAATATTGAAAACCTTAGAAACGTGAAAGTATTGGATTTAAGGAAAATAGTTGCACAATTAAATAAGGTAAAATCCGACTCAAATTTAAAGTCCTTAATATTAGAATTTCCTACGTGGAAAGATTTAGTAACTAAAATTTTAATAGATTTCAAAATACTAAATATTAGGACGATAATCAAATGACTATTTTGTCCCGTGTGAACTCTATTTTTAAAGGATAAAAAAGGCGAACGACATTTCGCTTAGGGCCTTCGTGCTTTTAATATAATATAGATTATCACTAATACCTGTTGAGTTGTCCCACATCGGTGGGATTTGAGGTCCTTGGTCTCCTTATATGGTCTTGGGTAACCCTCACCTCATAAGCTAGCTTTTGGGGTTGAGTTAGGCCCAAGGTCCATTTATCAATACCTTAAAGTGTTGTAGACGCTTTCATATGTTAATAGTTACGAGAATGATCAGAAAATATCTCTATTTGCTAAAAAAAGAACTATATTTGAATAGCTGAATAGAAAAAAGGAGAAGGGCTGTTCAGCTATTAGGCTCATGCAGCCGGTAAGCAAAAGAAAATTCAGTTTATAAATGTGAAAGCCTAAGTGAAAAAAAAAAAGAAATGGGACCAAATTCAAAATTTTGGAAATCAGAAACTAAAACCGAGAATCTCACAGATCAAC
This sequence comes from Nicotiana tabacum, assembly GCF_000715075.1. Classification (NCBI taxonomy): domain Eukaryota; kingdom Viridiplantae; phylum Streptophyta; class Magnoliopsida; order Solanales; family Solanaceae; genus Nicotiana; species Nicotiana tabacum. The sequence goes on from NC_134080.1 coordinate 70,755,623, forward strand.
TGGGTTTTCCAAGTTGGATTTGGAGCCCAACACCTGTGTTTGGTTTCGAAAACTATGTACTAAGATATACTGCTGTCTCAATTTCCCAAGGTGTTTTGCTTTGGTTTTGAAGAAAATGTGGGAATATTTTCACGTGTTGTGGCGTCAAAACTTGACATCAAATGGTCCAGCAGTTGCCTATGGCTTTTTGACTTTCTTGCTTAAGATGAGGTGATATTGCTGGGTTCATTATTACGAATGTTAAATCCAATTTTTGTAATATGCAGGTAAAGATGCTGAAGATATTAAGGAAAGCGTCCAAGTAGAGAGCAAACCTAAGCTGGATATCCGCCTCAGTGACCTGAAACTTGTTCTGGGACCAGAACTGAGGATAGTTTATCCTCTAATTCTCAATTTTGCTGTTAGTGGAGAACTTGAGTTAAATGGTGTTGCTCATCCCAAGTGGATAAAGCCTAAAGGCGTATTAATGTTTGAGAATGGAGATGTCAATCTTGTTGCAACACAGGTTAAACCTTTTGAACTCTTTTCTCGTCCTGGCAAGTTTTGAGTTGATTTTCTCTTTTTTATTTTTATTTTTGTTCTTGGGTGGGTGTAGGCTCCTTGTGGAATTCTGAGATTCCATTTTCTCTTCATCTGATATCTTTATTGTCTTCAAATCCAGGTGAGACTGAAGCGAGATCATTTAAACATAGCCAAATTTGAGCCTGATAATGGACTTGACCCAACGCTAGACTTGGCTTTGGTTGGATCAGAGTGGCAATTCAGGATACAAAGTCGTGCTAGCAAATGGCAGGATAATTTAGTGGTCACATCAACGCGTTCTGTGGAGCAAGATGTCTTGTCACCTACTGAGGTTGTCACTTTGATGCCAATGTTTTCTTAATGCAATCAATCTAATAATACAACAATGAAAAGATGGCGAACTTTTTACGTTAAATTATTTAGAAATTTATTTAATTGGATGCTGACAATCTTAAATTTCGCAAAGGTTAAATAGACGAGCATGCTTCCACAAGAATGAGTTGGAAAGGGGTTGGGGGAGGGAAACAAAAGCAATTTTTCTAGTGGTTTATTTTACAGTGAGCTAAAGAATCGTATTACTTTGGCGTGCGTTGCTGGTGGATCTTAAATGAATGAACATGCCAATATCCTTCCATCCATCCATGCTTTCATGTTTCACCTGCGCTACTGAATACTTGAGTTCAAATATTTAATGCTTTTGGGATAAACTGCAGAATACAATTACAAATATCTATATGGACAACTAAATATTTGTGTAAATGTGGCTCAAGAGATGTATTGATACATGGCTAAACTAACTTAAAACGGTTCTGGCTGAACAGGCTGCTAGAGTTTTCGAGAGTCAATTAGCTGAATCCATTTTAGAAGGTGATGGCCAGCTTGCTTTTAAGAAGCTTGCCACTGCAACACTTGAAACATTGATGCCAAGAATAGAGGGGAAAGGAGAGTTTGGACAGGCCAGATGGAGGCTAGTTTATGCACCACAGATCCCCAACTTGCTTTCTGTTGATCCCAGTGTTGATCCTCTGAAGTCTCTGGCCAGCAATATTTCATTTGGTACAGAGGTTGAAGTTCAACTAGGGAAGCGCCTCCAGGTTAGAATTATTCTTTCTTCTTTCCGTTTCTGATTTTGCCGGTCAGTGGATTCTGTGCTTGATCTTTCCATAAACGATTTTATAATTCAAGATAAATTACATTAGCATTAATATTGTTGAGAATTTCAGAAGATGGATGCTATATGCATCATAAGTGGAGGCCACTGGTCCAATTAAAGATGATTTTGATGTGAAAGTAAATGAAACTATAAACTTCTGTTCTGGACATCATGAAAAAACTGATTCCTTTGAGTCCTTTTTTAGGACACAAATAGAACCTTTAATAGAACATATTTCGCTTTTCAATGATGAGCAGAACTTATGACAGAACAAATTAATCATTCACTGTATATTCAATCTAGTCCAAACTAGAGGAGGTAGATGAACTACATCTTTTTAGATTTCATTTAGTAGAAAGGTTGGATCTCGTCCGGCCAAGTCGCTTTGCCCATGTTCATCTTACGCATAGAGCCCACGCCCTCCTCAACCTTAATGCGCCTACAGTACCTAAAATCACGGCTTCTCTCGGAGTGCTCCAAATCACCCTACACAATGTCTCTGTCCCCCTCTTCATTCAGAAGTTTATGAAAGTAAGTCTATCATCTCCTCTTAATCATAGCCTCATCCATTAAAACTCTGCCTTCCTCGTCTTTGATGCACCTCACTTGATCCAAATCATGAGTCTTTCTCTCTCTCGCCTTGGTCAACCGAAATAACTTTTTGTCCCCGTCTTTGTCTCCCAACTCTTCATACAAACGACTAAACGTTGCATTCTTGGCATAAGTGACCGCTAGCTTCGCCTCCTTCCTAGCCTTCTTATACCCTGCTTTCAGGGGCGGCTCAATAAATTTGGTGGCCTAAAGTCAAACTTTAATGAAATGCCTTATTTAAAAAAAAAATCCTATATACTTTTATTTGAAGTTTTTTCTAGCTTTTTAGAATAAAATTTAATTTTTTTTTTTACATAAGCCATTTAATCTTTCATGTAACAGATCTTAATTAATACAACCCGATTCAAGAAGTTGATAACTTTATATCAGAATAACTTTTTGATGTTTGAATATACCTGTTGCAATGATGGAAACCTGAGGAAAAAAAACAAATAAAACGGAGTTTAAAAGTGTGTTACTAATTTTCTAATGATAAATGTAATCTTTCGTTATATAAAGTATTTTACTTTTCTAATTTGAAATACTTAATATTTTCCAGAAAAATTTGGGACCTCAGAAGTAGTGTTGTAGTGGGATAGATAGGATATTTCCTTCCTTAATCGGAGGTATTCGATTAGAGTAATGGGAATGAAAAAATTATTTCTAAGGAGCGGTTCCCAAATTAAAGGACTTTACACAGTACGTGGAATTACTCAAGGTCCCAAATCAAATATCGGACATCAGATAGGAATTGGAAAAAAAATTGGGGCCCCTAAAATTCTGGGCCTAAGGCCCCTGCTTTAGTGGTTTCACCCTCTAGCCGCCCCTGCTTGCTTTGTTCGCTCTTCTCTCCTCTTCTTCTGTACTCTCCACTAACTTCAAGTATGTCGCTTTCTTTGCTTCTACTTTTCCTTGAACCTCTTCATTCCACCACCAATCTCCTTTATACCCACCAGAGTAACCCTTTGAGACCGCTAACACCTCCCTAATACAGTTCGACATCATCGACCACATAACACTAGCGTCTCCATTGCTCCTCCAGGCCCCCATGACCCTCACAGGGCAGAGCGACTAGGCCGAACAAGATCCCGATTGAATTTTGGAGGTATGTCTGTAGAGTTGGCATGGAGTGGTTGACCGGGCTGTTCAATGTTATTTTTAAACGAAGAAGATACCAGAGGAATAGAGATGGAGTACGATGATTCTGTTGTACAAGAACAAAGGTGATATCCATAATTGTAACAAATATAAGGTTATCAAGCTGCTTAGTCATACTATGAAAGTGTGGGAGAGGGTGGTGGAAGCGAGGGTGAGGAGGTCGCTGTCTATATCTGAGAACCAATACGGATTCATGCGGGTCGTTCAACTACGGAAACTATCCATCTTATCCAGATGTTGGTGGAATAGTCCAGGGATAAGGGGAAGGATTTACACATGGTGTTTATTGACCTAGAGGGATAGAAGAAGGTTCTTTGGAGATGTTTGGAGGTAAAAGGTGTTCCGGTAGCATACACTAGTGTGATTAAGGACATGTATGATGGATCCAAGATTCGGGTTAGGACAGGAGGAGGAGACTCGGAGCATTTTCCGGTGGTTATGGGGTTACACCAAGGATCTGCGCTCAGCCCTCTCTTATTTGCACTGGCGATGGACGCACTGACGCACCATATTCAAGGGGAGGTGTCATAGTGTATGTTATTTGCTGATGATGTAGTTCTGATTGATGAGACGCGAGGAGGTGTTGACGAGAGGCTAGAGGTTTGGAGACAGACCCTTGAGTCTAAAGGTTTCAAGTTGAGCAGGATTAAGACTAAGTACTTGGAGTGCAAGTTCAGCGATGCCATGGGGAGAGTGGACATCAACGTGAAACTTGATTCACAAGTCATCCCCAAGAAAAGAAGTTTTAAGTACCTTGGGTCGATTATCCAGGGGAACGGGGAGATCGACGAGGATGTCACACAAAATGCTAGATGATAACCTCCATTTCATCCAACCTGCCCCTACGATACTTAAAGGCAGGTTCTACAGAGCGGTGGTTAGACCGGTCATGTTGTATGGGGCAGAATGTTGGCCAGTCAAGATTGCCCATATCCAGCAGATGAAGGTATCAGAAATGAGGATGTTGAGATGGATTTGCAGGCCACGAGGTTGGATAAGATTAAGAATGAAGATATTTGGGCGAGGGTAGGCGGGGCTCCCATGGAAACAAAATGCGGGAAGTGAGGCTTAGATAGTTCGGGCACGTGCAAAGGAGAAGCCTAGATGCCCCGGTTAGGAGGTGCGAGCAGTTGGCTCTGACGGGTATGAGACGAGGTAGAGGGTGACCTAAGAAGTATTGAGGAGAGTTGATCAGGCAGGACATGGCGCGACGCCAGCTCACCAAGGACATGACCCTTGATAGGAAGGTATGGAGAGAGGGCATTAGGGTTGAAGGTTAGTAGGTAGTTGAGCATTTTTCTACTCCGTTCTGTGTGTAAGTCTAGTCGGTCAGTGTCGTGTTTTAGTATGCTAGGTACATGTTGTGCTCCTACTATTTTCTAGGACCTTGTCACTGCACTGATTATTGATATTGCTTTTCCAGGTATATTTTTTGGTTCTTAGCTCGTTAGTACTATCTTTCTGTTTATGTTGTTGTTATTATTCTATTGTCGCATTTCATCTTCTTTGTGCCGAGGGTCTATCGGAAACAACATCTCTACCCTGGGGTAAGGTCTGCATACACACTACCCTCCCCAAATCCCACTTGTGGGATTATACTGGGTTGTTGTTTTTGTTGTTATTTAGTAGAAAGGTTATCAAACGACTTGTGAGTACAATGAAACTTTGGAACACATATCGTCACATGTTTCTAGCTGTTCACATGGCAAAAGCAGCACACCTAGTTGTTGTAGGATTATGATTATCTACGATAGCCGTCATACTCCAAATTCTTAAGCTGATAGACAATGAGCAAAGAAAGCCTGAATAGCTAATTCATCATTCAGTTCTAGTGTTTTTGTGTGGAATCACTTGAACTTACTGTTGCGTTGGTGGGGCCATAAAAAGTATGTTCTTAACATCTTCTGGTCGTTCGTGCTGCTTTTTCTGGCATTGGGTTGAAAAGTGCAAGGGTTGGAGAACATCATGTTAATCATACTCTGAGATAATATTGTAAATCCCCTTTTATCTGCAAATATTCTATTTAAGTGATACTCAGTTCTATGTTAATTGATTCTACCAATTTATCATTAACCAAGACATTTCTACTCTCCTTTTCAGGCCTCTGTAGTAAGGCAGATGAAGGACTCTGAGATGGCAATGCAATGGACTTTGATATATCAGCTCACAAGCCGGCTCCAGGTGCTTTTACAGTCTACTCCATCCAAACGTCTTCTATTCGAATATTCAACAACATCACAAGACTAGCTTAGGTTTTCAACATTGTAAATATTTTGTTCTTGTTATAGGAGCCTAGGAATCTAGAACAAAACACCTTCACTCGCCTTGTCACCCACCAGCAAACTACTAGTAAAGCAGATTTCATTGCAGCATCTGAATGATGTAATTAGTTGGAAATTCCGTTATTCTTTGCTCAGAAAAAGGAACAAATGAGCATGTTTATAGGTTGTAAATTTTACTTTTGGTTCAAATATATGCAAGATGACTATTATCAGTTTGTTCATCCCAAATAATTTTGAGTTGAAGGACATACATAGCACCATAGCAGCATCTCTTTACTGACCCCTAAGCTATTCCTTGTTCAATCTTCTGGTGTGAGCAGAACCTTGGGTTCAAAGGAGTAGATAGATGCAACCAAGACAATACTTTCTCCTCCCCTTCTCTCTTTGCTGCCACCATGACAAGCTGCAAGCATTTGCCCTGTTTGATTTCGAAAAATCATTGAAAAATATGTTTCAATACCCCCACACTATTTTCACCAGCAATTCGGCTACATTAGAAGTAAGGGTGGCCCTGTACACTAAGCTCCCGCTATGTGCGGAATTTTCGAGGGGTCAAACCTCATTGGGTCTTGCTGGATGCAGCCTTACCTTGTATTTTTTTACTAGATGAGGAAAGGCATGTATACGGGCCCAACATTACAATTTTAAAATTGTTATTTGTCGGTTCTTAGTTAATTTTTTAATAAATAAATTATCATTATTATATGCATTTAATCATGGATAGAGAATGATATTGGGGATCACAATTTACAATTAATTTATTTTAATAATTTACATAAAATTAAGCTACAAATTATAACTCGTTTAAGTTGCTTCAATTAACATAAAAAGAGTACGTGCTATAATACCCATTTTAACCTTCGGTTAATGTCAAACACAAACATCAAATTGAAAAATTGATATGAATGGTATTATTTCCCCACGGTATTTGAATATTTTACAAGAGAATACATTAAAAAGCTACAAGTGTCATCTATCTATACTATATTAAAAGCACGAAGGCCTTTAGCGAAATGTCGTTTGCCTTTTTTACCCTTTAAAAATAGAATTCATATTGGATAAAATTGTAATTTAAACTATTTTCCTAATATTTAGGAATTCAAAATCAACTAAAATTGTTATCATTAAATCATTCATTATTTGAATTAAGTAAAAAGTCCTAATATTTATGTTACAACCCATATCCACATGTGTTAGTTCATGCCATATATTAGTTAACATAAATCCAAGAAGGAATTATCTTTTAGATGATAAGAAGTCAATCCTATTGGTCTTAAGTGATACAAGAGTGTATAAGGGTGATTAACCAGTATTAGAAGTTAAACGAATCAAGGATGTTGTAACTCGTATTTTCAGGTAATCTAGCGGTGCTTAATACACTCAAGAGGTCATTTATTAAGGTATTTTAATCATATAATATCCGTATCATAAGTCTTGAAGTCAAACGAGTTATGAAACAAAAGTCGACAAAAGTTGTCGCAACTTAGGTTCATAATTTTACTTAAACATTGGGTCAAATGTTTCTAATCTTTTCTCATAATTTACAAGGAATTACGGGGTGATCTACCAACCAAATTAAAGATCTAGGAGTCTAGTTTCCAACGCATTAAACAGTTCATCGATACGATCTCGGAATAGAGAGATATTCGCGTTTTCGCGAGACTGCGCCAAGCACCTCTCTATGGGGCCCACTAAGTCGGTTTAAGATATTTGGACCTATATAGGATGACTCCAACCCGTTTTAAGTCATTTCTTTTCACTATTTTCAGACCTTAGAACCCTAGGAACATCCTCTCAAGGTTCTCTCAAGATTCAAGACCCAAAAAAGGGCAAACAACACAAATCAAGTGTCGGGAATTCCGTGGCGCTAGTAAGTCTCTTGTTCTTCTTGTTGTTGCTCATTTTTGTGTCGTTCCAGCTCGTATGGGAGGTTGTTTTAAAGGGTTTATGTTCTGTAAATACTCCCTCATGTTCTTAATATCAATCCTAGGTGATTTCAAGCCTTCTAAAGTGATTCTAGTGCCGAAAAACATTAATTGATCGCTAGTTTCGCTTTTTTGTTGTTGTGGCAGCATTGGAGGGATATTTCATGGAAATTTAAGGTCAAATTGGAGTTGTTATTTCTGTATAAAGGTAAGGAACCTCTTACTCTATATGTATTTAAGATTATCCAAGTTGCGGCTAAGCCATTGAAGCTAGAACTTGTGAGATATATATCGAAAGGCTTGGTAGTAATGTTATTGTTTTGTGGACTGTTTTGCGTTGTTGTTGGGCTGCGTATTTTACTACTATCTTGTGGAGTTTTGGAGGAGGAAGGGTGTGGATAAACACCATATATATGTAGGGTTATGGGCTGATAGTTATCCGTAACATTTCCAGGTTGTTTTACACGACTACGGTGGTCGTCGTATGTATGAAGTGATTAGGCTGTGTGTGGACTATTTTGGGAGGCTCAATATGTTTATTATTGATGTTGTTTGGGCTGTTTGGTGACCGTTTTGAATGGTGTGAGGTCATATATATAGGGGAGGTGCTGTCCGTTTTATCGTAAAATAGGTTGTGGTCGATACATAATAGTTATGACGCTTAAATGATAACGATAGTATCGTTTCTCTTATTGTAGACTAAGGAGTTTTGACAATTTCATAGCTTGAGATTGGGGCAGTATGTTCAAGGTATGTGAGGCTATCGCTTTCCTTCTTTTGCACGACTCCGATTGTACATAATGTAATGAACGAGCTTCCAAGATACTCTACTCTTAGAAGCTAGCAGTACTTACATTGTTTTCCCTCTTATGGAACGATTAATGTTAATGTTACTTCTCTTATTCTTATGTTATCAATGTTGTTCGTACTTCCTAAATCTTATAAGGTTCATAGTGAAGAGTTAGTCCTAATAACGTGTATAGAGGATACCGACCTTACGTCACTCCGAAAGGTTTAGAATGTGATTCCATGAGTCGAGCATGCATTATATATATGTATCTATTTTACTCTACCGAGCCACGCTATAGTTGGCCGGGTACGGCACCTATTGTGCAACCACTGATCAGTTGGGTTTTACCGAGCTCCACGTGGCCGGGTACGATTCTACCGAGCCTATTATGGCCGGGTACGATATGATGATGATGATGCCCACAGAGGCGAATGCTTTAAAGGTTTATGTATTTATACATATGTATCATGCATTTCATGTAAGTAGCCCTCAGAGGTACTAAGATGTTACAGGTTGTATATTCTTTATCCTTGCTTACATTACTGATCGTATTTATGGTTCCTTGCCTTACATACTCAGTACTTTATTCGTACTGACGTCCTTTTATTTGTGGACGCTGCATGTCGTGCTGCAGGTCCTAATAGACAGGCAGGTGCAGCTCCCCCACCACAGTAGACTGTCCAGTTCAGAGGTGATTGGCGAGATCCCTTCTCCGGACTTGCCTTGGTCTTGGTATGCAACTTTTGTTATAGACATTATGGGTATGTCGGGGCCCTGTTCCGGCTATGTTGCAACACTTATGTTCTTTTAAAGGCTCATAGACAGGTGTCGGCTCATGTATAGTTTGGTATGCCTTGTCGGCTAGTTTTTGTTGTATAGTCTTTCATAGTAGCGTGGTAGCTCATACCTTATACGTAGTTTCTTGATTGTCTGGTCATCCCCTGCTATGTATGTTCATGCCGTCATATTTTATTGTTGGTTGTCCATGATCTAGGTCTACCATTTATATTGATTTCGTCAGCCTTAAAAGATAATAATGAAGGTTAGATGAAATGTATGTTGGTGCTCGGCAAGTGTGGTCGGGTGCTAGTCATGGCCCTTCAGTTTGGGTCGTGACAAACTTGGTATCAGAGCAAGTCTGTCCTAGGGGTTGTCTATGAGCCGTGTCTAGTAGAGTCTTGATTATGGATGTGTAGCGTGCCACATTTATAATCAAGAGGCTACATGACATCTAGGGTTGTTACCTTCTTCCTGAATCTAGATCGTGCGTAGAGTTGAGTCGTAAGTGTTTGTCTCTAATATTCACCTTGTTTTTTTCAGTGATGCCTTCGACTAGGAAGCAAACGATTAGTAGACGGCTTGATACAGCAGCGGGAGAGGGTACCAGTCAGGTGCCCCAAGTCAGTGCAGGACAAAGTGAGGCTCAAAGTGAGATGCCCTCTCATACCTTATCTACTCCATCTCCTCCAGAGGGTATTAGAAGGCACCCAGCGCCTCCAGTTCCTCCGTCTGGCACTCCAGACCAGGATATGCAGAGTGCTTTGCAGTTATTGACTAGCTTGGTAGCTGCTCAGGCTCAGAGGCAGAATACAGGTGCTGCTGAGAAACCAGTTAGTACAAGAGTTCGTGATTTTATTAATTTAGACCCTCCAGTGTTTACCGGATCAGACCCGAAGGAGGACCCACAGACTTTTATTGACCAGGTTCATCGTACACTTCGGGTTATGCATGTTAGTGATACAGAGGCAGTAGAGTTGGCTTCTTATCGGCTACGGGATTTAGCGGTTCTCTGGTATGATAGTTGGGAGAGATCCAGGGGTCCGAACCCTCCTCCAGCTGTGTGGAAGGAATTTTCTGAGGCCTTTCTTCGTCACTACTTGCCAGTTGAGATACGACGAGCTAGAGCTGATAAGTTCTTGAACCTTAGACAAGGTAATATGAGTGTGCGAGAGTACAGTATGCAGTTTGATTCTTTGGCAAGGTATGCTCCCCATATGGTGGCCGAGATGAGTGATAGGGTGCATATGTTCGTGAATGTGTTGGGACCACATCTAATAAATGAGTGTACGACAGCCTCCTTGGTGGAGGGCATGGATATTTCCCGTATTCAAGCTTATGCCCAGACCCTAGAGGATCGTAAGCGCCAGCAGAGGGCAGTTAGGGAGCAGGATAGAGGCCAGCATAAGAGGGCGAGATTTGCAGTGTATTCTGATGACTTCAGAGGCCGCATCAGGCCATAGTTTTCGAGGAGTCCGGCGCCACCTGTAGCTAGTGCTCCTCCACAGTTTCAGAGGCCTCGATATGATCGATCCTATTCTGGTCCAGGTCAGAGTTCGCGGGCATCTGGCTCGCAACATCACAGGGATACTAGTCAGATGAGACCCCCAACACCACATTGTGATCAGTGCGGCAAGGCCCACTTTGGACTGTGTCGTCGAGGTTCTGATGCATGCTATTCGTGCGGGCAGCCTGGCCATATGATGCGGGATTGTCCTAATAGAGGAGGGGATGGTATGGCTCAGCCGACTGGATCTGTGTCTGGTTCTTCCTCATCAGTTCGACCTCCAGCACGGGGTTTTCAGCAGTCGACAGGTCGTGGTAGGGGTAGAGGTGCAGTGCCGAGTTCGAGTGGTGCTCAAAATCGAACCTATGCTCTAGTAGGTCGACAGGATCTCGAGTCGTCTCTAGATGTTGTTACAGGTATTATATCTGTGTTTTCTTATGATGTATATGCGCTGATTGATCCGGGATCTACATTATCATATGTTACACCCTTTGTGGCTAATAAGTTTGGCATTGAACCTGAATTGATAAGTAAACCCCTCGCGGTATCTACTCCGATAGGAGATTCTGTGATTGCTAGAAGGGTATATAGAGGTTGCACTGTGATGATTTGTAGTTGTCAAACCTCGGCAAATTTATTTGAGTTAGAAATGGTTGATTTTGATGTGATAATGGGAATGGACTGGTTGGCCTCATGCTATGCAAATGTTGACTGTCGTACGAAGATGGTTAGGTTCCAATTTCCGGGTGAACCCGTCATTGAATGGAAAGGGAACATTGCTACACCGAAAGGTAGGTTTATTTCCTATCTTAAGGCAAGGAAAATGATCTCAAAAGGTTACATTTATCATCCCGTTCGCATTAGGGATACGGAGGCGAAACCGCCTACTTTACAATCAATCCCTGTGGTCAACGAATTCCCAGATGTTTTCCCAGATGAACTCCCAGGCCTTCCTCCTGAAAGGGAGATTGAGTTTAGCATTGATGTGTTGCCTGACACTCAACCGATCTCTATTCCTCCATACAGAATGGCCCCGGCAGAGTTGAGAGAGTTGAAGGTGCAGTTGAAGGACTTGCTAGATAAGGGCTTTATTAGGCCTAGCACTTCACCTTGGGGTGCACCAGTCCTATTCGTGCGGAAGAAAGACGGGTCGTTACGGATGTGTATCGACTATCGACAGTTGAATAAGTCTACTATAAAGAACAAGTATCCACTTCCAAGAATTGATGACCTGTTTGACCAACTCCAGGGTGCCAAGTATTTCTCTAAGATTGATTTACGTTCAGGGTATCATCAGGTGAGGGTTAGGGAGAAGGATATTCCAAAGACGGCCTTCCGGACATGATATGGGCACTTTGAGTTCTTGGTGATGTCGTTCGGGCTAACAAATGCCCCAGCAGCTTTTATGGATCTCATGAATACTATATTCAGGCCCTATCTTGATGTGTTCGTGATTGTATTCATTGATGACATTCTAGTGTATTCTCGTTCGGAGGTGGAACATGCGGGCCACTTGCGGATAGTATTACAGACGCTTCAGGATCGTAAGTTATATGCTAAGCTCTCCAAATGTGAATTCTGGCTGAACTCAGTAGCATTCCTTGGCCATGTGATATCTGATGAGGGTATTAGTGTCGACACTCAGAAGATCGATGCAGTAAAGAATTGGCCGAGACCTACAACACCATCAGAAGTCCGCAGCTTCCTAGGGCTAGCAGGATATTATAGGCGGTTTGTAGAAGGATTTTCCTCTATATCATCACCATTGACTAAGTTAACACAAAAAGCTACCAAATTCCAGTGGTCTGACACTTGTGAACGTAGTTTTCAGGAGCTGAAGAATCGATTGACATCTGCACCAGTGCTCACTCTTCCTGAAGGAATAGAAGGTTATGTGGTATATTATGATGCCTCAGGTATAGGTTTGGGGTGCGTATTGATGCAGCGTGGGAATGTGATTGCTTATGCATCAAGACAATTGAAGAAGCATGAAAAGAATTATCCAACCCATGATTTGGAATTGGCTACAGTAATATATGCTTTGAAGATATGGCGGCACTACTTATACGGCGTCCATGTTGACATCTACACAGATCACAAGAGTTTACAATACATCTTCAAGCAGAAAGAGTTGAATTTGAGGCAGCGTAGGTGTCTTGAATTATTGAAAGACTACGACGTCGAGATATTGTATCATCCCAGTAAAGCCAATGTTGTGGCAGACGCTCTCAGCCGTAAATCAATGGGAAGCTTAGTATATATTGAGGCAGGTAGATGGGGGTTGATTAAAGAGCTTCATCAGCTAGCCAATATGAGAACCAGATTGTTAGACTCTGATGACGGAGGTGTTACTGTACAGAATACATCAGAATCATCTTTGGTAGTCGAGGTAAAAGCACGACAATATGAAGATCCTATCTTAGTATGATTAAGAGAAAGCATTCAACAGTGTAAAAGTATGGCTTTTGGGATCGGAAAAGATGGGGCACTGAGATACCAGAGCCGATTGTGTGTGCCTAATTTGGCAGGGTTGCGAGAGAAGATTATGAATGAGATTCATCAATCCCGATATTCCATCCATCCCGGCTCGACAAAGATGTATCATGATGTCAAGGAGCAATACTGGTGGGATAATATAAAGAAGTTTATTGCAGAATTTGTAGTCCAGTGTCCCAATTGTCAACAAGTAAAGATAGAACATCAGAAACCCGGTGGATTGCTTCAAAATATAGAGATTCCGACCTGGAAGTGGGAGGTGATTAATATGGACTTCATTATTGGATTACCTCGCTCTTATCATAAGTTTGACTCCATCTGGGTGATAATTGATCGACTTACAAAATGTGCCCATTTTCTGCCAGTGAAGACAACTTACACGGCTGAAGATTATGCAAAGTTGTATATCAGGGAGATTGTTAGGCTTCATGGTGTGCCCATATCTATTATATCAGACCGAGGAGCTCAATTTACGGCTAACTTTTGGAGGTCTTTCCAGAAGGGTTTAGGCACACAAGTAAATCTCAGCACTGCATTTCATCCGCAGACTGACAGACAGGCTGAACGTACCATTTAGACACTGGAAGATATGCTACGAGCATGTGTTCTAGATTTTAAGGGGAATTGGGATGATCATCTTCCACTCATAGAATTCGCCTATAACAATAGCTACCATTCCAGTACTAAAATGGCCCCATACGAGGCACTATACGGGAGGAGATGTAGATCACCAGTTGGATGGTTCGAAGTCGGTGAAACAGAATTATATGGGCCAGATTTGATTCACCAAGCTATTGAGAAGGTGAAAGTGATACAGGAGCGATTGAGGACGGCACAAAGCAGGCAAAAATCTTATTCTGATGTCCGACGTCGTGATCTAGAGTTTGAGGTTGGTGATTGGGTTTTCCTGAGGATCTCACCAATGAAGGGTATTATGCATTTTGGGAAGAAAGGTAAGCTGAGTCCAAGGTATATCGGGCCATATAAAATTCTTCGACGGATTGGACAGGTTGCTTATGAGTTAGAATTGCCATCCGAATTGGAATTTGTCCACCCGGTATTCCATGTATCTATGTTGAGAAAATGTATTGGAGACCCTTCTCGAGTTGTCCCTATCAAAGATGTACAAGTTATAGAGGACCTATCATATGAAGAAGTGCCAGTGGCGATATTAGATCGGCAAGTCCGCAAGCTGAGAACAAAAGATGTAGCTTCCGTCAAAGTATTATGGAGGAACAAAAATATGGAAGAAATGACATGGGAAGCAGAAGAGGAGATGAAGTCTAAATACCCTTACTTATTCCAGAATGAAGATAACAAGGATGCTGGTGGAAGACAGGATACATTGGAAGGTGAAACGGCTCTATGAGGTAAGCAATAATTTGAGAATACTCCTCCTTAATACAAAATGGTGATATGTAGATAATGTAAATACGCATAATGCTTTGTGTAGCCTTGTGAAGCCATATGTTGGGCTTAATTACATGCAAGTTTTGCTAGTGACCATTTTATAGGGGAAAATTGATCGGAAATTTCCATTGGAATCCACGATGATTTAAAATCCCCATAAACCCTTACATTCGAGGACGAATGTTCCTAAGGGGGGGAGGGTGTTACAACCCATATCCACATGTGTTAGTTCATGCCATATATTAGTTAACATAAATCCAATAAGGAATTATCTTTTAGATGATAAGAAGTCAATCCTATTGGTCTTAAGTGATACAAGAGTGTATAAGGGTGATTAACCAGTATTAGAAGTTAAACGAATCAAGGATGTTGTAACTCGTATTTTCAGGTAATCTAGCGGTGCTTAATACACTCAAGAGGTCATTTATTAAGGTATTTTAATCATATAATATCCGTATCATAAGTCTTGAAGTCAAACGAGTTATGAAACAAAAGTCGACAAAAGTTGTCGCAACTTAGGTTCATAATTTTACTTAAACATTGGGTCAAATGTTTCTAATCTTTTCTCATAATTTACAAGGAATTAAGGGGTGATCTACCAACCAAATTAAAGATCTAGGAGTCTAGTTTCCAACTCATTAAACCGTTCATCGATACGATCTTGGAGTAGAGAGATATTCGCGTTTTCGCGAGACTGCGCCAAGCACCTCTCTATGGGGCCCACTAAGTCGGTTTAAGATATTTGGACCTATATAGGATGACTCCAACCCGTTTTAAGTCATTTCTTTTCATTATTTTCAGACCTTAGAACCCTAGGAACATCCTCTCAAGGTTCTCTCAAGATTCAAGACCCAAAAAAGGGCAAACAACACAAATCAAGTGTCGGGAATTCCGTGGCGCTAGTAAGTCTCTTGTTCTTCTTGTTGTTGCTCATTTTTGTGTCGTTCCAGCTCGTGTGGGAGGTTGTTTTAAAGGTTTTATGTTCTGTAAATACTCCCTCATGTTCTTAATATCAATCCTAGGTGATTTCAAGCCTTCTAAAGTGATTCTAGTGCCGAAAAACACTAATTGATCGCTAGTTTCGCTTTTTTGTTGTTGTGGCAGCATTGGAGGGATATTTCATGGAAATTTAAGGTCAAATTGGAGTTGTTATTTATGTATAAAGGTAAGGAACCTCTTACTCTATATGTATTTAAGATTATCCAAGTTGCGGCTAAGCCATTGAAGCTAGAACTTGTGAGATATATATCGAAAGGCTTGGTAGTAATGTTATTGTTTTGTGGACTGTTTTGCGTTGTTGTTGGGCTGCGTATTTTACTACTATCTTGTGGAGTTTTGGAGGAGGAAGGGTGTGGATAAACACCATATATATGTAGGGTTATGGGCTGATAGTTATCCGTAATATTTCCAGGTTGTTTTACACGACTACGGTGGTCGTTGTATGTATGAAGTGATTAGGCTGTGTGTGGACTATTTTGGGAGGCTCAATATGTTTATTATTGATGTTGTTTGGGCTGTTTGGTGACTGTTTTGAATGGTGTGAGGTCATATATATAGGGGAGGTGTTGTCCGTTTTATCGTAAAATAGGTTGTGTTCGATACATAATAGTTATGACGCTTAAATGATAACGATAGTATCGTTTCTCTTATTGTAGACTAAGGAGTTTTGACAATTGCATAGCTTGAGATTGGGGCAGTATATACAAGGTATGTGAGGCTATCCCTTTCCTTCTTTTGCACGACTCCGATTGTACATAATGTAATGAACGAGCTTCCAAGATACTCTACTCTTAGAAGCTAGCAGTACTTACATTGTTTTCCCTCTTATGGAACGATTAATGTTAATGTTACTTCTCTTATTCTTATGTTATCAATGTTGTTCGTACTTCCTAAATCTTATAAGGTTCATAGTGAAGAGTTAGTCCTAATAACGTGTATAGAGGATACCGACCTTACATCACTCCGAAAGGTTTAGAATGTGATTCCATGAGTCGAGCATGCATTATATATATGTATCTATTTTACTCTACCGAGCCACGCTATAGTTGGCCGGGTACGGCATCTATTGTGCAACCACTGATCAGTTGGGTTTTACCGAGCTCCACGTGGCCGGGTACGATTCTACCGAGCCTATTATGGCCGGGTACGATATGATGATGATGATGCCCACAGAGGCGAATGCTTTAAAGGTTTATGTATTTATACATATGTATCATGCATTTCATGTAAGTAGCCCTCAGAGGTACTAAGATGTTACAGGTTGTATATTCTCTATCCTTGCTTACATTATTGATCGTATTTATGGTTCCTTGCCTTACATACTCAGTACTTTATTCGTACTGACGTCCTTTTATTTGTGGACGCTTCATGTCGTGCTGCAAGTCCTAATAGACAGGCAGGTGCAGCTCCCCCACCACAGTAGACTGTCCAGTTCAGAGGTGATTGGCGAGATCCCTTCTCCGGACTTGCCTTGGTCTTGGTATGCAATTTTTGTTATAGACATTATGGGTATGTCGGGGCCCTGTTCCGGCTATGTTGCAACACTTATGTTCTTTTAGAGGCTCATAGACAGGTGTCGGCTCATGTATAGTTTGGTATGCCTTGTCGGCTAGTTTTTGTTGTATAGTCTTTCATAGTAGCGTGGTAGCTCATACCTTATACGTAGTTTCTTGATTGTCTGGTCATCCCCTGCTATGTATGTTCATGCCGTCATATTTTATTGCTGGTTGTCCATGATCTAGGTCTACCATTTATATTGATCTCGTCAGCCTTAAAAGATAATAATGAAGGTTAGATGAAATGTACGTTGGTGCTCGGCAAGTGTGGTCGGGTGCTAGTCATGGCCCTTCAGTTTGGG